>NC_051189.1:95429195-95737320 GCF_015220075.1 Falco rusticolus | reverse complement strand
GGGGCTTGCGTAAGACACCGCAGACTTTGCACCTCTGGCTTTCAGCTAATCTTTAATTGCCTACCAGAGGGGGTAGGACCCGGCATTACTCTGAACCTCAAAAGAAATCTGCTTCCTGCAAGATTTCCAGACAGATATATTTTCTGTGTAATCTGATGCTTTAGTCCCATTATTTACAGCCAGCTTATATCTCTAGTACCTTGGACTTCTCATTAACACCTCCTCTGGTGTCTCAGTGTGTGACTTCCACACCCTCCCTGTCTACCTTTCTCTTCTGCTCTTTCCCATAGTTGTAAACATTTCAGAAATAGGGTTGGTTGGACATGAATACTGACCATGGTTTTTATCCCTCTAACCACCTTCTGCTGCTTTTAGTGTTAATGCCACCACTCCCCTGGGAGGTGCCAGAAGACGATGCCTGACCACGAAACTCACTTCCAGCAAGTGCCATCCTTACTGTCATTCCTCATTCAAGCCTACAGGTATCGCCTCAACCTTTTCAACAACATCCACCAGCGAGTAACATGGCTCCCTGTACCTCAGCGGAGCTCTTTGTGTCATTGCAATGCTGCGAAACACAAACACCAGTCTCTGTGAACTTGAGGGCAGCATGTCTACCAGGTAAACTGCTCGTTAAACAAACAGTAGATAAGCTAAGCTTGCTTTATCTTTGCAGCTGCAGTCAGGTCTCTGGATTAAGAGACAAGTCAACAAAAGTTTATGTGCACTTGTTCATAAGAGCACAAGAGGTAGGCTGTTGTCCTCTCCTTTGTTTTCATCAGCAGTGAAAGGTCAAGATCAATTTAGAAGTTATCTGTACCTTGATCATCTCATCCAGTGATGAGAAAAACAGTATTTCAGCTTATCCAAAGTAATAGTAGACACACATGTCACATTTGATTGGCTGTGAATATGAGAGACCTGAGAACGCTTTTTGCCAATACAATAGGTTTTTGCAGCAGCTAGCAGTACCCTCTGCTGTGAAACATTAATGAGAAATCAATTCAAATCAAGGTGGTTCCATCTCACAACTTTGTTCTCTATCTTCGTCACAGAAAGTCACTTCAGATTTCACTGAGCACCCACCTCACTCAAAGCTAGCATCGCTGGTCACTGATGTCATCTAGATCTTCCAGGGCAGAGTGTAGTGGGGCTGGACCTGCTCAGTCCTCATGTTTGATGGCACTTGGGAAACTTCAGGTGGCCCATTCTGGCCTTGACTTTGTCACCAGCCAAACTTACACGGAGAAACAGGGTTTAAACTAGTTCAGTCAAGGAATGCCGGTGCGGTCTAAACGATCTGTCTTTCTGACAGTAGTCACACATGGCATGTGTTCACAAGGTTCCTCCAGATTGGGAGTGAGTGCTGTGAGAACTGATCTTCAGCGAGGTCCTGGCATGTGCCTCAATACTATTGAAAGCAACAGCTTCAGTGTTGTTTCTACATCCTTTCTAACCACACTGAAATTACTTATTTCCAGCAATGTTATTTGAACTGCTTCCTTTAATTATCATACTCTTCCCCTTTTTTCAGGGCAGAAGATTTCACAATGAGAGATTCTCCTGGAAGAGTACGATATAAATAACATCTCCTGGGTGTGACAAGCTCTCCAAATAGCTGACTAAGTCAGAAAAAAAGCATGAAGAAGTTGTTTGCTTTTTTTTTTTTTTTTTTTAAAATTTTTCTTTCAGTATGATAATCAAAACTATTCATCTCTTCCCCTGGAGCCAGCCCAGCTGTGTGAGGGTGGCAGACCAGGCTGCAGGAGCTTGCCTCACTCAACATTTCACAGGAACCAGATTCTATCCAGCCTAGCTGCCCTCCTGCTTCTTTCTTCCCTCTGTCTTGTTGCCTCCTCAGGATGTCCTAGAGTTAACTCAAGGTAATTAAGCCTGTCCTCGAAACCCAGTTGAAGAAGATGAGCTTCTCCTGCCAAGAGCTTCCTATTTTCTTCGCCGTACCTTCAGCTTATTGCAGAGCTGTTATACAGTGCATCTTGCTCTTGCTTGCCTCTTGGAACATATTGAAAGATTATGATTTGTCTGTGGGAAAACAATTGATAATAGCTGCCCTGCTATTCTTCTGTGGGAAATCCACATTACCCTTAAGAAAATTAGATACTGAATACAGTGGGCCCCAAAAAGATTTCCATCTGTTTAATATGGTTGCATCCCTCAAATGCTACTTCATGAAGGTAAGGTGGATGTGGTCCTGACTTCATCTCTGTGCCTGCCATCCCTCCATAGGCTCCTTCACAAGGTTAAGGGAGAAAGCCAGATGCTTCCAGAGGAAAGGTCCTCTCAGTTCAGGTGCATCAGTGAGATATGTAAATTAGGTAGGATTAAACTAGGCAGTTTTTTCCTACTGCCTCTCCACGTTCCCAGTAGATCCTTCCTGCACATTTACCACACTGTCCTATTTCTGGCCTCTCCATACCAACCTGTCTTCCTGGCCCATGCCCACCTCTTTTATAATATGCACAGGGCATAACGCCTTGGAAGCTATCTCATTTCCTTGGAGAAGATCCCCTAGACTCTTTCCACTTAACCATTTCTCCTAAAATCAGGCCGGCTGTACCTCTCCTTTGCTCCACCACCATGGCTTGCTTAGTGGACACTAACTAATCTGAAAATGTGTCTCCTTCTACACCCTTCACTCAGCTAGGAGACATACTGGTACTTCAGGGTGAACAGCATCCTGAGAATAAATTGTTCAGTATTGAATTGCCACTAAATTAATACCAGGCTGAGGGCTTTGAGCCGATCCCCCTGCTCTGCTCCTCGTGATGCATTCTCATTGTGCTCCCTGCCTGGGAAGGCAGCTTCTTGTTGGGAGTTTCATGGGACCCTCGGGGTCGGAAAGTGACATTCAACAAAGGGCTGTACAGACTGTGTCTCTTCAGTCTCACTTTGCTCTTGCATTGTTCCTAGCTCTGTCCTGTTGTCTCGTGGATACGTAGCTCCCCAGAGTGCACAGTGATTCAGGCTGTCCTCCAGACCTCGGTTCAGAAGCCATATTTTGGGGGTAGTCCTTTTTTCTTCTGGGGCAGGCAACTGACACAAGCTTCCTTTCAGTTTGCTGCACGAGCTGGTGATGCAAAGTCATCCCCAAACCCTATTCCTCTTCACAAAAAGTTTCAGTTCTCCCTCCAGTGGAAGGCTGCACATTGCATCTAACTCCATTCAACATTAATTAAGGAACTTTTTCATGTTTATTTCCCAGTCCTAAGGGCTTCTTGTGGCCTGAAGAAAAAAACCTCCCTATGGATCACCTGCACACTAGGTGTGATCAGTACCCAGGCTGAAGGTCTGGAGAACTTCCAGGGTTGGTAAGTCAGTGAAGAACTGGGCTGGAGAAGGGCAGGATCTCACTGTATAAGCCACGTGTGTTCATGTGCCATTTCCTTCACACAGTAACAGCCCATTAGTTAATGACGTCTCCCTTATAATGGACGCTATGATTTAAATCCAAGCGCTCCACAGTCTGGAGGACACCAGAGGGGAATTTCACCCTTAGGGAGCACCTCTTCTGCCCATGGTGAGGACAAGCCTCGGTGGCCAGGCTCCAGGTCGCTTTGGAGTAACCATACTGAACAGCATTACAAAACCTTACATTTATCTACAAGCTTTCAGGAAAGAATGGAAAGTGAAGCATCAGTCAGCACCTCCTGTTGTTCCAGGCTCATGCATGCACTCGGGTTGTGGTGTTCTGTTTTTCTAACGGGCTCTCTCTCATCGGAATAATCAGGCAGAGGAAAAGTGATCATACTGAAAGACAAGATTGCGTGCAAATAAGGTTTCCAGATGTGAGGCAGGTCCGTGGTTGCTAGGCTGTGTTTTCAAAGCTTGGTGACTGGTAACAACGTCAGGTCCAAGCCCGCAAACTTTGTTCCCAGGAGTAAGCCAGGCCCTGCTGGAGTGCTCTTGTTTTGTTATCACAACTGGAAAATGAGCAAACACCAGCAAGAGCAGGCCAAGGACTTTCCTTCAAATCCAAGCGCAATTATTGTACTGTTCTTCTAAAATGTCCTTTGCTTCTGATGGCCCAGGGAAAATGGGGTCCCAGATGACCCCGGTGGTGGTGCTGACACTCCCTGTGAGCTGGGCTGCTGGAAGCCAGGTTCTCATAACCCTGGGTACTGAGCAGTGAGCACCCCCCTTTCTGCCTCCTATTCAAAAATGACAGGTGTTCCTGCAAAGGGGCCCACCAGAATTCAGCCAAATTTTCCTTCCAGTTGGAACGAAGCATTGCTCCTCTCTCTGCATGGCCACCGCTGGTGACAGCCATCTTCCCTCTCACACCTGCAGTCCTCAGAGGAGCATCTTGCTCAGTGAAGACCTGTTGCACGGGAGGACCACTTCTGCTCTGGTGCTGCCTCTTGCTAGAGGTCCAGCAAGCTCCCATCATTGATGCTGTGCTGGCTTGTGAGAGCTGAGGACACAACTCTCCTCGATCACATCTTAAGTATCCTTCTATACTTAGGTATAATTTTTCCACACACAAAAAAAAAAAAAAAAAAAAAAGGTAGAGAAAAAGGAAGTCATCAGATGACTGTGTAAGAAAAACATGACCTCTGGAGTATCCTAACCGCTCTGTAAAGGGGTCTGTTGTAAAAGAGCAAGTAACCTGCTCAAACAGCCCCAGGATGAGGTTTCCTTGGGTTCTCCATCATGTGGTGGTCATGATATGCTCTTGCAATACAGGTCTAGGACCAAATTCTGCACATGAGGTTGTACCCATGGGGTACAGTACCCATAGGGAATCTGTTTGGCTAAATATTGTCTTGTTCCTTTAGATTAACAAAGACAAGTTCACACTAAAAAAGCCTGGAAAATACAATCATTGCTGGGTGGGGTGGACTCCAGCCACTTATAGCCATATGCAGATGAAGCCATAGCAGAAGCTTGTAGCCCAGCTCCTGGCGCTCTGCTGTGCTGTAATGACATGCCCAGAGGCGAAGGAGGTGTGTGCTGGCAGATCGCCGTGAGCTCTGCCTCTGGGAGAGGCAGCATGTCCCCAGGAACAGACTGGCTGGGCTCCCAGTATAGGCTGGACACTGGAAGCTATGAATGGGATTTCTGTTCTACTTTACCCTGAAGATGCTGCCATTCCCCATGATGCTGCTTACCATCCAAACTTTTCCCGCCTTGCCTTTCTGCCCTTCTTTTTGGCAATTTTCTCTTGCGGGATGGACAGACCATCCCAAGTGGCTGAGAGTGAGATCCAGAGGCTGTCCTGCGTCCTGCTTGATGTTCATCTGGGCTGGCCTGCTTTTCAGGTGGTCTCTCTCTCTCCCTCCTTACCAAGACTCACTCCTGCAGCAATGCCTGACTTTTTTTGGCCAGGGTGCTGGGAAGAGACGGAAATGAGTATTTGCAGGCACTTTGAACTGTCTCCTGAATAAAAAGGAGAAAGCTAAAGGATCCCCAGACTGCAGGGATTATTGGTTTTATAATGATTTCAATAGCTCCATCAGCGGTGGCATGTAAAAGGAGCTCATCATTTATAAATTGACTGTTCCAGGGATCAAAGGCCTGTCAGGGCAACAATTAGTTCTGGTAATTTATCAGCTGTTTAAGCTTGTCAGGTGGAGAGAGAAGGGCAGTTCTGCATCAGCTACCCTGCAAAGTTGTTACTGTAGCCAGAGCCAGGTAGGATGTGCAGGTCAGTCATTTGCTAAATATTTCATGTCCTCCAATGTTTTGTCAGTCTTTCCGATACCTGATCCAATGTGGTTAGGCTGTCAGGTGAAAAGGAGGCATCTCTTAGCACACTAATGTCACCCAAGCCATAGGTTCTTTGTCCCGTTAACAATGCCCCTGTCAAATCCCTGCTGAGCAGCTAAATGAACTGGAATGCAGCAAAAAGAAGGGGAAAAAAATAAAAAACCCAAACCCAACCGCCCAACCAAAACCTGTGGTCTGTTTTTAATTAGCCTATAAACCATTCAGAGCTCTCCAACTGTGCTGTCCAGAGAGAGAAAACTGATGGCAAATACACTCTCTCCTTGTAGACCTCATAGTAAAAAAATCCGTGTAAACAATATGAGCTTATTTGAACAGATGAGAAGCCTGGGCAAAAGCAACTGTTCTGCATAACAGTGCCTGGACAGAGCGCTGTGAACAGCAGCACCCTTGGCGATGCGTCCTTTGCAAAGGCGCCTACAGAATTCGGCTATCCTGCCCAGAGCTCTCCTCACTGGGGATAAAAAAGACAGCCATTGAGGCAGAGAGCCCCTTGAGTCCGGAACTCTCTGGCAAAATATGTCGTACAACATCAGGAGGACCTTTGTTACATTATGTTCCATTGCATTACATGTGTGCATGCTGCCACGCTTACAAGTACACGTGCAGAGCTGGTGAATGCTTCAAGTTTCCCCTGGTGAACCCTGTTGAACACACTTTTTGCAGGACCTGATAATGTAGTTATACAGTCACTTACGCTTTTATTAGAATGGTATCTTTCTTATTTGCTATGTGGCTGGACTCAATTCTGCACTTTCCTACACTGACAGCTCTTTTTTGCAACTCTTTTTCAAACCTACTTTCCATGCATAAAACATGGGTTTAATTAATTTGTAATGTGGACCACCAAAAAGTTTCCAGTGGAAGTGCAAACTTTTCCAGGAATTTCACATATGCAGGTTGTTGTAAAGCACATATGAACTTGCATCCCTTAATCATGTTTCGTGGCTCTTCAGATGTTCACAGATCACAGGCTGAAAGAAAGGCTGTGATCACAGCTTCATACAGCAGCAGCTCATAAAAGCCGTGTTTGGTCACAGGAATGGCACAGAAACACTTTGAGAGAAGAACAATATAGGAGCGGGGAAGGAAAGGCTGTCGTTTGCTTAGAAAGCTGACCCCTGTGCATATATAGACATTTATAGAAATGTTTATGGAGATAAATAATTACTCAGCAGAAAGCGGTTAGTTCAAAGAATAAATTTTTATGGTACAGTAATAGCCAGCCAACTTTCTGACTTGCCTGAAGGGTCAACAGCAGAACCAGCGATCCGTAAGGCATTGCCAATTCAGGGCAAAGGACGGCACTCACAGGAGCTTCCCTCTTCAGCCAGGTGAAAGACATCCTTGGGCTTATGAGGAAGGAGACTCAGGGTGAATTAAAATTAAATGAACAGCCTCGATACACATTGTTTGGAAGCCACTGGAAAGCACACTGCTGCAAAGCGTCCAGCTGGATGAGTGCTGGGAATGATGTAATGGTTTGCAGAGATCCAGGAGGAAAAAGAGCAGGCCAAGTCCTCAGGAAAAGCCTAAGATTTTAGAAAGATAGAAGTAAGTTTCTGGGGAAATGATGAAAAGATTCTTCTTATGAATACACGGAAGAAATGTGGATCTCTGTAGATGTATGTGGATTTCACAGTCACATACTATTGCTGCAGGGCTGATACACTGGAAAACCTGATGAAATCCGCAGTGTTCCTCCAAACTCACCTGAATGATGCCAGTTTAGTCCACCTATAGGGAAACTGGGATGAGTGGAGAGCCCTCCTAACTGAGATGCTTTCTCAGAAAAATCTGCTATAAGATACTGATAAACCACGTGGGGTCACTTTGAGACGACAGGTCTCCGATGAGCAGCTGCCATCGTGGCAGTACCTGGGGTGAGCCCACAGCCACGTGGGGACCATGGTTTATGTTTCCAGGGGACAAAGCAGGGCTGCTGGTGTGACTTGTGACTTGCAGCCATCCTCTCCCCCGTCCCTTGAGGAGCATGCCCGCAGCATGCAGGGGAGGCTCTGTGCAGCCCAGCAATGATTGCTCTTTTCAGCAGCATGGGTTCTTGGTCGCCTTGCCATATAATGAAGTCAGCTGCCTGATGGATGTGCTGGTCAGCCTGTGTGCAAGAAAGAAATGTCCCCCCTGAGGTCAGATGAGATGTATAGTCATGAGGGAAGAACCCAGACAGCATTCTCAAGGCACCTTTCCTGCAGATAATAGGGTTCTTGGTTTGTGCTTGCTTGTGCTACTGGAGGAATGCTCACCTAAAGCGGATGAGCAAGTTCAGGGTATGAGAAAGTACAGGAAAAGCCCTTGCTCCCTCGAGGAGGCAGTTTGGTCCTGCAAATCTCCCAGCATCTTGGATCCTTCAAAGCTTCCAGGCAGTCTGTGCACATTTACATGCCCACATTTTCATGAGCAGCTGATGGCCACACAGTTTAACTCTTCGCAGGGCTGAGCTTTTCTGGTTAAATAAATCACTTTTAAGAGGTCCCAGCTACTTGGAAATGCTTCCACAGGCAAATAAACAACTTAAAGACCTGGATGTTTCTGATAAGAATACGACAGGCACCATTTGCGCAATTTTTCTGTCCCCTCTAGTTTGATGAATTTGTGATATTCAAAGTTTTAGTCTGTGAATATCACTGCTTTATACTCCTGTTAGAAATCAGAGAGGATGAAAATAAGAAGCAGAAGAAAAACAGACCTCTTGCAACCATGGGACTGAAAGGAAGACAAGAAAGATGTCAAGAGGAGAAGCTCTGGTCCATCAAACCATTCAGTGCATGTGGCTACCTTTGCACAAGAATTCCTTAGGGCATCAGCTAATTTTTCATGATAGGCACTTCACCAAGTGCTTGGCTGAATTGTGTCTGGGAAAAAGAGACGGAGAAAAAAGAAGAAAATATAAATCCAATACATAAGACCAAAATGCATGCTGCTTTCTCCTTGCCAGACTAGAGGTTGGATTTGTTTCTAGTGACTGGCACATTACATACATTTTTCCTCTAGCTAGAAAAAAGTTAGGTCTAGGGTTGTTGGTTTTTTTTTTTTCTAAAAAAAATATTTCTTGAGGGGGAAAACCACAGCAACAACAGTGTGGGCTTGAATTACAGTTGGTGAACTCAAATCATTTCTGCAGCCCCCAAAATAGCTGGAGAGGTCAATGAAACCGCAAACTCCACAGGGCTCATCCATTTCTGAATGCAGCTTTCTTGAGCCAGAGGCAAACTGTCCCATTGCTTACCAAAGTGATATTTATCTAATTTGTTACCAGAAAATGCTTGCAGGAGGAAAAAAACAAAACAAAACAAAAAAAAAAACCCAACCCAACCCAGACCAAGAGCAGCAAGAGCTGCTGGAGCCCTGTGCTGGCATCAGCAAAGCAGTGTCCATCTGCCCCCCCCCCCCCCGCCCCATGCTGGTATCAGAAAGAACAAAACCTTTCTGGGTCAAATTTTGGTCTCCTTTTCACTGGCAGAAAGGATGCCTCAAAAGCTGAGGGAATTGTTGGCTGACCGACTGACCCAGTGGACTTCAGGCAGAACTCAGGTCTCCTTGACCTGATCAGAGCAGTCCCGGGCACACCGCTAAGACATACCAACCGATTGTTTAACCATATTGAGAAATAGCAAAATAGGCTTCCCTATCATTTTTCACCTAGCTCAGATTTGATCGGGAGATAGAAAATAAAGAAAGACACGAACACCCATTCCGGCTAAGTTTCCAAAATGTCGTTTGCACGATGTTTACCTCGGGAAAAACGATCCTGCTGCTATCTTTGTACTTTATCTGTGGCTCTCTGTCTCTTCACATACTTACACTCACCATCACAGCTTCCAAGCATTCTCCTCTAATTAATCAAAAACTCTGTCCTTTTGTTTCCTAGGTCACAAAGGAAGAACAGTAAATTAAATAAAGATATTGGCCGAGCACGGAAGCTGGATTTCTAACCAAGGAACCTAATAATAGCACCGTGATGCAGGCAAAGTCAAAATTGATATAGTTTTATATACACAGAGGCAAACAGTTAAGCGTGAAGAAAGTAAACATCAGATAGGATTCAAACAGCGGTTTATCCAGCTCAGTCTGTGTTTGTAAATATAGAAGCCTGTTGTGGTGGCTAAATTTATCCTAATGTAAGGAAATATGAACAAAGAGGCTGGTATTTGGTAACTTCTATAGGCAACATTAGGACATCCTGCGTGAATTATTTTGGGGCGGTTCGTGATAACATGGTGCAGATTAGCATTGCCATTTCTGGAAAAAAATTAAGTCAGAATTACGTAGATAAGATGCAAAGAATTTCAGTAGCATTGTAGTATTTTCCTGACTTGAAGCCTGACTCACATGTCGAAGCTTTGTTTTATTGTATACCTTGTTTTGATAGATAGTCAAAACACCCTTTAACCAGAGAAAATAAAAATAAACCAGCTGAGCAAGAAAGAATTACACACAGCATCGAATCAAAATAAGTATGGCATGCTTGATTTCCGAGAGGAATAGTTGTTTTTTCCTGCAAAATTTTTGCTAATTCAGAAATGGCCATCCTGAGCCCAGGAAAAATCAGAGGAGGGAAATGCAATTTGGTAACAGCCTGGGAATGGGGCATTTCCCTGCTCTTCATCCTAGCTGGAATTTCCATACATCAGGTGTATTTTAGGACCATTAGAGCATGGCCACACTGGAAGGTGGTGGCCCTCTTCTCTAGGTGCTTCCCTTCATCCTTCTCAAATTTCATCCTGGATTAGAAGAACCTTTCACTTGGAAACAGATCACAGTCACAAAAGATTTTACTTTTTAAGAGAAAAAATGCGATTAGTTCTAGTTGGAAGAACGAGAGCCCTGACTCCGCAGCCTTGCTTCTGCAGTCACCACAATGTTTCCGTTGGCTTCAGGTAGAATATTTTTTTTGCTCAGGTCGTTTATTATAAGAATGTACTTTTACACGGCTCTTTGTTCAGTGCCATCAATCCCAGCACATGCCATGCCTCTCCTTTCACCCCGGGCTCTGGCCTGAGTGGTTGAATCTCTTTCTGCCATGGAGCTCACTTTGAGAAGGAGCAAACCTCTGGGGCAGACCCTGGTGCTTGTACATGAGCCAGCCTTCAGATAAAATGCTTCATGTTCCCTTTTGCTTATTCAGAGACAAACAGACTGTTAAATTCTGGTTTTCGGTCCAGCTCATTAATGCAAACCAGGGTAACCTACAGTTTATGCTTCTATGCCAGAAGGTAAATAGTGCAGGAGCAGGGGCAGGGGTGCATCCCCCCCCCGGCTCCGCCGCATGCAGCCAGACCCCTGGTACAGGCTGGGCACCATGAAACAGCTTTGGCCACTCTTCCCAAAGCCTGCAAGCCCCTGGCATCGGGGCATCTCACCTTCTTTGTGCTCTTTGTGTTGCTGCTCGGGCTCAGTGCTCTTACTTCACCTTGCATGGCTCTGGGGATGTGCCTTCCCAAAAGGCTGGCGGGTGCCCTTCGCCACCCAAAACTGCAGCGTGAGCAAGCAGCGGGGTCAGTTTACAGAGAAGGAAAGGAGGAAGAAAGCCAGCTTTCGAGTCCAGGCATGAGCAGAGTAAACCCTAGAAGGAACAGGTTTATTTTTAGGATGGTCTCTCAAGAATCCTTTAAACGCTGGCCAGGAATTTGGGCTACTAAATCTCACACACAGCACCATTTAGCCTGGCCACCTACAAAATCCAGATAGCCAGCCTTGATAATGGCACAGGCGCTGCTGCGGCACTCCTCTGCTCTCAGCATTGCTCCTCTCCTCTGGCTTTTTCCTGGGAGCGATAAGAGGAGCAACTGGGATGGGGATGCCAATGCGCAGCCCCTTCCCTAGCAGGAGGACCCCACACCACTCGCTCCCCTGCTGTGCAGGCTGGGTGAGCGCCTGGACTGCTTGCTTGTTTATTTTCCCTGCCAAAGGCAACTACTGGTAGGGGAAGAAATGGAAGACCAGGGAGCGTTAATGAGGTCTCTTCACACCTGACAGGGGTCACTGCTCCATGCGCATCCTGAGCAGTGAGCATGGGTGATGCAGAGATCAAAGGGTGGCTCTAGGGGCTGCATCCTGCCCTGCAGAAGCATAGGGGGTCCTGGTTCCTTCCCCCTGCCTGGGCCAGGCTGCCAGCACAGCCATCTCTTCGCTGAATTACTGCTCCAAAACACAGCAGAACAGCATGAAGGAAACACAATATGGGCTTTATCCAACCTTAGGGTGTTTGAGAATGAAAAATGCTGCAGACAAATGAATACTGACAAGAAATGCAGAACAACTTCAGAAATTTTTAACGATGACTGCTGTCAGTGTTTGTAAGTGTCACACACCTTATACTGTATTTGTAAAAGTTTGCTTTTTTAAAAAAACCCCAAACCACTCAGTTTTATCCATGGTCTAACTCTTGTGCTTTTTTTCCCTATAGTGTCAGAGATAGTTAAATCCGTTTATTTGCTTTGCTTTAAGTATCTTTCCAGCTATAACCACTCCAGGCCAGTGTCTGAAGACATGCAAAGTGTGACTATTGCTCTAGCTCTTTCCTGGGCTTGGGCCAGGCTCCATTGAGGTCTCCCTCTTTAGCTTGCATGGGCTGGGCTGAGGCTTTCAGGATAGCATGGTAATAAGTAACATAACACTGCCTGGTGCAATGTAGTCTACAAAGCATCTAGCGTGTGCATTTTCTCCTCTAGTTCATCTCTATCCAACCCCTTATTTGCCATATTTTAATGGTACAGTAAATCCACCATTAGAATTTGCACCGTTGGATGCAAACCACATCAGCTATGTGAGAGTGCTGCTCCAGCATAAATTCGTTTGGCCAATTCAAATTTTGCCATGAAGTTTTAATGAGCAAGCCTGAAGCTAGAACAAGTATTATCTGTTGTCTCACATCTGGCACAAACTTTCTGTGTTGTGATTTGGCTGATCTGACAGAAAGGCAAGCAAGTGCACACGCTTCGTCTAGGTCAGCTCTGTACATGGGGCTATCTACCTCCATGATCATGGAGCCACAGCCTACAGAAAAGCGGAGCATACGAAAAACAAGCCAGTACAGTAATTAAAAATATTTATTTCTGAAGATATTTACCTCGATAGGCATAAAGCATTTCCCAATTTCATACAGAAATACATAAGACATGCATAGACCAATATGGCCTACTTTAATGGGTATTCAACATGGTAAATATAATGAAGAACTTGTGTGAATATAAATACAAAACAAAAAAAAGCACATAAGATTCAACCTTTCAGCAAATTCAACAACGTGAATAAATTCACTGCTATAAACATTCACCCAATATTAGCCTTTTGACATAATTCAAAACAACCCTTTGTCTCGATGTACAAGGCACTGAATAAATCTCACAACAGCCTCTGGTTCGCCCCTACTTCAGTGCATTTTTGGTGGCATGTAAGACACAACAATTTCTATTATTAGAGCTTCACTTAGCCAAATATCCTTGTTATGGGAAACCTAGTAGTGTCCTCTAACTTTTATTTTCTGTTGAAGAGTCCTTTGGTATCCAAACACAAAGGACATTGACTATGCAAACAACCACAATGTCTAACCCACATTCAGATAACTCTGGTTGTACAAGTAAACTAGGAATCTGAAAAAAGGCAAAGGGTTGCAGCTGATTAGTAAAGGCAATAACAAGGTGTAAAAATACTCTAGCAGGAGTGCAACAAACAGTATGCGAGGTAGACATGTATATATGCAGTAAGTCCTGATAAAGTAGCACTGTGGTTCATTTTTGCATTTTAATCAGAAGGTACAGTTTTTCGCTTTGAAGTTTGTCCACTCAGATCTTGCTTTCTGTCCTTTCTAAGCACATCTGTGAGGTCTTCCTTGCAAGACGCTTTTGATGTAGACCCTGAAAGCTGCTCAATTGATGGATAACATTCCAGAAGCAATATTTAAGTGTTTCCTCAGAAAGATGGCTTTTCATGTATGTTACTCCCGATTCCCCTTCGTCCCCTCTATCCATCCATCTGAACTCCAAAATGATGAAATCCTTTCCTTTTATACCTCCAAATGCAGGACTTCCTTAGTGTTTTGCTCTGCTGTGCAAACACTTGGACAGAGAGGCCCTTCGCCATCGTGGAATGTTAGAAGTCAAGAGAGTTTTGGTGACGCTTTGTCAGCAAGTGTGATGAGAAAGATTTGGAAAGATCTTCCCACTAGGATGCTTTCAGGCTTTCCCAAATGCTTTGCCTTTTGTTCGCCCTGTTATGTTTCAGCTTCCGCCCTTTCTGGAGCTCAGCCTTCAGCTTTGCGATACTGAAGGAAGCTTTGATACTGTTCCCAATGGCTTCCAGCCTGCAAAACCCCAAGAAATTTGTTGTTACAATAATGAAGATGCATCTCCAGTGTGCAGACATTCAGTTTTTGATTAAATAAACCTCAGTCTAGATTTCTGCCATGGGATCCTCAGAAACTGCTGATTGCTACGCCTCTGTCACAACTACGCTAACTTAAGCCACTTGAAATATTGGATTCAGAAATTAAATGCAAACGTTAAAATAAGTTAAAATATTAATTTAAATACAGATGCCCTAGACTTCCTTAAATAGCATGTATCCAGTCAAGAGGTCTTCAGCGTTATTCATTTCAGCTGTTTTGTTTCTTTTAGGTAAACCTGATCCTGCTTCCAATGAATGGGTGCTTTTTTTCAAGTAAGCCAGCAAGCCAGCCCCGTTTTCAAAAATCATTTCAGAATTCCAGGGCTTAACTCTCACTCAAAATTATCAGGCTGCCTGCTCGTACAAATCCTGTTCCGCTTGTGAAAATAGCACTAAAGAGTCTTCTTCTGTAGGGGCAAACTTCTGTGTGCCATACGCCGATACGGCTGGACTAACACTCAGCTTCAAAGCTGACTTCACCTCCATGGGGTTCCCAGCTGCACCAGGGCCAGCGCACGCGTCTCTGACCTGCACTGCGGAGTGCTGCTGCTGCCTCCTGCTACTCAACTGAATGTGTGCGGACCTCAAAGGGCAGTCTTTAAATTTACTACTTAATGTCAAATTTTAAATTGGGTTTAAATATTAATTTAGTCTTCGTTTTCCCTTTCCTCCACCTTTTTGCAGTCATTCCCATCGCTAACATCCAGTACTCATTTCACACAGGTTTATCGGGCAACGTAAGAGATAAGGCAGATAGACACCTGTCTCCTGCATTCTAAAAAGCCAGACAGATCTGGACAGATCAATAATCATCTTTTTTCCCCTCCAGTAAAACAAGGTATCTAAGAAAAGGCATTCCAATTCCGTTTCACATTAGAATAGTTGGGACATGATGGTTTTTTAAGTAGTGAAGATAGGGCACGAGCTCACTAAAATGACAGGCTCTATTTATTTCTGTCAGTATTTCATACTCTTCTGAAGCGTGGTGTATCTTTAGGCCTTACGAGTAAGCCTACTTCCTCCAAGCAAATGGAGGATGCAAGGCAGAGCTCAGCACTCTTGTCTTCACAAGCTACAAACCCACTGCGTGAAGAAGAACCCTCAAGATACCCTCACCAATCCCTCTGTAACTCTCAAGCTGAGATCACCAGCTGAGCCCAAGGCTGACCCGAAGGCAGGTGAACTGTGCTCTCTATTGCTACTCTGGGGAACTACAACAGGATGAGGAGAAACTCACCGCTTCATTTTCTTGCTGTCAACGAGCTGTCGGTTCATGCATTTGGGTCCAATGCAATTGCCAGCTTTGGTGCGGTGACGTGAGGTTTTCTCCACCGTGGACTGAGCCCTGTGAAGAGTGAAAAGGCACTGCTGTTAAAAAAAAAAGTCTGCAGTCCACAAGGTGAGGCACCTCATCAAAAACACTTCTCAAGGCATGTATTAAGCAATCTTTCTGGGCCAAACCATAGTATGTATCATAGCAGCGTGAGCACTCAGGTAGGAGGCAAGGCTTTGGGGAGATTATTCGCTCAGCAAGTGCCAAAATGAGTAAGTCTACCACAACTTTTTACATGCACTGCCTTTTAAAGAGTAGCAACAATAGACGCACCAGAGATCTTTTCCTGTCTGGCAGAAGTTCAGACATTTCTTGTCCTTCTGGTTGGCACATCGGCATCTGCTGCTAGGTTCAGCGAGCATCTCCGGCACCATGTCCTTCAGTGATCTTCTGGATCGAGAAGGGCCTCCGAGACCATATGGAACAGTCTTCCTATGATCAAAGAGACAACATGAAAGTCATTCAAATAATTCCGTGGCTTCAAAACAGTGAGGGATTTGGGGCAATCTTATCAATGGGATCGATTGCATGAGTAAAGGTTGTGGGATTGGGAATGCCTCATTGGTCATAATTTCCATGCAAATGCTTCTGATCATCTTGCAATGTATTCATTAGCATGGCTACTGACAAGGCTAATGACCTTCTAATTGTGATTTCATGAGGCTGCCGTGCCTCCCTGTGCAATAGAAAGCAATAAAACCTCATCTCTTTGAACTTTGGCAACTGCTAACATCGAAAGCAGCAATAAAAGTGAGGAGCAGATCCTCTGCGCTCCGAGGAAACCCAGCAGCAGAACAAATGACCTGAGTCAGTGGCTGCAGCACTAGGTGAGGCTCTGGCTCACTACTTTTTGGTAAGGAAAGCGTAGAAACAGACCCTGCACATCGCTCTGTTAACACGTGGGATGTGATAATTCACAGCAGAGAGCAGCAAGAGGTGGCAAGGAGCCGCCCCATGTCAAAGTAAGCTTTCTAGCCTCCCAACTTGACAGAAAGAAAAACGGTCAGACAAATTCAAGCTGGCAAAATCATACTTTTGGCATTCAGTCTGCTTCTGATTCATAGCAAAAAGTATCCCGCAGCCTTTGCTGAGCGGCACCCAAAGGAAATACGCCTGTCCAGATTTTAGAAACGCAGGTGTTAGGGCTGTTAGGAGCTACCTGCTCAATCTAGGTTGTCAAACCCTGCATGCTTCCTCCTCTGAACTCGGCAGAAAAGCGGGGGGGGGGGGGGGGGGGGGGGGAGCAAGAGAAACCGTGAAAGTATATTCCTTCTTCCCCTTCCCATTTCTGCAGGGGGGTTTACGGTTCTTAATTTTTCCCTCCCCCGCCCCGGGAGAAGAAAACCCAGTAGTCTGCAAACCCAGCAAGTGCCGCAGCCCCCCGCAGGTCCACTCACTCGGGGGTGTTGATCCAGATGATGTCGAGGTGGCAGAAGTAGACGCACTCCTCGTCCAGCAGCGAGGAGCAGGAGCAGCGCCGGGCGCGGCGGTGCGCGGCGGCGGGGGGCGGCGGGGCGCCCGCTTCGGCTGCAGGGGCTGCGGGGGCTGCGGGAGGGAGCGGCAGAGCTCAGCACCCGCGGCCACCACCCGCGGTCCCCACCGCCGGTCCCCACCCGCGGTCCCCACCCGCGGCCACCGCGCACCCCCGTCCGCCGCATCCCGTCGCACCCCGCAGCTCCACGGCGGCTCGCCCCGGCGTCTCTCCCCGGGGACCACCGGGCAGCCCCCAGCCCCACCTCGCAGGACTGGCCCCGAGCGGCGGGGCACCGGCACCTACCTGCCGGCAGCAGCCCCGGGCACAGCACGAAGAGCAGCGAGACGAGCATCTGGGAGTAATCCATAGCAGGCGGCGGAGAGCGGGCGGGGAAAAAAAATAATAAAATAAAATAAAAAAGAGGGGGGGAAACTAATAAAAGAGAAAAAAGCGGGGACGGGCTGTGCCGGCGGCGGGACGAGCAGCCGTGTGCCGTGCCCGGGGCGCAGCGCGGGGGCTGGCAGCGGCTCGGTGCTCCCCGGCGCGTCTGGCTGGCGCGGCGGTCCCCGGCGCCCTTTTATAGCGAACCCCCATGGAGCGGGTAAACAGCCCCGGCGCTATTTTATCCCGAGACAATGTTATTCTGCTATTAGTCACCGCGCGGCAACGTGCGGGCCGAGATAAGGCCGGGCTGGAAAGGAAATCGCCTGCAAACTTCAGAGCGGCGGGGGGCGGCGGCGGGGGGGCCGGGGGCGACCCGGGGGAGGGGCGGGGCTGGGGGGGCGCCGCGGGCAGCGCTGCGGGCGGGCCGCCAGGGGGCGCCCTGCGCCTCCACCTGAGGGAGCGGGCGGGCGGCTGGCGGCGGCGCGGCGGGCCGGCGGCGGGGCTCCGCGGCCCTCGCCATAACAACAATAATTACCGTGATTATTGTCAGCGCTGCTGTTGTTGTTGATGGTTGGCACAGCAGCGGGGCCGGCCGGGCGGCGGCAGGCGCGGTGCCGCCCGCGGTGGAAGGTGTCGCGGCCGCCCGGCCCGGGGCTCTGGGCTCGGCCCGCCGCTCCCGCCGCCGTCCCGGACTGAGGAGCCGCCGAGGGTCCCCTCCCGCCGCCGTCCCGGCCTGGGGACCCGCCGAGGGACCCCTCCCGCCCTTCCTCAGGCGGCCGGAGGGCCGGGGTCGCAGGGGGGTGACGGGTTGAGGGGGCCTGTCCCCAGCCCGCTCCCCGCGGCCCGGCCGGCTGGGTCTGGGGCCCACGGCGGTTCGGGTCTAGCAGCAGCAGCGGGACCTTCAGGCATAACCCCCCTTTTCTTACGTGACGGGGGACACCGTGCCACAGAGTGAGCTTTAGGGTCAGGGCTGTGCGAGCAACAGCAGGGAAATAAAGCCGGGGGGGGGGGGGGGGGGGGACGGGGGGGGCGGGCAGAGGAGGGAAGACCCGTGCCTGGCCTTTGCCTTTGGCTCCTGCCGCTAACCCTGGTGAGGTCAGGGCAAAGGGTTTTCACACACATTTATATTTGCCGGTTCACATTGAGGTACAGGAGCTGTCAGTGTGGAAGCTGGACGCTTGGGAAACGGCAGTGGCAATGCCATCCAGCACGTTTCTGTTTGCCACTTTACACTGAGGTACAGCAGCTGTCAGTGTGGAAGCTGGACACTTAGGAAACGGCTGTGGCAATGCCATCACGAATATATCCACGCATGAAATCCACTGGGCTCCTAGCTGGGAAAGCCAGCCTCTGAATATAAACTCAAGTGAACTCAAATGCCTGCGATCCGATGTGGAGCCATTGTGCTGCAAAGCATGCCAATTTCACCTATGATAAATAGATAAGACTCTCTTGGTATTTGTGGTATTTCCGTGCACTGTGCTGTAATAATAGAAATGACCTTGGCTATCACAAAGACCGCGGCTGTTAACTGCAAGTTGCATTGTGATCTCGCAGGTGAATGGCCATTTTTTTTTTGAAGTATCAAATTATACCGTGCCGCTGTCTCGTAGTGGACAGACTGTCTACAGCCATGCTGAGTCAGAATAAAGGTCCATTTAGGTGGTATCCTTTCTTGCACAATGGCTGCAAGGAGAAAGAGTACAAGAAAGGAATGCAAGCGGAGACTAATCCTTCCTTCGGTATAACCTCCCTGCTTCTAACAGGATGAAGCGTGGGGGCTTTCCAAGAAATAGCGGGCATTTAGACCATTGTGCTGAATAAACACCGGTGGCCCCATCCTGAGTTGGTCATACCTTTTTTTTTCCAAAGGTTCTCTAAAAACTGCCCTATAAAACATCTGTGAGCAGAGACAGCTGGGTTATATGGTATTCTTTTCACACCTTTCCAGCGTGGGAGTCTATTTTTCAGAGCAGGGATTGTATCTTCATGTGTATTATGCCTTCTTGTGTATGTAGGGCAGCACTTACCAGAATACCAATGTATCTGTACCTGCATGTGTGAATTATTGCAGTTATGATAAGAATCTACCAGCAGAGGTCACCTAGCTACATTTAAAAAGCAATCATAGCCCACTGAAGTAATAAACTTTATCAGTATCCAAAAGTTGGGAAAGAAATTAGATTAATTTTGTGTTGTTGTTGTTTCTTGGTGTTTAAAAAAAAAAAAGAAAGAAAAAGCACAAAGTAGTTGTGTGGGTTGAAAGATAGCTATCGTTCTGTATAGAATACAAATATGCATAGCCTTTCCAGGCCTGTCACTTAAAGACTGTATTTCATGCCAGCACTTACTTAAAAGAGATTTTTTCCTGAGATTCTTTTTTCTAAGATGTGCACTTGAAGCCAGAATGACTCACATTCGTGTAAGATATTTTCAGCTTTGTCAAAATGCCTTGTTAGAAAGTATTTTGTTAGCTGGCAAAAATGGCATGCATGTTTCCTTTTTTAAGTAACAAAGCACAAGCATATCGCAGGGACCTCTGAAGGTGCTGTTCTCTTTTTTTGAAAAAAAAAAAACAAAAAACATTTTCAGCAATTTTTGGTAAGGATTCATAAATATTATTGTTGTCAGAGATCCATATCCTCCGATTCAGTGATTTCTGATAGCTCCACTTTCAGATCTTGAGACTAACCAGAATCAAGCTATTCCTGTTGCTTGTTCGAGTAATGCAAAAACAAATTTATGTTCCATTGCCAGCAGCCCAGTGGGATCATTTCAGGCCACGTGGATTGCCGGGCCAGGAGGTGGCTTTCCCCAGGAAAGGGGTAACCCCCGATCCTTTCTTGGATGCTGGGAGGTACTGGGCAGGTCTGTGCCACGCAAAAATACCCTTTGGGAGTTTTGCCAAAGAAGGAAGATTTACTCACTCTATAGCTGTTTATAGTAGGAGTCTGTAACAGTATGGGTCACAGCAGGGGTCTTATAAAATAAGCAGAACAGGACTAAACTTTGGCTAGCAGTCCGTGTTTGCAGAATGGAAATACAAAGTCGTGTGCGATCGTACAGTCAGGTACTCAACAAGTCGTCCCTGGGCATGCGAAGCCAGCTTGCCCCATGGGCGGGGAAGCTTGTGCCGTATTTGTGCTGCTACCCATTTGGGTGAGGGGGGAAGCAGGAGCTGAAGCTGACTTCTCCTGCTGCAGGCTTTCCCCCTTTCTAGCTGGAGTACCTTGGCCAGCCACAGCTGAGACACGGTGTTATGGGGTGAAAACTTAGCTGGCCAGCCAGGCTCTGGTTTTAATGTTCCAGCTGGAAAAGTCCATGGCACTGACCGAGTTTTCTAAAGGACATTTTGTATAGTGTCAGAAATGTGAAATGCCTGCTTATCAGCAAAACAATAAAAGGAGATTGTAAAACTGTGCCTTTCTGTTTAGGGAACAAGGGGAGCAACATGCTGTTTTCTGCAGATTTGAAACACAATTCTCAATTAAATCAAAGTTGCGTAACCTGTCCCTTTACTCCACTTGCTGCCCCTCTTGCATCTCACTTGCCTCTTATGGGCTGTCCAGTCCCCCTGCTTCCCTCCTTCCCCAAGGTGTGGGGTGAAGATTCCCATTTCTCTTTTACATAACATGCAAGTTAAAGAGCTAACTAGTTTAGGCTTCTTGGAAATTACCTTGTTCTCATCTGCCCGGCCTACAACGGATTTATTTCCCTTTATAGATACTAGGGTCCTTGGGCAAAAGCATAATTTCTCACAAACCAGCTTCCTCAATTTCTCCCCATCTCCAGTGAATTATGTTTATCAAAGGACGTAGGTCCCTGTCTCATGGTACAGTTGTGGACCTCTTAAAGTGCTGAGGAGAAGAGGAAAGCCACCCGCTAATCCAGCAACCTTGGCCCCACCTGTCTGTAGCATGTGACCGGATCCTCTCCCCATCCCAGTACCACCAGTGGTCATTTTCCTTCCAAAATTCCCTCCAGATACAAAACCCCATTCAAAGTTGGGAGGAAGGTGGCAGCTATATGATGTTTGGCACAGACGAGCCATCATCAGATGAGAAAAGAAAGCTCTTTCAGACCATGCATCTCCTGGCACCAGGTGGCAGTGACTAGTTACCATTTAAAACACAGAAATCAAACCCAGCTTAGAGCTCAAATAGAGGAGAAAAATCAGCTTTACTGAGCAAAGTTCACAGTTTCTCCCAGGGCTAAAATTGTTATTACCAGAAACACAATAAGGACAGTTTGCAGAGATTCAGGTTTCAGAGGTACTGTTGTGAAACCTTCCTCTCGCTTACACTTTCCACAACAAAGAACGGGAAGCATCAGGGAAATGTTTCGCTGGAAGCCAAGACAGATTTTAAAGGAGGGGAAACATCAGGTGGGAAAAGGGAAAAGGCTTAAATAGTCTTGGAATAAAGAATCCACATAATTTTTAGGTGAGAGTTAACAGAAACTCCCTTCCCTACACTGCCTGGATGTTGTGGGAGAAAGAGTGCGCACTTCCCCCTGAAGCCAGGCACAGGGGTGCTGGAGGCGCTTGGCCATCCTCCGTCCCAGCACGCTGTAGCAGCTCCTCCTGCTTCCGTCTTTTACTCTGCCTTTGCTCTTGTGCAGGAGCAGAAGCAGTGTATTGGGAGCAAGGTAAAGCTCTGCGGGCAGGTAACCAGAGCCCTCTCTGCCAGGCCTTGCGTGGGTGACAGGGGTGACCTGTACTGCTGAGGGAGCGCCCTGCGTGGTGTCAGGATGGCACCTCACCTGCCGGCTCAGGCGGGTGGTTATTTCTGCTGTGGTAGCTCTGGATCCTGCACACAGAGGCCCCGAAGGATTTCAATCCCTAGCCCTTTGCTGTTACAGTTTCTACTGGGGTGCCTAACTTCAATTTCATTTTTTAATTGACCTGAGTTTTTCTCATGTCACTGATGATATTAGTACGAGTTATAAGGCAAAGACCTCACTTCTGGTTCAGAAAATCTCAAATCTCAAATCTCGGTGTCTAATCCCTGTTCTCCTGCAGACACATCCACCATCAGCCATGTCAGACACAAAATGCTGGGCTGGATAGTCTGATCTCATGGGTCTGTGATATATTCTCATAGCTATGCTTGAACTCCAAATTTGGTTTTTGGGGAAAATCAGTATTTCTGCATGGTCTTCAGCTCCATTCCATCAGTCAAGTTCAAAATACAAGCAGTATGAATTATGTCTTCTAGAAGTGTGAAAAGAGGATAAAAGATTACATGTGTCAATAATCAGCCTTTTAAGAATGGGTTATGCAAGTAAGAGTTTAACTATAATAAAATTATCATCAGTAAATACAAAAGATTAGTGCAAAGACTGCAACAGAAGGGTTTGGTGAAGGAAAGGAAAATACAGAACAGAAAGCGTCACTTGTAGAAAACCTGATCTGGTTCTGTGTACAACCTCGTCTACGACTACAGCAGCATATGACAGAATACTTATTTGCAAATAACAGTTAGTGGAAAATGTGCTTTATCAGGTTTGTTTACTTACTTCTTGGCAAGTCTGGCTTGTGAGGAACCCAAACCCAATGCATCCAATTAGAAAATCTTCCGGAGCAAATCTCTAAGAGTAATGCACAGCTCTCTGACTGATCATCTTGCTCCTATCAGCAGCACATTTCATATTCTTTAATAAAGGCCTATTTCTTATAGTCTTGGCAAAGAATCAGTGATGCCGTCCTAGTGCCCAGAGCTGGGAATTGAAGCAAGGCGGCCAGTACTCATCCTGTTTAACAGTAGATACTCTGCTACATTTTCTAAATTAGGTGAACATCTTGGCTCACCTGGCGTTTGAATTGCTCTGTAGGATATGCAAAGGAGCCTAAGGTGCTGACAGTCCTAAAGTTAGGCACCATTGTCCCCTTAATGTCTAGAGTTAGCTGGGGATGAATCCAAGTGGGTGACTTGTCCAGCGTCCCATGAGAAATTGCTGGGGAGCTGGAGATATGAGTTGAGTTCCTCAAACCTGTGTCCTGTATCCTGCCTGCTACATTATCAGCACTCACATCGAGGTTTGCTAATCAAAACTGACTTCTTAGCTGTTTCAGTTTGTCTCTCTCTTGGATTTTATGTTGCTTTGCTCAGAAAAGGTGCTTGCGAGATCTTCATTTCATGCAGCTTGCTCAGAGACGCTTCTTTGAATTCATGAATTTAATTGACTTTTCATGCCTAGTTTTTTCACCTATTATGTGACTTGCTCCACCTTTGAACGAGACTGCCTCCAAAGACTCAAGTTAGTAGATTTCTGAGAGCTAGCCGGCTCTACCCTTTCCTGAGTGCATAAAGGCCTTGCCGAAATTAAGGTAATTAGCAAACGCATTGTTCCAGGAATGGTGTTGAACTTTCTTTACAGCCCAGCCCTGCTGCTACCACGTCTAGCCCCCCTGTGACTCTTTTGCCACCTCCGTTTTGAGCCTGGCGTTAGATGAGCCGACTTGCTGGTTCCACTGTTTTCTTTGTGAGAGAAACCAGTACGTGCTAAGAAAGAGCACCTGTTTAGATGTAGCCTGAGCCATAGGTATGAAGTTGTTTTAATTTGGTTACTTGTTCCAGATACTTGCTGTGCTCCCAGATCTGTTAGCACTACGCTTCTGTGTATCATTGCCTGGAAGGTAGGTAGGAAAGCAGCCTCATACAAACCAGTGCTCCTAGCAGTAAAGATCTACTTGTCATCCATTTGGGCAGGTGCTTGTGTCTGTCTTTGGTTTTTGTTTGTTTATTTGTTTTTTTGACCAGGGCATGCTTTGCCTGTAAAAGAAATGCTGACCATCTCTCTCCAGCTGCAGTTCCTACTCTTTATCTGCCCTTGTTTCTCCCAGGAGAAGGCAGCTTTGTGAGGAAACATGCATTAAACATGCTCCAGCTGTTTCTTGCACCCAGTCTCAGCTTGAACAAGTTACACGAAGAACTGTAAAAGGAGAAAAGCTGTAGATAAACTACAATAAGCAACAAAGAAATAAAATTGAGGAGCTCTCCTTAGCTTTGAAGGGACAATATGAGGGACACCCTTTTATTTTTCAAGGGACATACATGCGTTAAAATGTCTACTGTCTGTCTGAGGTAAAATACAGACCACACAGATCCAGGGGTTGTTATGGCAATTACTTGCTGGTAACAGTGACAAGGAGATTTCATGTCCTGTCAGGGCCAGGAAACCCGGAACAGCAGCTTGAGGATCACCGATGCACTGCTGGAAGGGAAGAAACTGTATGACTCCAGGTTCCTGCGAGCAGCTATAAAACCAAGATGCCCAGCAGGGCTTTATGTTGACATTTACCATATATGATGTATAGCATGTAGGAATGAAGCCAGCTTTTGTGGCTGCTTTCACTAAGCATCCTTGCGACATGACTGTATTAGGAATTTTTCACCAGCTGTTTCCATTTTGGCTACTTAGCAGAGCCTGAGTTGGTGCCACTGGGAACCCCAGACCTTTCTGTTCTTGCTATTCCAAGCAGATTTATTTGCTGTGGCAAAAAAAAAAGGCAATGCAGATTCCTTAGTTTCCTAGATGTGCTCAACATTAGAGCTGTGGGCATTCAGCTGGAGTGGTGGGAAGCCTCAGTAGGAATGGTATCACGTGGGACCTTTGCTCTGATGGGCTGGTACAACAGAGTGCTGAGCAAATGCAGGGCTGTGCTTTGAAAAAAAGTTTGTGGATGTCACAGAATCTCACAGAATCACAGAACGGTCGGGGTTGGAAGGGACCTCTGGAGAGCATCCAGCCCAGCCCCTGCTAAAGCAGGGTCTCCCAGAGCAGGCTGCACAGAGCCGTGTCCGGGCGGGTGTGGGATGTCTCCGGAGCAGGAGACCCCACAGCCTCTCTGGGCAGCCTGACCCAGGGCTCCGGCACCCTCAAGGTAAAGAAGTTCTTCCTCACATTCAGATGGAACTTCTCGTGTTGCAGTTTGTGCCCGTTGCCCCTGTCCTGTCACTGGGTGCCACTGAAAGGAGCCTGGCCCTGGCCTCTTGGCACTCCCCCTTAAGATGTTATTAAACAACGATAAGGTCCCCTCTCAGGCTTCTCTTCTCCAGACCAAACAGGCCCAGCTCCCCCAGCCTTTCCTCATCAGGGAGATGCTCCAGCCCCTCACCATCTTCATAACCTCTGCTGGACACTCCCCAGCAGTTCCCCGTCTCCCCTGAACTGGGGAGCCCAGCACTGGACCCAGCACTCCAGGTGCGGCCTCAGCAGGGCCGAGCAGAGGGGCAGGATCACCTCCCTCGACCTGCTGGCCACGCTCCTCCTCACGCACCCCAGGGTCCCGTGGGGCTTCTTGGCCACCAGGGCACACTGCTGGCCCACGGGCAACTGGCTGCCCACCAGCACTGCCAGGCCCTTCCCCGCAGAGCTGCCTCCCAGCCCTCAGCCCCAGCCCGTGCTGGTGCGCGGGGCTGTCCCTCCCCAGGGCAGGACCCTGCACGGGCCTTTGCTGAACCCCATGAGGTCCCTCTCACCAGCTCTCCGGCCTGCCCAGGCCTCGCTGAATGGCAGCGCAGCCTCCTGGGGTACCAGCCACTCCTCCCAGCTCTGTATCGTCAGCAACTTGCTGAGGGCGCTTCTGCCCCTTCCTCCAGGTCACTGATGAGTCAGTTGGACAGGACCGGACCCAGCAGTGACCCCTGGGGAACACCGCGAGCTGCGGACCTCCAGCTGGACTATGTGCCACTGCTCACAGCCCGCTGAGCTCTGCCATTCAGCCAGTTCTCAATCCTTCTCACCATCCACTCATCTAATCCACACCTCCTGAGCTTACCTATGATGAAGACTTTTTCCAGTTACTCCCAGTACTGTACATGCAGAACACTCATCATCCTTTGACTAACCCTGTTCATATTAGCTGAGTTGTAGTTACCCTGTTACCACTGGTGTAACTGGATGTGAGCAGCTGTTGCCTTAAGAATTGCTCCCTAGTGTCATTTTCCCTACCTTTTACAGCTTTTAATGACATCTTCTTATTTAAAGACAAACATATTCTACCTTTCTTAACAGGATTATGCTGTAAAACTGTACTATTGGTTTCAATTTCAACAGACACAGTCAGGAACAGCTGTTTCTTACGATGGCTTTAGGATGAGTCTTGTGAAAATACACACAGTAGAGTTCAAGCTGTCAGCTGACAGAGCAGACCAGCTTTCCTCGAATTCTTGCAGATATATGTCTTTTTTTCAGTGAAAAGACTCTGAGATGCTAAGCCAGTTTCACACCAGCTGAAACCCAGTGGGAGCCATTTAATTTTGGTTTAAAAGGACAGAATAGTAAGGAGGGTGCAAACCTGACTGAAACAAAGTTTACCAGTGTTTTCAGTACACTTCAGTGGTAGGTTATCCATATAGTTTTGTACCTAGTTTTTAAAATGGCTTTAAAATCACACTTTTCTCTAGAAAAATGAAACTTACGAGAATGTCCAGGCCAAACACTAGGAACAGCAAGGGTATCATTTAAAAGCCTCATTTCTCAAGACCTTTTCTCCTGACACCAAATTTTTTAACCTTTCTCCTGGCACCGATGACCAGAATTGTATCTTTTCCCAGAAGCGCTGAAACTAAACTTGAAAATGTTTTATTTTGCATAATGAGAAAAAGAAATAGAACTCCTTTGCTTCCTTTGCTGATACGCACTCTTTGAATGGGGCTGTATGACACAGCTGAAAACTTTGTTTATTTGCAGCCTGCTTGCTTCCCTGGCAAAGTGGAAGTCAAAAGCAACAAGGCAAAGTGACCCTCTCAAAACCCACTTATCTTCACGGGAAGCCGGTTCAGGCTTAGACAAACCAGAAATCCCCACTTCCTTTTTCTAGAGAAATTACACTATCAATGAATTAGAAAACTTCATTTTCTTTCACTGCCCTTGTTACAAGAAACAGAGGAGGCAGGGCATCTAAGGCCACCTACCTTTTGCTGCAGTTACTATTCACAGGTTTTCCATTCTGTCACTTCTCTCCTCATAAATATCAGTTGTGATACTTGAATGAGAGTAGCATCCTGTTTTCCTTGCAGTTTGTTCGGGATTGTGTAAGACAGTCCTTACAAGGAGAAAGTGGGATTTCCAGCGCTGTAGGAAAGAGTGGTTTTTACTGGAAACAGTCCTCTGCAGCTAAGAGCTTGCTGGCTGTGCCTGTGCCACCAAAGGCACATGTGCTGTATGGAAAATAAACTGGTGGCAGCTCAATTGGAGCATATCAGCTGGTTTCTCGGACCTTGTGAATGGCCCTGTCCTACCAGTAATTCTGGGAAATAAGCAAGCGGGGCCAGCATTGCCCCTCTCCAGAGCTGCTACTGGGAGGGCAGGGAACACGTTATTGTAACAGGCCACAGTGTGAGGCCTCCCCAAAAGAAGGCAGCAGTGCAAACCCTTCTGTGGGGCTGTGGGAGCCAGTGCCATGTCCTCTGTCCTCCTCCTGAGGAACAGTTACGGAAAACTGCTGCCTTGAGATAGGGAACCTGCCCTACATTTCCTTGTATCAAAGTACACGGTAGCAAAAGAAGGCGCTGATTAGGTTCATGCAATCTAAACTGTTGTTCCATAAAAGTAAAAAGCCTTTTTTTTTTTTTTTTTTTTTTTTTTGGCTTTTCTTTGGTCTTATCACCAAGGGCATGGTTTTCCCAAAGGTTATTTGACAGCCCAGAGTCTTTAGGCAGACGTGTTGGCCCATTGCATGAGAAATACAGCTAAGCAATGAAGGAACTACAAAGCGCTGCATCCTCTGTGCAATGTGACATTGACATTGAACTTAGTCCCAGAGCAGCACGGACCATGAAAGAGGCATGAAAGATTAAAATCTCGGGGTGTCAAGCTTAAAACAGGGCACGAGGAAGAAGTATGTGTTTTGGGGAGCCATTCAGGAGAGACAGTTCCACCAGAAGATGCATGCAGCTGTCGAAATTGCAAGGTCCTCGCTGCTGGGCTCATTTGAACACCTTTGCTCAGTGGTGTTAACTGTGTGACCATTTCCACTAACTTTGAGAATATCTTCAAGCATATGCTCAAGTGTTTGGAGAATGAGGGTCCGATGTGTCTCCTTTTTGGGGGGTGCCAGTACATGGCAGGGTGTAGGTGACGGAAGTATTTCAAACACCTCTAGAGGTATTGCGTCCTTGTGAATACTAAGAAAGGAAATGAATCTTTCTGGGCTCACAGGTGCAAAGTGTCACCCTGCTGTGGTCACCTACTTCTTGTGAAGCATGCCTCTGGCATATAAAATCCAAAGCTCAGGAGCTTCACTAAGCCGAGGACATTTCTCTTTTTTTAGGAACTTTGATCTTTGTCTAAGGGGCTTCAGGGACTATTATTCTTTTTCCCTGTTGAGCTGTGTCAGAGGTGTGGTTGTGGATTTAGTGATGTTTTCCACATGTCTGGGGATATGTGGACCACACAGGCCGCTATTCTGGATCTTAAAACTGGCCATCAATGTTTCTTCAAAAGTTTCTTCCTGGACAGGGAGACAAAGCATAGGAAGATACCACCTTGGAGGCACGGTCAGATCCAGGGCTGGTCTCCAGTTGTGATACAGTTACTATTATGGAGAGCTACTTCATTATAATAGCGGAGTTCAGTGATGCAACAAACTTCATGATGCATTCCCCATGGCATAAACCAAATAAAACCAACTCTGCCTCCAAAAACCTAGCATTTTTTTTTTTTTTAAGTTCCCACTTGGGAGAGGCCAGCATCAGGTTTACAGTGGAAAAGGGGGCTGCAACAAGGAAAAGGACAACCTGGAAAGGAGAAAATGAGAAGGCGGTAGGTAGAAAGTTAAGGCATATGGATCTGTTTTCTGAAGAAACTTGTTCCTGAGGTTCTGGAGAGTGGATCTGAAGGCAAAAAGAGGACTCGAGGAGGTTCAGCGTAGGGAATTGGTACCTCAACTCAGCATCAAGGTCCCAAAGGAAATGACTCCGGAGAAGAGAGAAATAGCTCTTTCCCTCAGTAGTGCTATAATCCTGGTTGGTTCTGGCCTGGAGAGGCTGCTTAGGTACTCAGGACTAAAAAGCTGTGATATTGTGAATGATGACAACAAGCAATTGCAAAAAAACCTGGAATTGTTTAATGACTAAAATTGAGGCTGGGACTTTTGCACACACAAAAAAGCCTAAAACAAGTTGTTAGTAAACTGAGCACATCTTGCCTGGATTACAAAGATACCCCAACTAAAGTGTCCTACTGGACTGGTTTTGCTGTTGCCTGAATTTCCCCTCCCAGAGCATCTGACCACAGCTTGCTCTCTCAGAAGGCTTCCAGGTTTGCATTTATGGTTCAAACTAATCAACTTGTTCTGCTAAAATACGGAACAGGAAAATGGGAACACTGTGGCTTTCATTTCTGATAGGCATAGTACCACACTGTTACTGTTGCTGAAAATTGCTGGAGCCTGGCTGTGCTCCTCAGCTACTCCAGCTTTACTACAGGCCACATGCCTCTAGGTGGTGCCTCGATCTAAAGTTTAGTGCCAGGAGCTGGGGAGCAGCAGCCTGAGGCTGGGCTTTGCCCAGCACATGATGCCCGTGGCAGAGGGAGCGAAGCAGGCAGCCCTGCTGAGCCCTTTTCACCGCAGTATTGCTAGAAAAGCATGTCTGCTTTAGGCAAAGGAGCCACAGCCAGAACTGTGGGGATCCCCCCGCAGCAACAGACACATCTGCAGTTCCTCCAGACCCCACATACAGACTTAATCCAGAGCTGACGGAGACACCTTCATTTAAAGCCACAGCGGGTCAGGCCCCACATCCCAAAGAAACCCATCAGCTGCTTTGCCCTGAGGCTGCTGATAAGCCCTGTCATCTGGAGAACTGATGTCTGTAAGGAGATGTAACCAAGTTCATATCCTTCAGACTGAAGTGTTACGAGAAAAAAGAAATGGGCAGGCTCGTGGGCCATCAGTGGGAGCGGGTGCCTCTTTCTTTCCTGCTCTGCAGCCTGTGTTGCTAACCTGAACTGTGTGAAAGCTCTGTGTGTGGGGCAGGAGCAACTCTTGCAGACACCTGTGGGGCAAAGAATGCCTGCAGATGGTATAGAGCTGTTCCTTATCCTCGACTGCAAAGAAGGGCAATATTAGGGACTGGAACCGGAAAGATACACTGAGTCTTCTGGGTGTGGATAAGGCAGTTCTTGGTGGTTCTTTTTATATCTTCAAGGTGAGGGACATCCACCAGGGAGGTTCAGAGCTTTGGGATGAGCACAGCACAACTCTTCATCATGTCTCCCTTTTCCACTAGGCAACTAGGAGGCAGAACACACCCTCTGTTTTGAAGCAAACTATTTGATACACATAGCCATGCAAAGTCCAAATCAGCGCTGACATGACTGAGACACTCCAACTTCCACCTGCTCACAGCGCGTTCATATACAGCCCCCCTCATGCTGGGGTAACACAGCTCCCCGACTTCTGCTTTGGAAGACAGGAGCTGTCTTGGGAGGCTTGCTACTTTCTTTCCTGCTATATCCTCTTCATGAGAGAAACAGCAATGTCTGTATTTGGTATGGGGATGAAGAATTTGCCCTTGGGCTTCCTCCTTGCCCCTACAGGTTTCCATGTACTTGCATTTAAGGAGGGAGCAAACCGGGCACAAAGGAGGAGGTGGTGTCACAGCTGGAGGGACATCCAAGGAGGGTCATCACGGAGTTCATCTCTGAAGCAAGACACGCTTGGCGAGAGGAGGGGGAACATCTTTTCTGATATGCCCTGCTCTCCTGAACAAGCTAAAGGATTAGCCCCTTGGATTTGTTTTTCAGCTGATCCCATGCTAACAGCTTTGGAGAATTTGGGCAGACTTCTCCACACTGACTCCTTTGACCTTTTTAATCCTTCTGAAATAAACTACTCCCTGCCTCTCCACCCCCAACCCCAAACTACCAGATTGCCTTTTGTTGTTTTTCTTCTCGGACACATTTGGAGACCTCGCATCATCTTTTCTGGTGGGCTGAGTGATTAGCTGGCAGCTCTGGTTCCTTCCTCCCTGTACCTGGGGCTCTGCTTGTTTCAGGGTGCTGCTTATTTCAGGGTGCTGCTTGAGGAGGGTGTTAGACTTGCAATGTGAAAATTTTTCAGGGCTAAATCCAAATTTGGGCTTTTATAATAAATACCAAGGAATATCTCTGACTTCTCTTCCCTTATTTTAACTTCTTCATCCCTCACCACGGCTGGCAGACCCAAAGGGTTATGCAGTTCTAGAAGAGGAGGAAAAGAAACTTGAAAAAAAGAAAATTACAGATGGTAACTGAGGCCAGATATAGCTGTGGTGTGGACGGGACAGAGAGGAAAAGAAGAAAGCTGGAGAGGGCCCTGGGGAGGAGATGGCTGTGGAGGTGGTCACATAATAGATGAAATATCTGAAGGACCTGGAGTCTGGGGGAGATGCAGAACCACTAAAACCCAAAATCCTAAACCCACTGCATGTATGGTCACTAAAAGCTGTGTGAGGATGCCTTTATAGACCCTGATTCAGCTCATGTAATTTTGAGGCTCTGAACCCAGCTAATGGCATATCCATGGGACGGTTCAGCTGGCTTCAGCCAGAGGATGAGTGCGTGCTGTGGTTTTCTCCCAAAGAGGGGTAACACGCTCTGTCTCCAGCCAGGTCCTGCTGCCTCCTTGGCTTGCTCTCCCGTCAGTAGCTGAAATAAGTAGATCATAACTGGCTCCTTTAAAAGCATTTCAGACTGGTGCAGGAGAGGAATAATTAGTTGATACTTATTCTTCTGTGCTTAGGTCTTTATGCAGACATATCGATATGCTTCCTTCTGCAGTTCATCTTCAAACTCCTGTGTTGAGGAAATGCAGGAGCTACTCAGAAGACTGTGTGGTGCCTTGCTTAAATTCATGCAAGGCTTATAGTTACCTGAGGTCCTTGGGTATTAATATTGGCTTTAAAGTTAAGTATATACTCAAGTTTTTCTCTCCAGAAAGGTGGCTTAAGTATATTGGAATTGGATAACTCCTTTCCCCCCATCACTAACAATTACTGTATGCAAAATGGAATGATTTCATGGTAGGTGACTACTAGATGGCAAAATATACTGTGTTTCCTTGGCTTTACATAAGGGTGGCACTCCAGCAGCATTTTGGGGACGGTCAGCTTTCTCCCATGCTCTTCTAGGGAAAGTTTGCTGGAGAGGGAGCACACAGAGAGGAAGTTGGAAAGCTGAGGACAGCAGCTGCACAGCTCGGTGTGTGATGGTGCGAGAGCTGAACGTGGAGGGGGAGGAAGGCAATGCCTGATCCAGCTTAAAACAGGGACATCCACGCAGGGGAGCAGAGAGCAGCGGAGTTACCTTAGTAGCAGTCCTGCGCGAGGACACCACTGCCAGGCTTGAAAAGGCACAGATGTTTCCCTACAGAGCCGAGAAAGTTTGTCCACCTTCCTTCTACAGATAAAACTTGTCAGGGTCACAGTTTCTGAGCATCTTATGCTCTCACACAGGTGCCTTCTGCGTGAGCAAAGGCAGAAGCCAGCTCTCACACTCCTTTGCCTACCTCTGAAGGAAGATGGCACAGATCTATGGCAATTGTACTGCAGACCTGCTGTAAGACCAAGGGTTTGGGCTTTATCACGTGATATATAGGGAAATAAATTCCATCTAAATGTACAGTGTAAAGGAAACAGCTTTTTCACATCTGTTGTGTTGTCCAGTGACTTGTTTAACTGAAAAACAAAACAAAGTACAACATGGAAAAATCTTCACAAAAAGGTCCTAAGACAGGATGCTTTTTGGTCTTTCCAGGCAGGAGGGAAAATAGCCTGATTAATTCTTAAGGATATCTGTCGATAATATAGATATAGATATAGATATAGATATAGATATAGATATAGATATTTCTACACTCTCTGAACCAGATACAGTTAAATTGAGCATGGTAAATATCATCCTGAGCACTGTTTGTATTTAAAAAAAACCCAAACATAAACTGAAATTTTGGCAAGTCTGAAGCTTGTACATTGAAGTCAAAACCGAAGAAGGGCTGAGCTGCCGTGGAGGTCCTCAGCGGGATCCTGGAGAGTTTGTGTCAACCAGTAATTGGGAAACCAAAAAGGCACCTGAGATTTTGGGTCAACTCCTGCCCCAGAGGGTTGTCTCACCCTGCTCAGCCTCTCCAGGGACCAGGTGCTACACTGCATCCCCTTCAAATCCCTTGTGCTTCCATTCAGATCCCTTGTGTACCTTGTTCTGTGCTGGATTTTTTGTCATGGGAAGGGTGTCAGGCTGCCACAAACCCTTTCCTCATACTGTGCTGGCTCAGAACAAAAGCCTCCAACAGCAGCCCAAGGCACATTCCTAGGAAAGAGTATAAAAACAGGGAAATTAATAGCTTGAGACACCCTCATCAGTCTGTCACTCGAAGGCTTCCTGAGCCAGAGGAGGTGCTTTTGACTCTAGCAGCCCTCCACAGCTCCCTATTCCACTGAGTTATCTAGTTTTCTGAAAACAGATGAGCTTTACTGTTCTCAACACTTCATAGCAAATTTCTGTGGCTCACTTGTATTTGGTGTGAAAAAAATACAACCTTTAGCTCGTTTCAAACCTGCTGCCTGGTCGTTGCTTTATGATCCCTAGTTGCTGTCATGGAGGACCCTTACACATGTTCTTCCTGACATGCAGGGCTTTATAGGCTCCTGTCATAGCCCCACAGCCATTCCTGCTGTATGTGGGCTGGTCTCCCTTTCTCCTGTGCTGGTGTAAGTCAGAAGTAACATGGCAAAGTCTACAGAGGCTGTACAGGAAGCACAGAAGAGAATATGGCTTTGTGCTTTCTTAATGCAAGCTCTGGTGTACCCCTGCGATTTGGCCCTAAATCAAACACGAGAGATTTCCTTATGTGCATCCAAAGCTATTTGGTGCTGTTAGTAACAGAACGATAAACCAGTGATTTTTTGTCTCATGTCCAGAGGGGAAAGAAAACAGGGACCTGAATGCTAAATTCAGTTTTCAACTTCATCAAGATTTTGTTTCTGGTTTGGATGTTTCTCGAGCTTCAGTTTTAGAAGTGTTCAGATTTATATCCCAAATGTCCATGATCACCCAGAAATTCAATGAATTCAGGGGAAACAACTGGTCTCTGAACAGCTGTTAGTTTGGTTTTGAGTGCTTCAGAGGATCTTATTAGAATAATAAATTTCCATAGGAACTGCTACTGCAGCACTTTCATTTTTTATTTTTTCAAGAGGGAAGTTATGCAAGGCTCGCTGGATGATACCAGCACATCTGGACAGCTTGGAGACTGGGGAGTTTTGAGGAAAGAGGAGACAAACATAAAAGAAATGTGGGGTTTTCTCAGCTTGGGCAGGTTGGAGGATCCTGGTGAGAGAACTACAAACTCCACCAGCCCCAGGAGGGCCCTGCCTGGCTCTCTGCTGTCCAAAAGGTCACTGAACTTGGCAGCTGTCACAGACAGCAAATAGCTGCTGATTGCCGTAGTGGGAAGTGCAAGGCCAAGCAAATTCATCCGTGATGCCAATGCTAAATGCTTACTTTCTAGCTACGGCATGTATTTATGCTCTTGGGGATCTGTGGAAGGAGGGTTTGTTCCCCTTCTTGCCCAAGTCAGAAGTGTTGCACAACCAGCAGGTGTTGGATGCCTTGGAGCAACTTCAGCTGGGTCCTGCTGATGGGAAAGCAATGGGATACAGTCTGCGGAGCAGAGCCTGCTGTGGCTGTTGCACCTCACAGCTACCACTTTGCAATCGCATCCTTTCGGTGCCTCCAAATGCAAGCCAGGGCAGCAGCTACTTGCTTTTTAGTTCAGACCCTTGTAGCATACATAACCACAACATCCCCATCAGGTTCACAAGCCCCTGGGACCTGACTGATGGTGCGTGTGTTAGCCCCTCTGGCCTTCTGGTAAAAGCAGATCTCATTCAAGCAAAGGTTCCTGAAAGGGCTGCAGAGGAAAAGAACCAAATCTGTTTGGTTTAAGCTCCTGCACACATCTTCTTGATGTAACTGGTTTTCAATAGAGCCACCTCTTAAGAACATAATTAGAGGTCAAATATTAATGGACAATCCATGTCTTCAAATGTAATTAAAAGCACTGATACAAAACTGCTTATGTCCAAAAAGTTCCTGGGCTTGGCTAAACTTTCAGTGGCTGGCCATTACTCTCAGCCATAGAGTTGGTTAAATCATGTTGATTCATAATCCTCTGCAAGAGAAAAATCAATGCTGGAATGCTTTGCTTGTGTAACAACGCCCATTAGTGAGCCTGGAGTGCCTCTTCAATGAGATAATACCAAGCAGTTAAAATATGGAGAGAGAGCCTCCTGAATTCATTATGAATCGATTTTCATCCTTTTAATATTCTTGCTTACAAAGAAATTCCTGTATAACACACTGGCCTTTTTTCCCTGCCATTTCACCTCCTTCTTGGTCTCTGGGCTCATTACTTGGTGCTCTCCCATTACATGCTGGTGGAAGGAGTTACAGCAGGACAGCCTGTCCATCAGCCCTGCCTAAACTGAGCTGTGTAAACTCAACATCAAGGTATCCACAGTTAGAGAGAAGAAGAAAGGAGAAGGAAATGGCTAATGTATCCTTTGCAATGGTGAAAATAAGGAGTTGTTATCAGTACTAACAACGTGACAACAATCTGCCCCTTCTTTCTCTGGTGGCTTCAGCTAGCCTGGTCTGAGCAGATGGAGCTGGCTTCTCCCCTGCCTGTGGACATGCCTGTTACACTTCCTCCGTGGTTTTCCAGACAGCTTTCTGGGGATAAAGTGATTTGACAGGATTTGATAAAAAAAAAATATTTTCACTCACTACCTTGCAAATGATAAGGAGGTAGGAGCCAATGATGATGAGTCACGGTCTCTCGTTAAAGGGTAACCACATAACTTGGGCCATGTCTGTGTGTGTTAGGTCTTCTCAGTCTGTACTCAGTCAGGGAAAGGCTTTTAGCAGAGGCACAATTATTTTTTTGCCAGTATGATTTATCTCAGCAGGATAACCTGTACCTGTAGGCCCGTGCTCCACAGCTATGGCTGCTCTGAGTTATTTTTCTAGTGCAGCTGCATCATTCACCAGCCATATCTCCTTGCAAACTGTCCTTCACAACTCCAGCAGGAAAAATGTGTAACATAGGCCTGATCTGTTCTGCTTTTCACAGGCTGCTGTAATTGTAGTCTGCCTCAGTCCGATTTCCTACTAACCAGGGCTTAGGAAGCTTATTCTGCTCAAATTTTTTGACAAATCAAGTGCACACCGAAAATTAGTACCTGTTGTACACATGGCTTGCATGTGTACTGTGGGACTGGGTTTTAGTTTTCTTATTTATAGATGATTAAATACAAAAATAGACTAAAGCATTTCTATGCAACAAAACATGTTTTGGATGGGACTGATAAGCGTCTTTTCATGTGTTACTTCAATAGCAGTAAATATCTAGGGATTGCAAGACCCAAGGGTTCCAGTGGAAAATGTTTCAACAACAGATGATGAATTCTGCTAAAATAGTTTTTATGCTTAAAATAATAATTAAAATTGTTTTAGGCAAAGCTGCTAATGTACTGTCAAAGCCACTGTCCTTTTCTGAGACTGCCAGATGTTTTACTGTCACTTGAACTGCAATGTAGGCTGCAAAAAAACCCAAAAAACCCCAAAAGAAACCAACCCAAACCAACGTGCAACTGCAACTGCAATGGCTGTATCTGTTATTTTGATAAATAATTTGTTGTATTTTCTTCTATTCTCCCATCTCCCCCTGCTCTGAGTGGTATTGCTGAGAGCCCTACCAAAGGCTCTGCTTCTCCTTAGGAGATGACCCGCTGCAGAGGCATGCATCCATCAGTGTACTTTAATAAGCAATCGTGTTAGATAAAGTTTCCAGCTGGAGGGGGAGGAATGCTGCTTTTCCCACCAGAAAATGCCTACCCACCCCAGGGGCTAAGCTGTATCTAAGGTCCATTCCTGCTGAGATTCTCTAACATACCAGCGCTCTCCCAGGATGCAGGCAGAGGAAGCATCTTGAGGCTTGGGGCTCTCCTACACTCACAGGCAATTCTTGGAAAAGTCCCAAAACCTTGGGAATTCTACATGTGCTCCTCCAAACATGAGGTTTCATCCAGCATCACTTATTCACACAGGAAACTATGTTCTTCTCTGCAGTTACCCGTATGTGAGAGCTGTTACTCATGCAGACCTCTCCTTTCCTCAGTCAATTTGATGCAACAGAAGTGATGACAACTTGTGCGAGCAGTCTTCCTGGCACACGGGATTTTTTTCTAAGTAAGGTATAGAGATGCATTATTTTGGGCCTCTGTTCTTTGGAAACTGCTCATGTACTCCATTCTTAATGAGCAAGCTAGAGAGTTTTTCCCCACCTCTATCTTAATATAAAGGAAGTGTTTAAGTCAGCCTTTTCCTTTTCAGTGATCCATAAAGCAGTCCACGTCAGATTATTTTTATCATTACAATTGGTCTCCCCATGGAATTTGTTAACATGTTGCTGGCTATTTTCATCCTTCACATGAAAATGAATCTACTGGGTATCACAGAGCTCAGTTATTACGAGGGTTTTTTTTTGATGAAAGACTTAAATTGCGTCTGAGAAATACGAATTATGGGGCCTAATGTCCCCCCAGAGATTTTAATTTAATACACAAAAGGAGCCACTCACTCCCTACTGAGGTCATTACACAAAAATATTTTTTTCTAGTGAACAGAGTAATTGGGACCACTGGAGCTTGTTTCCCGCACTCCCCTCAAGAAAAATAATGGGTCAATTTTGGCTGTCTCTGAACGTTTATAAGTTTGTAAGTGATGATTTCTAGAGATGAATTTTTGTCGTTGTTTCTATAAAGAACAAAGAACTTGTGAGAGCCCCTGTTCATGCACGGCCATTGACCTCTCCTTCCACCGTTACAACATGGCACTGGAGGAAACCACTGAGGTCCAGGTCCCCATAAACCCAAGTACCCAAACCACGGCACCAGCCTCCCCTCCTTGCACCACAAAATCCCCTCAAAAGGCAAAAAAAACCCCCTCAGAAAACGTGGTGAGAAAGAGGGTGCTGACCCTGGAGGTTGCCCAATGTCACAGGTGCGCCAAGGGATTCATGGCCAAGGGAGGTGGTTGACTTTGGACAATATCATGGAGCTGATCCCAGCCATCTGCTTTTCCCCGGTGACTGCTCTGTGGAGATCTGAGCTTTGGGGCAGGGCGGTCTAAGGCAGATCCAGCAAAGTGCCCATATACTCATTTAACTCCAGGATAAAGAAACATGCGCTGAGGTCACTCCCAAGTTATGGTAGCACGGGAGTCAGATGGATGTCGACAGGTCAGGCCGTGGGGTCAGGGAAGATGATCCCACCATAGTCGCATTAACCTCAGTGACTCAGCTCCTATGCGTGGTTAAAATTTAAACACTTGCATAAGTGGTTTGCTGAACCGGTGCCAGAAAGATCAGTGGTTTGCAGGACTGAGCCCATTAATTCTTGCTCTCTGAGAAGTAGGGGAGGGGGGGACAGATGAGCCAGAAAACTAACAGCTTCGGACTGTTTGATCCCACAGGGGAGGGCAAATTCCAAAGTCGAGCAACCCTCACGCGCTTTGTAAGAAGAAAGGGAAAAAAAAAAAAAAAAAGACAAAGGGAGTTCAGGGTTTCCGTGCCGCAGCCGTGCTCAGGGCTGTGGTAGCCGTAACTTTGCATGGATGCAGGGTATTTTTGCACAGCAGAGCAAGCCAAGATATTATTCATCATGCCGGTTTGCAGGCACAGATTATGTGTATCACCAGTGTGAAATTCAGCCTCTTATTTCTAACTTGAGAAAAACTTCCCAAATACTTTTTTTTTTTTTTTTTTTTTCAATCCTCTGTTGAAGAACAAAGCGCTCAGGAGAGCGGGCAGCTAGGAGACACGCTCGTTCCCTGAGTGCGCTAAACTTCTGTAACGGGAACAGATGATAAGAAGTATACTAAAACCAAGAATAAAAATATGCCTGAAACAAAAGCAATGTACTTCCAAAACAAGGCTCAGCCACACAGGTTTCTCCCAGTGGGGGGAGGCTGGGAGAACAAACAGACAACACTTGTGAGTCACGACGCTTCACTGCACGCCTGGAAAGCACTCGGATCTGACGGTGATGGTGATGACACCCTAAGACCCTATGCAGAACATCAACGCTGTGCTTCAATAAAGGCTTTCACAATGTCATAGATGAAACCATTATTTTCCCCCAGGGTTTCAGGCAAGGAATTCTTTCAGGAGCCATTTAATTATTTTGTTTTATTTCTGCTCAATCTGTATAGGAAAGCTTAGTAAAAGGATTGTTCATTTTGACAAGGTTCCTCAGGGAAACCTCAAGACAAAATAGCAGTAATTTCTTCCCCATATAACTCACCAAGAAAAATAGCAGAGGAAATAAAGGGGTAATAACAGAAAGGGGAAGATCACGTTTTAAAAGGAATTGCTTGATGCCAATACACAGTCAACGTATTTAATGTCATAAACATAGGTTTACTTAGGGAAGACATGAGGAAATGTCAGGAGCAAAGAGACTCTTACAGCTAAAATGAAATTAAGGCTGGCAAGTGTAAATGGAGAGGGGCGGGAGGGGGGAAGAGAATCCCATTAGGGATGGTCTCATGGTCCTGATGAAGACTTAATAGCTGGATCCAGCTGTATGTTTCTTGCAGACACTGGGCTGGCAAAGCAGTTGCTAATCTGGGGGGCCTGACCGGCTTTCTTCTTCCTTAGAGGGACACAGCTGGGGCAGAGACCCGTATGTATAAATACACGTAAGTCTCTGGTGTGACCTTGCTTACGAAGGGGATAAAGTCCTGCTTCCCTGAATGTGTCAGGGCTTTATTTCCTTCACTCTGAAATGCCCAGGCTTGCTGACCCAGCTTGTTCTTGACCTAAGCAGTCCCATCTTTCTTCTCATTCTCTATCCACACTCCTGGCTCTGATGACTCCTTCCTTCTTCCAGGCACAAGGATGCTGGTGTTTCAGGCCTCTGCCTACCACTGGTGGTCCCCTCCCCACGGACCAGTCCCGGTGTCCTGGCTGACAGCTCTGTGTTGCTGCCTGAGGGAACTCGACCAGAGCTCCTGCCCAGTCTGGGAGATGCTACCTTCCACTGGTGAAGAGGAAAATTCATCCAGTGTACAGGAATTATGGAGGAATGAAGCTGGGTTAATTAACACTGATAACATACAGCTGTGGGCTGGCTTCAGGGGCGGTGGGTTGGCTGGTGTGGATAAGGTGCAGCTGTGGCTGGTTCCTGCTAAGTAGTTAAATAGCTCTAAGGGGTATGGAAGGGGAGTTCTGGATGAAGAGAGACCTGGAAGAAGCAGAGAGAGGAGAGAGAGTGCCCAGGATGTAGGTGAGACAAGGCGAAGGATGGCTGTGCCGGGGGAAGGCGTGCTGCCTACTTCTTGAAGGTAACCTGGTATGTGATGGTAAAAAAGCCTTGTTGCAGTCAGCTAGTTTTGATAGTGCTGTGACAATCCAGCAGTTGTTAGTATCTTTTCTCACAACAGATATTCCCTTAAGGCTCCATCACCAAGGTATAATCTTATGTGTTTAACCTGGTTAAGAAACCACGGTGCCCACAACTGCAAAACAGCACTCAATGGTGTTTTCTTGTCTATACTTGTTCTGATCCTTCTGGGCCCTGGAAGTTCAAACACTTGATTGTGTTGCTGAGTTTTAGTCCGAGCAGCAATGAGCTGTCCCTTTGGCTTGATATACACCTGACATTATGGTTTGCAATTGACTCGGTGACCATTCTGCCAGGCTCTTAGTGGCACTACTTGTAGTCTGTCAAGCACATAAATCATGGCTGCCTTCAGGCTTGGGCTTAAGGATAGAAACTCTCCCCTAGAAAACATGTTGAAAAGACTCAGCTGGGTCTAGCTCCCAGCTGATGATGCTGGTGACGGATGGAATGCCTCAAGAGTAGTAATGGCTCAGTGTCCAACACATACGCTTTCAGGTGATACATCGCTCCTGCCCCATCCCCCTGCCAGACAACCAGCCAGAGACTGGGATCTTAAAAGTAAGCTCCAGTCCCATAAATTCATATGCTTATAAATTTTACAGCCACTGGGAGCATTAGGACTCTCTATCTTTTGTTTAATACAGGCCAAAAAGTCTCATTCAATGAATTCTGCATTGAGCTCAGAAATCTGGAGGAAGCTACCCAAATACTGACAAGACTGAAAAGAACGGGGACATCCCACATTAAACTGTTCTCACGTTGGCTGTGTATTCTCATTTGCCTTCTATCTTTGTCACTACACACACCTCACTTAAGCTTCCAGCTTTTGCTGATTGCTTCTTTGTTCTTGGCAGATTGAACAGCCCTTTCCTACCCCCACGCCATCCCTCACTTGGGCTCTCTCTGTAATAGTTTGGTTTTCCAAACTACCAGGAGTGATACTTATCTCTACTCTTCCTTGAGCAGGCTACTCTGTTGTCCTTCAAAACTTATTTATTTTCTGTTTCCTACTATTTTGTTCTACTGTGAGAAGCCCTGGAGAGCTCAAAAAAGGCTTCTTAAAGGACAGAAATCAGCCATTTAGGCTGTATGGGAATTTTTGTGATGCTCATTCCTATAGGTGAGCCTGGCACAGAAGATATACATGTAGATGCTTACCTTGAGCGTTGATCTTCAGCTCAGGCTCAGGTGCTTGGTCCCACCTGCACTGGTTGCAGCTGTTCTCCTGCCTGGCCATGGACCATTTCAACCCTGACCACAACCTGTGGGCTGATGTCTTGGTTTGAACTTGGACTGTCTGGCTGCTGTGGACTTGTCCAGTGATCTGGACTCTGGGCTGCTCCCCCGGGCCTGCCCTGTTTGTCCTCCATGCTCAGGGCTGTGGGACTGCACCTCTTGTCCATGTGTGAAGCCCTGGCCCCAGTGGCCCTGATGCCACTCTCACCTTGTTGTCCCTTGCTGTTCCACGGCACAGTTGAAAGAAAAATCTGTAGAGCAGGCGGCATCTGGTTTTATGTAGAGCATATGTGTGAAGCAACAGAGAAAAACTGTAAATGCCTTATGGGCACACTGCTGAGACACTGCCACTGCTTAAAAAAAACCCAAAAACTAACCAAACCCAAAAAGAAAACAAAAAACCCCCCACAAACCCAAGAAAAAACCCGACCCAATTAACTTTCTAAATAGGCACTCTGATCTCTAATTTTTCAACATGAAATAAATGTTTCTTTGCTTTATTTATACTAATCCCAATCCTCCATGCAGAACAGTACATGTGCTCTGTTATTCACTGTCTGAAGAGACAACAAAAAAATTAAGTTCAGCGCTGTTGGCCATGAGCAATGAGGATTTGAACACAAAGGCACGGTTTTTCTGCAGCATCTTCTTTTATCTTTATGGAAAAATGTGTTTTAGAGGGTGACAGGATACATAAACCTTGATTAAAAAATGCCTTTTAGTCAACATCTACAGTCCAAAGAAGAAGAGAAAGAAGGTGGCAATGAAACTGTTGAAGCAATAGCTGCCAGATTTCTCTGGGGTTGGTTACAGCTCATCCTGTGTGTTCTTGACATTCTGACAGATATGTGCAAAAGAGTAGAGGTATCCCAAAAATCAAGGCCAGGGTTTTGCTATTACAATTGCTGCCTTTGAAGAATTAAAATACAGAGCTGGAATGAATTAGAACAAATGCTGATGCTGGAGTTATACTGTAATGACTGCACTATGGGAGCTGTAGTTGGGCATTCAGGCCAACCCTATTTGATATTAATCCTTTGCATAGGATTGTTCCCTCTGATATTTTACCAGGCAGAATTCTTTGGGAAGGAGGAAGAAAAGGCAGTTATGAGAGCTGTATACTATATAGAAAGGAACAGAAGAAAAGCCTGGGGCTTTTTTTTTTTTTTTTTTTTTTTACAGGATTGCCTGTACAACAGGCAGCTGCAGGATCCTATACATCGGCAATAGCAGTTTGAAGCTCCCCTCTTTGTGATGCAGCAGATATGGCTAGCATAAACTTTGAGGAAGACTCAGCAACCTAGCAGGTATCAAACAGCCTTGTGGATGATCTTTTACAATTGTTTTGATTATCTTCCTCAGGTTCATGCTGGGTCAGGTATGCACAATTTTTTTCTGGACAGAAGAGATACAAGCAGGAGGAAAGAGAGAGACCAAGAGCAGCTTGCCTTCCCCCCCTTTGTAAAGATGTTGTATGAGAGAGACCCATTTCAAGATAGGAAAAGAGAGAGCGTGGGAAATGGGAGCAAGGAGGTAGGAAATAGCACTCTGCTAGCAAGAGCAGTGCTCCGTGCGCTCTGGCTGAGCAGATGAAAGGCAGCAGAAAGTCCTCAACTAACTTGAACTCAAACCAGACAACTGCCAGCTCCCAAAGTGGCTGCAATCCTGGACCCACCCACTATAGCTGTGCCCAAGATCTTCCCCCAGGCATGGACAACTTAGCTTTCTGTGAACCCAAACAGAACTGGATCGATAGCTGCACTTCTAGAGCTCAAATCACTAGAACAAGAATTCGAGATCTGACTTGCTGTTAATAAAAAGTAGATCTTAAACGTGAAACTGAGCATAAAGCAAGCAGCTAAAGTCAGGCTGAGCACAAGAAGGATTCTCGCTATGTGTTGTGGCAAAAAATCTGCTCATCTGTGTGAGCCTCTGTCCTGCTCCTTCCTCTGAGAGGGCTGTGCTAATGCAAGGCTACTCCGCCTGGAGCAGGCTGCTTTCTTGCTCTCATTTCTCCTTCCCATACTCTGCCTCTTTGCTTAATAGCTCATCTCACAGCCCACACAGTTCCCTGCCCCTAAGCCCAATTTATATCTGATTTCCAGTCTATCAGCGTTTTCACACTGATGGGCACCTGCTCCAGGCTTCTTGCCTTTCCCAGCCCCCTGCCCATCAGCACTGGGGCAATTCCTCACCACACTGTTCACACCTCCTACGAGTGACTGCAAACTCCTCTTAGAGGCCAGGTGACAAGTGTGTCCTCCTTCTGCTCCTCTTTATCCTCCCCCTCCCCTTGCTGCTTTGCTGACATAACTAACTCCACATGGTGCTTCTCAAACTGGAAATCTGGTCTCTTCGGGGTCTGAGGTTACTCCTACAGTGACTGGAGGAGAGGGAGGCTGTACAGACTCCTTGTGGCTTGCATCAACTGAAAGGACAGCCTTCTCCTTTTCCTCCTGCTGATTTTTAAAATAGTGATCGGTTCTCCACGGAGTGATCCTGCCCGACTTAATGAGCCATTCTCTTCAAATACTTCACATAAACACGTTTCTCTATTTGTTTGCCTGGATGGGTTCTTTCATAAGTGTGCCTTTGGTTCAGGTGCTCCCAGCAGACGCTGCCCTGGCAGGCTGCAGGAAGCCCTCCGTTTGGGGCAGCTGCGTCCCCGAATGCTCTGCAACTGATTGCTTTTGGGGCGATTGCTCAACTGTAATAAGCAGGAACTTAGATAAATTGGACATTTTTCTACAGAACCTATTAACACCATGCCTTGGAGAGGGTGGAATTGGTCTCATTCTTAGCAGTTTTGTTTCTGCGCTATTAGCTGAAGATCCCAGCAGGAGGATTGTTTAAGAGTAGAGCCTAGACCAAGAGATCTTGCTAACCGAGGATGTGGTGAGGAAGGCTGACGGTAGAGACGCAGGTTTGGGGGATAGCTCTAAAAGAAGGGCTGGACACTAAGCTGATTTTATACAGGTTTCATTTTAACATTTAAAATGAAATGGGCTGCTGGCAAGCTAACCCCGTCCTTGCCAGAAAAAGGATGTCTGATCCAGCTTACTGACTCATTGATGAAATATTTCCAATGTCAGGCTCATTTCTGTGACTGCTAGAAGATCTGTGCCTGCAGGGCTTGTCTCCTCTCGTTTGCCCCTGTGCTTGACTTAAGAGTTTCGGCCGAGGTAGCAGCCGCCAGCATGCAGGCAGGCAAAGTAAGCCTGTCTACTGTACCTGCGTTGCTGAAAGCTTCCCGTGAAACTGGATTAGCACTTAAATGTTGTGTGACAAAGCTTTATGTTCCAGGTTTTGTAAAAGTTCTCAAAGAAAAAAGAAAAAAAAAAATCACTTGTCAATCTCTTTCTGTATAGTTTGTGGACAATTAGAGTATTGCCAGATTAATTACAGTGTTTCTACAATGCTCTCCTCTGATTCTACTATTAAAACACAGCAGAAATCAGAGTCTGTTTTGACCTTTATTCAGAGCCTCCTGTTAAAGTGACTTTCACAACAGAACCCAATTTGTCACATTTTATTTGTACTTTAATTTTATTATTAACAGATTAATGGAGCTGGTAATGGGTTTCCCGATGTTCCCTTTGGAAATGTGAACTGTGTCCCTTCCTTACATCAGTCTGCTGTCAGCAGATGAAGTGCATTTGCAAAATGCTATTAACTGTTACCAGAAACAATTAGTCAAAATAGCAAGTCAGCTTCAAAAAGAGAGACTCCAGATTTCCTCAGTGCGTTAGGAAAAGCACATTAGTAGGATTTAGTCTTGCCAGCAGACACAAGCTTTAGGCCCTGCAGTAGGTGTCTGGGTTAATGACATGTAGAAATGCAAATATATCAGACTTTAATTTGCTTGAAGGAGCAATGCCAGGTTAAAAAAAAAAAATAAATAATCACTTTCCGGTGTTATTAACAGCAATCCCCATTGTGTCAGAAACACCCACAGTCTGCTGTAAGATGCTCTCCACGCTCCAGCCTTAAAAATCCTGGCACTCCTGAGGGCAGTACGAGACTGCTGGTGACACGGAGGCCAGGCTTCGTCTTCATTTTCTTGCCCAGACAATTATTTTAAAAGTATCCTCCCTCACCCTCCAAAGCATCAAAGTCCATCTGCTTCTCAGGCAGCTCTCCTTTTTTATGCTGGTGCCAGAAACTCATAAGAATTCCTAGCGGGACATGCGCAAACCTGGCTGGAGCTTCATCCCCCCCTTGGCACCAGCTTTACTGCCTGGTCAGTCCTTCGACACGGGGCTGACCAAACTGTGTTATTGCAGCACACAACACACGAAACGTGCTCAAGGAATGGTCCCTAACGGGATGAAGGAGGAGTGTGAACTCTATGGAGGCAGTGGCTAGCACCTGGTTAAAAAGCCAGCAGTCCCCGGCTCCCTCACCACTTCCCTGGATGAACTGACGGGGAGGGATCCGGGGAGGCGAAGCACCAGGGATGATGGCCTACGTGCCCGGCGAAGTTTCAAGCATATGCCCTGGCATGCCTGCCTGGCACCTACAGACTGCTTTCCAGATTGGACAGACCAACAATTCACCCTCCTTTTTCTCTCAAAGGTTGAAAAATGATGTTATCAGTCGTTATTTCCAGTGCATTGCTAATTACGTGTGTATTGCATACATGCATCCAATTAAAGGGGGAAGGTCATGAAAACAACAGAAAACCCACAGATTATGAAAAACAAAAAGATTATCCGTTTGTCCTCAGGGCTGGACAACAAGGTTTCTGTCTCTGTGCAGAAGGGGAATCTTTTTCATGGTATTCAGCCCTTGTTCCTCCAAAACCAGTCCCACCTCCCTTGGACGGCTGCAGTGGCCCTTTCCCGGCTGGGAAAGCTGTGGCAAAGAGCAAGCTTTGGGCTCATTTCAAGTCTCTCACAACCACACCACGTGCTGATACTCCCACACTGTTGGTTTTTTTTTTTTTTTTTTGGGGGGGGGTGAGGCGGAGAACAACTCAGCATCAGGTTTTTCCTCAAAGAAAACACAAACAGCTGAACCCCACAGGGACTCGGACAAACTATAGTCTGGATGAAAACCCACCCTTAATTCTGCCAAAACTTCACTGATTAAGAATATGCAGATCTAAAGATTTTACCAGGTACTTGCAGAGAATATTCCTGCTGGGTATTCCTTCCTCCATTGCCTTCAAGTGAGTGTGCACAGTGTGTAAGGTTAAAAGTGTTTCTTTTCCCCTCCAAGTGCAGAAGACTAATAGAAGAGTTAGAAGTTTAGGACTAAAAGCCCTGTACAGACAACTCTCAGATATAAGGATAGCATATTTTATCTTCCTTTCATATGAGCTTAATGACAGAAAAAGGACAGTCCTTTGGTCCTTCATTCAGCTATTCCCACTGACTGGAGGAACAACTTAATGGAAAACCACAATATATTGTTCAAACACTCCCACAAAAATGGTCTCTCCACCTATCCGAACACATTGTCCGTTGTCTTAGATCAAACATAGCTGTTATTTTTAAATGTGAGGATTAAAAGGCATCCATTAGAAGGAGAGATTAAAAATCTATTAAAAAAAAAATCAGAATCTTAAAAGACTAATTATTTGTGCAAACTTCAAGATCAAACGCTGCTGAAATAAAGTCTTTAACTGCTTTATCAGATAAAACCTGTGTTCAAAGATTGCAAGGGGAGAAGAGACTATTAAGATAATCTAGTCTGACCTCATGACCTTGGGTTTTGGCATTTCGCTGGTACAGAATCTTTTCAGTTGCTTGTACAGCTAAATGGAAAACTGAATAAAACCATCAAGAACACAACAGACTGCACAAACTGGAAAAAAAGCAGACCACATGTTTTCATGTTCATTTAATTTGTGTGTTTGTAGGCAAGGCTCAATACTTCAATGGATAGCACCGAGTCCTCTGCTGATGCAATTAGCGCAGCTCTTGCTGAAGCTCACGGATGTCATTTTCCATCAGAAGAGGATCTAGCCTGAAGAGTTTCCAGCTGCCAGGGAGAAGTAAGTACAAAAGTGCAAATACTTGGAAAGAGTAATTTATAGAAGACCCTGGATAAACTAAATTTCCAGCGTGCCTCCTTTTTTTCTTCTTTTTTTTTTTTTTTTTTGTCTTTCTACTGTTTCTTTTATAACAAGTGCTTAGGGTTGTGTTCACCATGCCAATTTTCAGCAGGACGAGAGGGATACAATTCTTTGTGTGTCTTTTCTAATCTGTTTGAGCTGTCTGATATCTTCATATCTAATACATTCTGGATCTTTGATCTGCGTCGGAGGATGTCTCAAGGAGGAACGATGATTCACGGGAAAACAGGATATGCACAGGGGAGCCAGTTACCCAGTCCAGCAGAATTAATCAGCATTAGGTGTGTGAGCTCTTGCTCTGAAACACTGTAAATAAGAGAGAGTCACAGATGATTATAGGTATGGGAATAAACAAAGAAAGAGAGAAACACAATTTAAACCTCTAAGTGTCAAAAATGGTTTCTGAACCACCCACTTGATTTGTTGGTGGAGCAAAACTTGCCTGGTGTCCGGCTGAAAACATGACCTCTGTTTTGCAAAGCGTCACTGTTTCGACATTGCCTTCTGATCTGGCACCCAGACTGTTTTTGCAAACCAGGGACACACCTAATGCTGGGTAACAGGGCTGAAGTACAGGACGCTGCCTTCCTGTGCCCCACCAAGCCAGCCGCCTGCTTACAGCGCGGTGCTCTCCCTGGCTCGCTCCGTCTTGCAGCCTGGTTTCTCCTTCTGCCTTGTAGCGTGGCCTCTTTCCTGCCTGCAGCTGGCCTAGGCTACCGCACGGGAGCTTGGAGCAGCCTCCCGGGAAAGAGGTGTAACTAATGATGGTGCCCGCTTACCAGGGGAGCTGAGGGGCATCGCCACCCTTGCTGCGTAGTGCCCGGCCGATGAGAGCTGGTGCAGCGAGAGGGCAGTGACTGCGTGGTCCTTGCAGCCCTCGGGCAGAGTGGCAGACGGTGCCACTGCTGCAGTGCCGCTGGCCAAGCATGTCAGTGGACATCACCACCTCCTTTTCCTCACGCTCACGTTTTCAGAATGTAGCCCTTGTGATCGCGCCGGATCAGGGATCTGATCTCCCTGCACGCAGGGGGCCTGAGGCATGGGGAGCCTCACGGAGGCAAAGTTGTTCCTAGATGCTGTGGAGGAGAGCTGGATGCCAGAAGGGCGGCAGCTCAGGCTGGGCAGTGTTAGCAGGAATACAGCTGTAGCAATTAGTTTGGCTTCATGTCAAAATTCCTTCCGATTTGTCAAAAGCTTCTGTCAAAAGGTGGCTTTTAATCTGCGTTTTGACTTGATATGCCTTGGTCATAAGGGATGGAAAGGGGGAAGTCTCAAGACAGTGGCTTTCCACTTAGCCACTCCAGGTCTGGGTAGGTCCTGCGGATGGTGCCCAGCTCCTTTTTCAAAATCTGCACCTGCACGACACCCGGCGCTGAGCGAAGTCCCTACCAGTGTGCCGTGGCCCTGTGCTCCTGGGATGTGGGTGGATGGTGGTGGTGATGCTCCCTCTGTGCTGGTCCCTCACTGCATGTGCATGTCCAACCATCACTCCTGCCTTGCACAGGCTTCCCGGGGAAAGCCCCTTACAACAGCGGGGCTGCTGCTGCTGCTGTGATGGGGACAAGCCCCGTGCAAGGTGAACTCGCTCCCATGGCTGCATCCAGAGCAGTGAGATGAGGGGGTGGGGGAAGATTCTTTAACGCTCAATGTTTTCCTTAGAAAGCTGCAAATAATATCACCTATGGCAAATATTTTGTTTCTCTGAAGGAGGAATCCAACTGTAGAAGTATTTAGGTAGCAAGACCAGAGCACCTTAGACCTGAATTGCCTGCAAACGGAACTTCTGAAGCCCAAAGGGATGTTGTAACCATGTTAACGCAACAAGAAGAGGAAATGCTAAGGGTATTTGACTTTACAAACAGCCTTCAGTTGGCCTGTTTCCAGCACAAATGCCTCATGCATGGTAATGGATTTCAAATACGCTAGAGTACAGCCACAAAACCAAACAAGTCTTAACATTTGACCTTATTGGGGAAAACAAGCCTGCTATTACCAAAGAAAACTAAGCATGCCTTAGCTAATTGACTCATCTTAGGAAAAGTTTTGTTTCCATGACTGAACCGTAGGAATGTAAAGCTTTGCCATCTTTCAGCCAGCATGGTTTCCTTAGATCTCACACGGAATATCTGAAAATCACCAGCCAGCCACCTCCTAATATTTTCAGTAGTCTGACCAGTCTAGAGAGAAGTGGAGGGTCAAACAACACCTGCGACACCTTTACTATAAGGATTTTGGTCTTGGGGGGGTGGGGGGTGTTTGGTTTTTGTTTGGGGTTTGTTTTTTTTTTCTTGATTCGGTGTTTCTAGAACAAAACACAAACATCAATTAATTACATCCTGTTACATCCTTGTTGCTGTTTGCTCATCCACCCATAGATTATCCACATAAAATTACCTAATAATCAATCTAAAGTATTTTAAAGTAGCTTGTTCTTATCCTAAGACAGCAATAGAGTTAGCAATCCAGTGTCTAGACCCAAGACAGTGATGTCATCCTCAAAGATATAAGTCATAAATGGGTTCTGTGTGGTGTAAATCTCTGATATTTTATGTATTGCTAAAAATGGCCGTCTGTAGGTCTAAGACCCCTTACAAGCAAAGGAAAATTCCTTAAGACATGGAAAAACAATTTTACTTACTTTTTTAAAGACATTAATAATTTAACTTTCACAACTAGAGGCTGACCACAACAGTCACCCAAGATGGATGACACCTATTGTTTGTATTATAAGCCACGAAAGGAAGGTAAGGATTCCCTGCTATGAGATGTAACTGGTCTCAGAAGATCTTTCAAAAGCAACAGCAGCAGTGGCCTGTCCGATAAATGAGCTGAAGGCTATCTTGAGCAAGCACTCTTACTTGTAGATTGTTTGGTTTCCCTGGCTTTTGGCAAGTCACTCGTGCAAAAACTGAGCAATTTTTATTTCGTTTTGACAAAACTATCCACATGTTAAACACATGCTTGAAAGGCAGTTTACAGGTTTAAACTAAAGTGTTTATAAAACCTTAGTGAGGATTACCTTGCAAAAAATGAGGACTTCTGGAATAAGCTGTATAGTGACAAATTAATTTCATATTCTGTTTAACATCTCTGTCAGTAAACTCAAGGCGAGATAAATCTCTTCATAAAGAACCCATAGAGAATGTTTAACTAAGCGTAAAGCATGCTGTGTCTTTGTTCTATGGTATAGCTTTGCTTTTGTTGTGGGCCAGACTGCGTTCAGCCGAAGTAGATTGTCTGAGATGAAACACAACGCGATGTGCATTTGAATTTGCTTGTATGCAAAACAGTGCTGTCAGCCTCCCTGGCAGGGGACCGGCTGGTGGGGACCAACTGTGGGCTGCTCTAGCCTCAGCGTGTGATTTATGGCAACCTGAAGCTACAGCAAGTTACCTGAGAGGTGAAAGGAGCAGAAGTATGAACAGCAGCAGTCATTGACGCAGGGCTGGGCATCCCTGCACCTAGGAAATTTGCTTTATTGCAGCTGTGGCCCAGAAGGTGGGAGTTGGGTCCGGGGATGTAATGCTACAGATCAAGAGATCTGAGGCCAGCTGCTGCGCAAGTGGTTGTTTCTGGTTTAGGTCTTCTCCTAGGAAGCGACAGGTGGGTCACGCTGTAGCTTATTAAAGCCCAGACAGGGAATTAATAGAGCCCACATTCCAAAACCAGTACTGTTATACAGACAGCAGCCCTCAAAATGAGATACCCACATCACCAGCAGACATCGCGTATTGCACTGAGAAATCAACTGAGGTCCAAGTCGAAAGAGAAGAGCTACGGGCTACTGGTCAACTCTCTTTGTACTCAGGGCCTTTGGCAGAGAACAGGGAAGCATCTGCACGGGTCTCACAGCCGTGGGCTGTGCCACGTCCTTACTCTAGCTGTATTTGCACCCAGCCTTTAGCTAGCACCTGCTTGCACCCTCTTGATGAGAACAGGTTGTGTGAAGATGCCAGACTGTGCCTGAGTGCACCAAGGAGCAACACTTGCTCTGGCCTTTTAATGTTTAAACAGCTGTGCTGAATGTGCCAGAGAGTGTCTTACAGAGTCGTTAAAAACTGATCCCTGAGTAAACAGCCTTGGTGCTATTTACTCCAATTCAGCTGAGATAATTTACACCATCTGAAGAGCGGACTAATCTTGCACTGGCACATCTCAGAGATGTTTGCTACTGGCTTGAACGGAAGGATCCTTGTGGCAAGGGGAGTACAACTTCCCCCTCACTTATGACTCTGGACAAGAGAATAGATACAACACATTTTAAAATAAAAGAAATTATTTCAGAATGAAAACATGATCACGAACACAGTGGTCACAGGCTTGAGCTGATGCAGGACACACACATATGCCAACATATAGCATAGATGTTGGTTACATGCATGATTGAAACGGACTGCTAGACACCAACGGGAGAGGTATGGAGTTTAACCTTCTTTGAGGTCTGGTCACACTCCTAGTTTGGTTTTATTCCTGTTGCAAAAGCTGTACAGGCAGCTCAAGGAATATCCATGTGGAAACATGCTAGAGGGAAGGGAAACAGTTCAGGACATAAACATCTCTCTTGTAGAAAATTGTGATTTCCTCCCAACTCCATTTGAACAAGGTTGGATATATCTGCAACTACCCACTAGTCTTTTTCTCTGTTATTAGAGATCCTGCTTCAAATACGGATCATCTGCTTTGCCTGGCTAAATGTGATGATTGCTCACCATCGGTCAGTACTCATTCTCTTGGTCCTTTCTCTCTATTGTCCTGCGATTAACTTACCAAGTGACACATCTTAACATTCCTCTTTATGACACATCTGTTGTCTTGTCATTCTTACTCTTCAAGATACCACTTCCATCTCATGGCCTTGATGTCTTCAAAACACCTAGAACAGAAAAGAGACACATGTAGATCGCCTGATTCACAAGGTTGAATTTTCTGTTGAATTAGCAACTCCCTGGAATTAATCCTTCGAATATAAGCACATCACAAATTACTAGTCAAGCAAATATTTAAGACACAGTAAGTCTCTGGAGTTTCTAAATGGTAAGTAAAATCAGGACTTTGGGGCATGTGGAACAGCAATCTCTTACCTACTGCTTCCTTATAAAACTCCGAGAACCAGTAGTAACTTGTGATGGCATTCAAAATTTTGGATATAGTTTTGCTTTGCTGTAAACCTATTTGATCCAGTCATCATTTTTCTATCATGCTGTAGACAAATATGTTCAAATCAACTAGCACAGTTCTAGTTTTACTGGCAAGTGTAAGTGTCCGTTTTAAAGAAGCTAAAACCGATGCAAAGTTTCTTGAGTTCATTAACTACAAACCTTCACCTGATCCTACTCGCAAAACTTGCAGGCTCTCAAAGCACATGTAATGCAGCAATGTTTCATTTTTTAACATTGGCTGGTTCAGGTGATTTCACGTTTGGTATAAATGATAATGATATAAGACACTGACATCACTACATGTTTATAAAAAGAACACACAAATGCACAGTGACGTTTTACACAGTGGTTGCACATAAGACACTCACAAATTTGAAGTCTGACGCTGTGGGGTGCCGAGTACTCTTAACTCTCATTAAGTTCAATGCGAGTTGAGAGTGCTTCGTGGTTCAGGTGCTCGGTGCTCGGGCCCTCAGTGAGGCTCTGCACAGTAAGGAATTATACCAACATTCACGTCTGAGACAAGAGTAATTTCCTCTTTCTAGTAAGTGCGTTTCTAATTGCTGGATCAGTACAATTGGCTGATAATCACAGTAATATAAATGATTTTCTGGTACTGAAGTGCTCTTTCTGAAAGTTAATAAAGCTCACTCAACATCGCCTACAGTTTTACAACATACCGTAATGGAATAATGCAATGAGTACAATGTGAGTATAGTACAAAAGCCAATGCAAAGTTAAAAATGGATCTAGGGTAGTGTTGCTCTTGAATACGAGCAGTACAAGGTATGAATTACTTCTTTGAGCTGGGTACAGGAGCTAATCTGTGAACAAAGCAGCCCAGCTCACATTCAGGTTTACTCCTGATTCTTTTTCAAGATTTGCTTCCCACCCTTTTCTTCCAGTTGTTTTATATGCCCTCATCCTTGTTAATTCCATAAAGGTCATCATGCTTTGAATTTACACCTTCCAGTTTTCTACTGGAATTTGGTTGTTAAAATGGTTTTATAAACTTCTGTAAGGATGTCATACAAGGACACAGCAGAAAAGCAACTCTACTTTAAAATTAGAGCATGAATTCCAGGTCAACTTGAAACTTTAAGGTCTGTGTAGCCCTGTAACATGAGACTTGTCTCCTGCAGTAGTTGAACACTTTAAAAAAATAACTTTACATTGTTTTCACTATGTGCAAACAGAATTTTATTCAATTTCATTGTTTTGGGATCCACCCATATCTCATATGCCCATCATGATGAGTTTTTTGGTATAAGGGCAGATTAAATTATATGTGTAAGACCTCTAGCCCCCCTTTTTTCCCCTGCACGAGTAAGACAAAGCCGTATTTGGGGAGAACGTGGCTTTATCTACTTGTAAGCGATCACCTGAAATGCAGTCTCATAAGAAGTTGATGGTAATCGGTAATGCCAAATCCTCGTTACAGCAGTGGCATTTTCACTAACTGTATGGCGGATTTTGCAATTAAGAACACACAAAAGAATTATTCCTTTCTTGCGTAACAACATTTTAATGTCAATAAAAAGTGGTTTCATAGTTCAAGATTACAAATAAAAAAATATGTCATCTTGACCCTTTTGCTATTTTCCCTCAGGGAAGTCTTCAAACGTTAGTTAGGAAGTGTTAAAAACACGAGGTGGATGGATGCTCACTCTACATAAAGCTGACGGACTCCCTCCCCGCTTTGCCATCGCCGGATGTTTCAAAACGGAAGGTTTTGCTCCAAGAAGCCTGAAAGGCGAACCCTCTCTCTCTCTCTCTCTCTCTCTCTCTCATGGCAGGTGAAACCACGGGGGCGTGCACCACCACCGGGTCCTTTCGAGCTGAACACAGCTGGAAGGGTACTAAAAGGAACGAGTCAAGCGCCTCTCCAACTACCGGGCTGCATCAAGAAGGCACAACATAAGCAATGGTAAAGTCAGTAAACAAAATTTTACTGTAATATTTCATAACACAGATACTGTATTTCTCTTTTAAGTGTAAAGCTACCGTCTTACACAAGAAAGATGGACAGACCCTTTTCCAAGACTAATATGGATACAATAAATATGGAGTTTTACATACTAGATCTGTACACAGAAACTTTGTCCCACAGCCATAAAAATTTACATTTAACAGTGCAACATATAATTTAATCCTTTATTTATCTGACATAGGATGTTTACTTACTAAACACAAGCAACTACCTGGTTTTAATATACATATTTTATATATATATATTTTATATATATATATCTTCAACAATCTATACAGGTTTCTAAACATAAAACTCCAAAAAGGCACAATCGTCTATACAACATGTACAAAAATGGCTGGAGCTGACAAGAAACAACAATTATTGGTCAAGAGTTCATGATTGCACGAAGATTAGTAATGGGTTTGTGTCAGAAAAATGTGCTTTAAGGAAAGGAAGGTTTGCAAAGAAACCTGTAAGTGTTATAAAAAGAACCCCAAAAAAATAAAAACGCAATGAAAAACAAAAACTAGGTCGCTATTACAAGTCTATCCTCATCGTCACTGCTGCCATCGCTAAACTGCACCGTGTTTTGCCGCCGGGGCAAGGCGGCTGGCCTGTGTACCTGTCTGTCCGGGGAGACAGTTCGGTGGACCGGGGACTTGGTTAATGCATCGGGATTCCCCTTGGAGCGGGGCTCCGCCGGGGCAGCCCTCTTCACCTGCAGGGAAGGGACGCTGCGCTTTGGCTTGGCGGGGCTGGCGAGGTCAGTCTTTTCAGGATCCGCCTTCCCTGGACCCCTGGGTCGCTCGTAGTCGGTCAGCGGGGCGGGCTCGGGGTGGCCCGTACCGCCGTACCGCTGGCCACCAGCCGCCGCCTGGGGAGAAGCGGCCCTGCCCGCCTGGCCGGCCTCGGCCGCGGGGAAGCCGGCAGGCGGCGGCTCCGGCTGTGCCTCGCAGGCCTTGGCCTTGCTGCCTGGGGCGGGCGCCTCGGCAGCCCCGTGCCCCTCGGCACCCACGGGGCTGACGGAGGGGATGAGGGTCGGCAGGGCGATGTTCAGTATCTGCAAGCCGGGAATGTGGGCCTGCGGGCTGGGGTTGCCCTGCGGGGCCGCGCCGGCGGTCAAAACCTGGAGACCCACGGCGTTCAGGGTAATTCCCGAAGGGCGCATCTGCGGGGCGATGTTTGTGTTCGCCAGCCCCAAGATGTTCACCGTCTCCATGCCCAGTGGCGGCAGAGTCTGCAAGCCGGGCGTGCCGAGACCCTGGATGCCCGGCACGCTCACCTGCCCTATGGGGATGCACGGCACCACGCTGTTCACCTCGGCGACACCCATGGGGTTGGCAGCGGCACCGGTGGCCGTGCCGCCTGCCTCGCCGAGGGTGCTGGTAGTTCTGTGAATCACGCTAACGGTGGGGATGGTGAGCTGCACTGGTCCCGCCTGGATGGGAACGAAGGTGGAGTAGGTGGCCAGGCCAGCGGGGACCACCTGAATCCCCCCGATTGGTACCGTGCCGTAGGGTGCCTTGGCTTGCCGCTGCGAGTGCAGGGGGAGGTGGCTGAAGAGATGAGTCTGAGGAGCCCTCGGCTCGGTGACGTGCTGCGGGCACCCGGCCAGCTTCTCCTCCGGGCTTTCGGCGTAGGGCGACAGCGCTGCGGTCTGCATGCTGTGGTCCGCCGGCGAGGAGGGCGAGCTGACAGAGGGCGTGCTCTGGGGGAGAAAAACACAGGTGTGTCAATGCGGTGGCCAGCACTATCCTCGAGTGAGACACAAGGTAGCTGGGAGGGCTTCCCACACTCCCCTTTAAGAAAAAACAACAAACTGGTTCACAGTATATACTGCCCAGCTTGAACAATGAATTAATTTCCTTCCTTTCTTTTTCAAACTCCTTCCTCGCCCACTAATTGAATTTTCCTCTCCTAATCACCCTGGCTAATTTCTCTAGAACACTGGCAAACATTGATGAATATCCTTTGTATGTGTTTTTTAAGGAGCGAGAAGGCTTTGGAGAACTGTTTTCTGTGGAAATGGCCTCAGGCAAGAAAGTTAAATAAGCATAAGCTGGCATTTTTGATGCATCAGTTCTTTTCCTGGAGGCATTACAGCCTCCAGCGGGCAGAGGCAGCATCATGGCACATCTGTCTGTAGGTGCTTCTCATGTGGAAGACAGGCGACACGCAGTGACAAGCGACGGGTGACAGCTGCAGCACCCACAGAGACGGCTGGATACTGGAGTGAGAAGTGGGACCCACATCCCACCGCTGCCTCCGCTCACCATGATTTGCTGCACACATCCAGACCGATAATTATATTTATTTGCTCCCTTTTCTTCTCATACAGCCTGTGCTACTGACCAACGCTGGCAACTCCTTTCCTAAACCCTCCTGAAGTAAGAGGTCTTAACTGCAATCGCAGTCTCGCAGTACCTTTTAGTTTTAGACATATTTAGTCTTTACATTAGTATTTAGACATATTAGACAAGTGGTGCAACCTTGTTTAGTTTTTATTGTGCTAAATGGTAATTCTGTGGTTTTGACCAAACTCTCAAGAAATCTCTAGAGCAGGCACAAAACCAAAACACGAACAGAAATGCTTTTGAAAACTGCTGGTAGGAAAGGTATTGCTTAAAGGAGAATATGATTTGCTGACTATGCAGTGCTGACCAGTCCAAATGGGAAGCCAACACCTTCCTCAGAATTAAGTCCTGCCTGACACCTCACAAGAAATCCTGATAACTGGTATGGATGCTTTCAAAAGAACATACAACAGCCTTCCTGAGCTGTCTCGACCCCTTGTCTCGATTGCAAGAAGTGGGATCCGCGACCTTCCTCCGTAGGAACTGACTAGATTAACCATCAGGCACATTGGCTGCTGCTTGTTTTGGTCTGGGAAAGAAGGAGGTAGTCTGGAAAGGAATTACTGCCTTGTATTACAGGCCTTTTTTATGTTAAATATATTAATTTAGATGATTATTAGAGCTATATTAATGAAGACTTGTCGATTTTTAATTGTGTGAATATTTTCTTGAGGCTTCAGTGGTTCTGTTTGATGAGGGAGTAACGTCAGTCAAATGTCCTTCTGGTATCTACTGGCCACAACTGAAACCCCCAATCCAAATATGAAGGTCCTACTCCTTTTGTGGCAAGTATATACAGTGATCAGAGACCACTACATTTTATCCTCTGTCGTACTACACAATTGTTGCAATTTACATTTGCCACATGGATGGACAGTTCTCATAAGCAGGAATGAACCTGTGTCAAACAATGAAATGCGGCAATAATTCTTACTGTTTCTTCTTGTCAACAGTTCACTATCATAAATTTTGTAAAAAATAAATCCAGTAGTAGAGATTTTTTTTCAAAGAAAAACCAAGCCAATAAGTACTTAAACTAGAATGAAAGTTTTACTTACTGTTTATGCTTTTGCAAACTTCCTGCTGCTTATTTTTCTACAACCACATGCATGTCTTATTTGTAAATATTGCATTCATCACAAAGAAGGCAGTAATTACTCCTTTATTTAAACTACATTTTGCATCACATCCTTCTGAGCATTACTCTGGAAAGCTCTAATGCCTTCATGGTCTGCAAGAAGAATTCAAAACTTTCAAGAGGTATCCTTAGGGTCAATCAGGTATGTGACTTGCACCATCCCCGTTACAGTCCATTAAAATATTGCTGAGTTGTAAAAGGCTTAACACCTGCCAGTTCCCCTCTGCGATTTCCTTAGCAGAGCTTTAAAGACCAAAACTACCAAATGCCTCTGCAGCCTTGCACACAGACTGCCCTCACCTTTCTGCACACTGCTCTGAAGAGCCGTGTTCTAGAACAAGGCATGGCCAAACCTGATCCGTTTCCAATTAAAATGTTCTTTGAGCTTGGAGAAAAACTGAGAGCACCGGGAACTCAGGTCTCAGTTCTGTGCTCGTCTGTCCTTTTGTTATTGTGCACGGGCAGCCTCCTGGTTTCCTTGAACATCTGGTGCTCTTTCTACTTCTACTACTAAGCATATTTGGAGCAGAGATAAGGAACTGCAGAATTTTTTAATAGTGGTAAGGCAAAAACTTTTGGGACTAGATTAATTTCCCTTGGGAATTACCAATTATTCTAGTGTCTTATTTCAGACTGAAATGACTTCTGAATTTTAACACTTTCCTCTGAAAACTTTATAACCACCACTGTCTGTTTGTTCTACATACAGATCTGTTGTATCCCTTCTTATTTGTAATACAATCTACCAGCTCCAAACTTCAGCTGAACCACCGTATTACAATTAATCCTTTTAAGGAAAATACAGTCAAAACTAAGAATTTGAAAAGCAGTGCTTCTACAACATCGTTGTTTCTAGAGTTCTATACATCCGTGCTTCAATTACTTTCAACTCTTCTTTAATACTCATCAGCCAAGAATGGAAGGAAAGGCAAACATTTTGCTCTTTGAAAAACCTCCCAAAAGACCTTTAAAAGGAGGATTTGAAATCCCACTCTCTCCCCCCGAGTCAGACACTCCTACCTTTGTGAGAGCTGCAGTTGATATTAAGGAGTGGTCCAAGGCTGGTTCTGGATCAGGGTAATCCACAGACATCTGGCGACCTGGAGATGTCGGACCGACGTCTGCCAGCGTCACACTAGCACTGCGGGGACCTGCTCCCCTCTCCTGGGCTTTATCCTCATGTGCTTCCTGATGGGTGAATTCTGCTGGTGACCTAGAGGTCCTGCTAACTGACTGCACCGTGCTAAGGACGGTCATCTTTGTCAGCAGAGCTTTGGGCAGGCCATCCATAGAGTCCGTGTGAACCCCAGCAAAACAGTCGGGGAGCCTGATGTCTTCATCAGTGCTGGCAGCATCCTGCAGGCCATGTCGAGATGGATGATGCTGGGGGCTGGCTGTCACCGAGGGGGTTGTGGATAGGACTGACTCAGCCTGGCTGTCTTCATCATCATCTTCATTGTCATTTTCATCTTCATCTGCACCATCGGACTCTTCCACATCGTATCCCGACTGGTCATAGCCAAATCTCTGCTTCTCACCTGCAGAAGTGGGAGTTAGAAAGTAATCAGTGAAGGTCCTGGACTGATTGGGAAAGAGACGGGAGGGAGTGATTAGAAACACCAAAAAAACACATGGCACATGCATTTTTCAGTCACATCCCATTGCATCAAAGAAACAGGGAAGGTTTTAATTTTTGTTTCTGTTTTCCAGTGTACATATTTAATTATACAGCTACGTAATTTTTCATCATCTGCTTCCGTGGTTTTTCAATCTTCTGGATTTGGCTGTTTTCTTTTAAGCCATTTATAACCATTTGCTCAAAGTCACCCTTCACTCTCTCGCCTGGGGAGAAGTGAGCAGATTCCTGGTCCATTAAGTTCCCGGTGACGACATACGGAGCTGGTCTGCCAACCTTAGCAGTGGGATATTCTCTAGCTGTTTCTGACTCATAAGTGGGTGTCCTTGTACCTAACATGATTCACTGCTGCAAAGGTTTTTGAAGGATGCAAACAGAAAGACTGGAGGCTGTTAGTCAGGAATCTGTCTCGTTAACAGGCAAAAGAGACCAAAATTAGACCTTACCAGAATTCTTCACTTTGGTAATGTTTTGAAAGGTTTATTAACAAAACACCCAAGATGTCCTAGGAGGCAAGAAAGCTCTCATCCTGTCAAAACTCACCTATGCGCGAAACTTTGCTCATATGAAGAAGCCCTCCTGACTTCAAGTCTTAAAGCCAAACTGCTATCTAGCAGCAAATTTCTCTACAAAATACAGCTCGACACAGCTTTTCACCTTCTTTTATATCATAACTTGGAAAGAAAGAATCCTCTTTAGTACATAGACAGAAAATCCCATCTGCTGTATCTGATTCCAAGCCAGACTGTCTGGGATCATATTTTATAAAAGACAAAATGCTTTGAATGCACTAATATTTTACATTTGATTAAAGGTCTGTCGGCTGAGCTGTCCAAAAAAAATATCAGCATAAAAATCATTTGGCTCTGCAAAAGCAATGATGGCTGGTTAGCTAAAATCTCAGAGACTTTGTTCTAGAGAAAATCTGCACAGGAACTTACCATCAAAATGAACGACTCTGAAAAAAATCAGACCCTTAGAAGAATTTGAAGGTACTACCAATACTTTAAGCTGCTACATTACCAAAACCAAAATAAGCATCTTGTACTCCAGGTATAATAAACGGGTTTAATTGAGCTACCTCTCAGTAAGTTACTCACCATTATAAGCCTTTATGGTTTCAAATGAGCAATGCAATTAGGAACGAGACTAATAGCTTCCTTGAAAAAATCTCTCTGTAATGACTTTGCCCCTCTTTGCCTACACAGTAATTTGTACATTAACTAAATATGGAAACTATAGATTTTCTACATTTACTACAGCAGGCATGAAACTGAAATGTTATTAAAAATACCCCAAATCCTCCAGGTCATTGGAACGATGCTAACAAAAATATTTTTTAGATTTTTCAATAGTCTTCATTTACAATTCTCAACTACAGACAAAGCTGTTCAAAAAAGAAAATGTATTTTAGTGGAAAAATTAATTCAGTAAGGTCCATTCCAAAAATATGGCAAGTAGGATTGTTAAAAATATTATTAACAAAACCACATGGAGTTATTCAACATTTTTTTTGTCTAAACTCCTGTCATTTCTCTTCTTCACACAGTGTTTCTTCATCATTAAGATGAAGCAAAGCAAACACATCTAAAATGTTAGAACCTCCACATATGTTTGATTTCTGAATGAAAATAACCTCCCTTAATGCCGCCGTAACAGATCTTGAAGACATCTCCATGTGGTACAGCTAAAAAGGGTCACACATGCATTTCCTGCAACTCTGAATAATGCATGGGGCATTGCAAAGTCTCGGATTTCAGTCTGGACTCCCCCATAACTTTGGTCTCTTTACCAACATCACATAACTATTCTCTGGGAAATCCTACTGCTTCTTTTCTTTTTTCTTCCTCTCTCCACGTGAATCACATTTTCTGTGAAAGCTGATGTCAATCACGAATGACTGTCTCCACTGGCAGGAGAAACTACCTGAAGTGATTAGACTGACTTGTCACACTTGCAAAGCGAGGAAAACACATGCTCAAACAATGCTCTGATTTATAGTAAGAAACTATTATTTTTCAAATCGACATTTAAAAATGCTACAGGATTTACTAGCAAGTTGCTGCTTATGCAGAAATTTTCTGCAGACATCTCTTTCTGCACACATGTCTGCATTAATCAGCTTTCTAGAATAAAACCATGGAAGGGGAAAGGGGAACTGTGTGTGGGACACAGATTCCTCACATGCAGGACTCTGTGGGATATCATTTCCCTCTATTGTTTCCCTGTTTACCTCCACCCTTTGTGCATTTGCCAGCTTGTGTTTAAGTGTGGTTACCTGGAGCCAGAGCCTGCAGTGTAGGCGAGGTGACAGAGCGAATGTGGTTCCCTTTACTCCCACACGGCTTTGAAGCATCAGATGAGAAAAAACCACCATTCCTGACTTGCCTGCTCTGGCAATACACAAAGGAACACTCTGCTCTGGCTTTTATACCTGCGTGCAAGTTTGCTGAAACAAGAAGTGCCCAAGCTTTCAGAATTAAGCATCCCATTGCAGCATCGCTGTAAATCAGTGGAGTTGCAAGAGAACCTGATGCTGGAGTTTTAAGCAGTGGAAGACCCTGGCAGGTTATGGGTCTTCTCTGAAAGAGGCTTCGAGCTAAGGCTGTGACCACTGCTGGTGGTGAAGGACATGTTTCCAAGCTCAGTTGTGTTCACCAAGTAGTATTGGCCCAGATCTATTCTGGTAACTGTACGCTGCTGTCGTGTCCAGGTTTGAGTCCCGGTGGAGTCCTGTTTTTCCAGGGGTACAAGAAGCTGGGAGGGGACACATTCAGGACAGCTGATCCAAACTGGCCAGATATTCCAAGACACACGGTGTCATGCTCAGTACATAAACTAGGGAGAAAGCTGGCCAGGGGCTGCTCTTTGGGAACTAACTGAGCATCGGTCAGCAGCTCGCGAGCAACGGCATTGTGTATCACTTGTTTTGTATATTCTTATTATTTTATCATTATTTGCCTTCCATTTCTGTCCTATTACACAGTCTTTATCTCAACATTTTACTTGTTTTCCCAGTTCTCTCCCCCATCTCACTGGGCGGAAGGAATGAGCAAGTGGCTGTACAGTGTTTAGCTACCTGCTGGGTTAAACCATGACAGCTGTCTACTAAAGTTCCCTTGCAGTTTTAATTGGGGAAAAATTAATTCTTCGCTTCCTATCTTAAACTATGCACAATTATAACCATATGCTTCTGTAGCTCATACTTACATACATATATAAATAAAATATAAATATATATATGTAAAAAAAACCCCTTAGAACTAACTCAGTTTCCAAAGGGAACAAAATGACTTCTGTGTTTAACTTTGTATGAGGTTTTAAAGCAGTGTGGGGTATTTCAGAATGAAGGATGTAAATTTAAAAGCCACTAGCATACAAGGAAACTGCTTTTGGCATGAAAGTTCACGGTTGTTTTTTTTTAAAAAGAAAACAGGTAAAAAAGTTTCACACTATTAAGTGAAGGCTTATGAAAGCTACTTCTCTTTCGAAAAATGTATAACTCTCACCACTTTAACAGAAAGACTGTTCAAAACTGCCTCCATTTTTTTTAAAGAGAGTTTTTGGAAGAGTAGGGAATGTCTGCTGCAATCTTTTTAAAAAACCCTTAGAAAGACTTTTCTCCCTGGACTTCACAGGAGAAAGTAGAACTTCTGGCTTGAGACCTGAATTCTGCAAAAATTACAAACAGCTGGAAATAAAAGTATAATAGAAACGTGGACACAACTTTTGACTGGGGATTTTGCTCGCGTGCCAGCTATAATTATGTTTAATAAACCCAAGGTTTTAATCCTATGTATTGAAGCAAGTGTATACAAATCATAGGCAAAAATCAGCTTAGTCCTTCATTTATTTTGTTGTCAGTCCTCAGTTAGATAATCAGCTCTGTATTGTGTTTGTGGTGCTGATGAGCTAGTTGGCTAAGGCTCTGTTATACTGGCATTTTTCCCCAAAGCGGGAAAGGAAAACCTTCAAGTTCTTTAGCACAATAGCATTAGTTGGAAATACCAACATCCTAGTATGTCCATTAGTGAAGTGCCTGGGGCTAAGTCCACACACAGCTTTTTCCACTTGTGATGCTATGAATTAGGTAACTGAAATAGGTCTCCTGATATACTTTAAAGTTCTTTATTTTAGAAATTTTTCCTAGAGAAATCCTTACTCTCCTTGGTTTTAACAATGGTCATCTGATTATCTTATACTGCAAAGGACTAGAAGAAAGGTTATTCAGAGTCTCAACTTACAGCTTTTAATTTTAACTGCAATAATATCACCAATTAGTCCATCACATGACCTGACCTATCAGGCCCTGCTACAGACTTAGCAATTCCTGCACCAAATCCAGTGATGAAGTTCAACGACCTACAACTTAGTCATATTTGGTTATAACTTAATAACATTTAGGTAGATTTTCCCATAAAGAACAAAATGTTCATTTTCATTCTTTCACTGGCAGGAAGACAAGAAACACCTAAAAAATTAAGTCTGGACTGATGAAGTTTTACACATTCCTAAGCAAACAGACAGTCCCGTCGGTAACTACAGGATTGCTATTAGCTCTACTTATGCAGATTAAAGATATAGCTTACATAGTATCTGTTGGTCTGTTTACTATCTATGACGTCTAAATTTAAATTTACTAAATTTATTGGCTTTTAGCATCTGAGTAATGCAAAGCAGTGTTTATTGCCTCAAATTATGGGAGTATCTTCATTTATGGATTAGTATCTACGTCAAAGCATTTAAAAATCAAGTACCTGTTCTATATTACATATACTCCATCAAACTCAAGAAAAAATACATATGTACTATGGCAATAAAAGCAGAAATATTTTTAAATATGTCATTATCATAAACTTGAAAGTAAGGTCTATATGTCATCAATACACTCCCTATTATTTTAAACAATTAAAAGCTTAGACTCGCCTTTCAGACATCGTATTAGCCTTGCAATAGACTGTTCCACAACTATTCAAACAAATTTTAAAACAGGTAAAACAAAGTCCTGTGAAACAACACTAGCACCTACATCCCAACCTGCTGTCTTCCTGTCTAAGTCTGTTCACAGGCTTTACCTGAGTGATTTCAGCCTTGCTTCAGCTGATGTCCACTGCTCATCACCATCAAACAGGACTCACAGTGACCTCTGCTGGGTTAAATTCAGACTGGTAATAGCCACTGCTCCTCAGAAATGAGAAAAAACCCCCAAAGCCTAGGGGCTTTTGACTTACATTCCTAAGGTATGGAAAGTAACAAAGTAAAACTAAACAAAAAATTAAGAGTAACCTCTGTTTAAAGAGATTATTTACACCTAAGCCTTTCTGAGTAACCTACATACTGTAAATCAACCCTAGCGCTAGGTAGTCTATTCCCAGGCTGTAGCTACTGTGGGGCTCCAGCATGCTTAATGTACATCTAGCTGACACCCACCCCCCCCCAACATTTCTTGTAAACTATAAAGAACCAGCCTTCCATACTATTTGCAAAAGGAGGATATTATTGCAAGGATTTTAATTTATTTTCACTCCTTAAATGTAGGAGCAGTAAAAACACAGAGTGAGTCATGATTAAGCTAATGAAGAGCCATGGAAACTCACTTTAAGATCTACTCTAAGTAATGTATAGCTAATTAACTTAGAACTATTGTATCTTTAGAAGGGTTTTTTTAATACTACAGAAAATGAAAGTGTTTTTTTAATATATGTGTGTGTGTGTGTATATATATTTAAATACATATCTGAAACTTACAATTAGGTCTTTTCACTGGTAAAGTAATTAATATTTTGGGATAAATTTTTCCCATAGAGACCATTTAAGTAAGTTCTGCCCATCTACTCATTTCATTATTAAATAACGATCTTGTGCAAGTTTACTCAGGCGTACCACACCTTAGCTTACATATGAAATGTTACAGGTTTAAAGTTCATAACTGTTTTAATTTGAAGAAACATAATTATTATGTTTCTAAGGCTGAATAGTAAAATGTTGGGTCAACACGACCAACGAGGATATTCCCAGTTACCGTCTGCCACACTAACCCAGTTGCCGTCTGTCACACTAAACAGCTCACCTCGCCTGACAATTTAATTCAGATATTAACATTCCTTACATTGTAACCCTGTATTGTGGTGACAAGAACATTCCACAGAGCAGAAGATGAAAGATAAATGGATGGGGGAATGGTTTTGAATACAAAAAGCCAGGCCAGAAAGTATTTACTAATACCCAAATGATGACAAGTCCAAATACAAAGAATGCTGTGTTAAAAGCTCTGATCACATATAGTCTCAGACAGCTAGAGAGCATCTTTATTTTTCCCTAGACATTACAGCACAACAAATTTTCAGCTTCTCAGATTACTGATAAAACAGGCGCTCTGTGTGTGTGTGTGTGTGCGCGCGCCTGCAGTCAGGATTGTACACTATTTTGCACTCTTTATTCAATCTTCATGCACTATTAATCTGTACTGCTATCAGCTCAAAGCTGACTTCTATGAATCTAAAAACTTACATATTCAAGTAATTGTGATGGCCTATGCTTTGAAAAAAACACCTACATAAGAATAGAACCCGGAAATTCCTTAGTAAATAAAAGGTTGGTGGCTTTGTTAAATTTCTGGCTAATTCTCTAATTCTAAGCCTGGTGGAAGACATACAGCTTAGTTATTTCAAGCAAAGATGCAGATGTTTTCCCTGCTGTAAGAATAATCAGTATTCCAAATGTTTGGATAAGCAATTAGTTAAGAGACAGACAGAGAGATATTCTATGGGCCAGGAAACAGGCCAATCTCATACAGCCTACAGGAAGAAGAATTTTTTTTTTCTGAGGTCATAATTATTTCTTATCAGATTTTCCACACTTTCCTCTACAGCATCTCACATTGCCTTCCAACCGAGGAAAGCAATGGGACGGGGCAGACCACTCCTTAAGAGAGAGATCATTTTTAACAACCACAGAACTACTCAACTACAAAATGTACATGCTTAAAGACATCATTTTTTCAAGCACCAAAAGGGTATGCAACGAGATCTGCCGGCAACACACGTCAGAAGGAGGAGGGGTGCAAGGGCCAAAGGTGTAACGCCACCAGTGCAGCTCAATACCCAAGGCCCATCATGTTCTCCTTTGTGGGTGACACACTGCTGGCAGGGCTGTCCCTAGGGCCCAGACCTGGCACGGGGGGTGCTGGCTCCAGCGTGAGTTCTGCTGCCCTGCGCTGGAGAAACGGCAGCCACAGAGGTGGTCCAAGCTACTTTGCTAACTGAGACTGACTAGATACCTCAAAAAAATAAATATATTCCATCATATTCAAACCTATTAAAAAAATTAGCATGCACAGGATTTCGTAGAGGGCAACAGAACCACCTACGTTTAAAAAAGCACATATGCAAATATATCACACTCCTTTCCCCTCCTGACTCTGCCCTAAAATTGGGCCAACAAGCAATTTTCTGAATTATGAGAAATACCTTCATGTGTGGCTAGGCGAGCTGACAGATGAAATCACATTTTTAAAGTGTACAGTTACTCACTGAATTTACATGGGTAATTGTAAGTGCCCCGTGTTACACAGCAACTGGAGAGGCTGGACTGGTTTGGCTGCAGTAAACGTGTGTTTATCACCAGTTTAATTTCCCTGCCTCTTGGACAGGACTTTTGTGCTGAGCTTTCTGCTGCACAGCTGGTTTTGCTATGGGTACCTGAGCCAGATCATTTAGAGAAGCTAGGGATTTTACCACCAAGTTGATTTTTGGTTTGGGGTTCTTGAAGAAAAATGTGTTACCTGCTCTATTATTTTTTTTTTTTTTGGAGTGGGCGGACATGGGACGACAGAGGGTGTTACAATTAAATTTCTGGAAGAATTTCAAGGATTATGTAGCAAATTCTGTTGAATGTCTTGTCTTTTTTTTTTTTCCCCCCAAAATAGAATATTTAATTTATTAAGTAATTACTGTGCTGAAGCAAAGAATGTATTTCAGGGAATATATAATATATTTATACTGGACACACCTGTACATGATATGGAAAGAGAATCCTTCTCAGCTGAATGGTCATAGAGCCAAAGGAAAGCAATCTTTCAACAAATGTTTGAAATGCCTTACTTCTACTGTGTGTAACTGAAACAACTGAAACATTTCCCATTACATTATAACCACAAATGCAATTTTTAATTTATGCAATTGGGAATACTGATTTACCAATCAATAAAATGTTTTCAGTTCCTAGTTAATGGAAATATCTGTTCAGTTGTACTTTATAAAACTAAATAAAATGCCAAATGCTACAGAACAGTACTTTAAAAAGTGACAATTTTTCTGTCATGTGAAGGCTGAAAATGTTAATGAAAACTGTCCCTCTGTGAGAAAAGGACAGTAATTTGTACTGCTGCTTATCTTCTGTGTTATTTATTTGGTACATCAAATTGCAAAGAGGGACATGTTTTTAGCTTACTAAAAAGGAATATACCGAAGAATGCCAAAAAAGGGAAAATGCAGGTTTCTTTGTACCTAGTGCACTACTGAATCATACCAGCTGAGTCATATTCCCAGCATTATTTAGAATTAGATTCAATCTGATTCGCTTATTCTGCTAGCGGTTGTCATAGGGGAGCAAGTGCATTCATCTTTCTTGCCCTTTACTGTTTAAATAAAGATCCCCACTGCTTTCTTTTCTCAAAACCTCATCCGCAATCTAATAAACTATTCCACTGAAAGAAGAAAAATAAGAGGCAAGGCAACACAACTCATCTCCCTGCTGAGAAACGGGAGGACAGAGAAAATGCTCCCGCTGCACTGAGACACGCCAAGATCCAGAACAGTCCTAACGCACAATCCTGTTCTCCATCTCACTGTGTCTGATGGAGCTACATCTTTCTTACCACGCTGAGCAAAACCCACATGAGCCTGCTTTGGCCCTCTTTGTCCTCAATCCCATCTCCTCTTCAGCACAGCCGCCTTGGGATGTGGGAAGTGCAGAATTCCATTTATTAGCAAATACATTCATTTTGATAACACTGTCATCACTAATGGAGAAGTAGAACAGGTCAAGATGAATAATGTTCGTAATTTCTAAGTGATCTCTGTCTGCTGATCTATGGCCAATTATTTGTGAAGGAGGACAGAACTCTACACTGGAAGATGATTAGCCTCCTTGCAAAGCACTCAGCTTTGACTACCTTTTTTTCTAGGCAAACAGCTGCTTTTCTGGTATTTTCAGTCTTGTCATATTTATCTGTGAAACTGATAAAGTTAAACTGCATAACATTTTGTGAAAAATTCAGCAGCAATTTATCTTTAGCATATGCTTGTCATTTCTTTTGGCGAAAGTTTCTCCAGTTTTTTTGCTCCCTTGGACTAGCTTCTAAGATTTTTCTCTATATAACTTTTCTCTGTACAAAGATTTAAAAGCTTTGGAAAAGAAAGGGTAGGAAAGCAGGATGATAATAATACAAAAAATGCAGTAAAGAAAGATTTTTATTTCTTACCAAATTCTTCTTCTCCATCCTGGTCATCTATTAAACCTACTGAGACTCCCAAATCCATGCATTTCTTGCTATGTGCCTTTGACTTCATATGTTTTGTTAAATTTCCTTAAGAAAAAAACACAAAAGAAATTAACTGCTCTGTGACTACAGAAATGTATACAAATACATGCTTAACATGTCTATATCTTATTCACCTATGTTTATAACCACCTGTATAATTTGATTTCACACTTCATAGAACCTTGCCCCTCAATGCAAGCTGTCAAGGGCTGTGGCAGGTTCACCACCCTGAATGCTACTAGCTCTCTGGCTACATTTCATGAAGTCCTTTATTGAAATAAAATAGAATAGGGTGGAAATCCTAGATGATGATGTATTTTGCATTGGTGTAAAAGACCCCTCACATATGGCAAAGTATAAAAAAGGCTGATTCAGCCTTCAAAGTCACGTTGACTGAGAACCATTGCATGAAACTAGAGTTCATATCTTGCAGTTCTTTCAGTATTTGATGGATTCTATATTTAGTGTAATCATGTTCACTGCCGACCTAAACAAATGGATTAATTTTATTCAAAATCAGAGTAGGAACGTATTTGGTCTGAATTTCAGAAGTGAATGCGTAACTGCTGAGAGGCCCCACAGGCTGCTCTCCCCTTCTCCTTTGAAAAGAAAATATGGCAAATATCATCAACAAAAGGTTAAGAGTAGATCAGAGATTTGTAAATGATGATATCTCTAAAATGTATGATACTTAAACTTCCTATTGTATCTCAAAACACTGCTTCTTTGAGGTATTTCAGTGGGAGAAATTACAGTGGGTAGAATCGTGGCTCTTCTGTGGTTACGGAATGCTTTATCCCTGCTTTGAAATGAAGGTAGTAATTCACCCCAGATTTTGAAGTAATTGTTATGAAGCTGTATGACTAGATGGACTCACAAATGGCCAATTTCCCAGCTTTACAGGCTGCATGAAGTCCTGAAGGCTGGTTTACCCAAAACCCAGCAGCCAACTGCATGACTGACTGCCAGCAGTAATGGCACCCGCCAGGCACAGCAACTGCAGAAGAGGAAACGAGTAAAAGTATCTGCTACAGCTGAAACAGGGAGAATTTCAAATGGGCCGAACTTAATTTCTTGAATTCGGCCAGCACACCTACTCTGCAGAAACCATAATCAGAATTTACTGGGTTCACACTCCGGCATTTCATCTTGAAAGTGACATGATGACCCAGCCTGTCAGGATGCAGCCACAGGTTTTAACACACCTAAAGACTATCCATCCCACTTTCTGCAGCACTGGCTTATCTCTTGGAAGTTTTCCACCCAGCTGCTGGGTACTCTTGAACCCACTAAAATTACAGATGTTTCTGAGGTTACAGCTGGGGGGGATTATTGCTAAATGACATTCAAAGCCAAGAAAAAATTTACTGCTTAGAGTATTTTTGCTGGAAGTATTTTGGCTGTGAACTTCTCCTGTCTGTTTCACTTACTTTGCGTCCTGGATCTACCACTGCTTAATATACTGCTTGCTTAAACAAGGATGCATTTAAGTATCTGGTGTAAACAGGCTTTAAAAAGTTGAGGTCTATCTTTGGGTCTTTGAAGGTCAAGTGGAAAGTGAACCTTGTCTTTCAAGGCCATAAAAAACATTTTAATATAGTGATTTAATAAAGGCCAATTTCCTTCCCTGAGCACCCAGTTGAGTGCCAACAGGAATACATATACGTCAATGTCATACCTCCAAAAGGTCACTGCTAGGGACTTAACATTCCGTGTCCCCATCCCTACTAGGATGAGCAGCTAAGCAGCTCACTTAGCTTCACCTAACTTTCATTATATTGCTGTAGGATTCCCCTCATCCCACTCTAGTTTCTCACACACTGTGGCATTTCATACCCTTCATTCATATAAAGGTGTGATTATCTGAATAAACATAGACTAAAGAAAAGAAGGCAATCAGAAACTACAAATATTTGAAGCATTAAGACAACAAAGCTCCACAGAGAGGCAACTTCTTTAGCTTATGAACTGCCAAATGTAAGAAGAAAAGAATTATACTTTACAACAGAAAGAAAAAAAAAGGGGGAAAACATGCATGGAAAAGTACCCCTACCTTTAGTTTTAAAGGAAAAGTTGCAGTAATTGCAGTGGTAAGGACGGACATCTGTATGTGTGCGAATATGCTTCTTCAGCATGCTGGGTTTCTTGCAACGTATTCCACATTCTTCACAGATGTACTTCCCCCTCCCTCTTCCCCGCACATACACATAGTCTTCATTTGACTTGTACCTAGTAACAGTACCGTAAGAGTAAGGCAATCAGTTGTTATGGGAAAATGATTCTAGTTAGAAACTCTTCTACCAGAATTTTAAAAATAATATAATAGATGACAATGACTGACTGACAAAGCCAACATGCTCTTTTCCTGCTCGACCTCTGCATTTATTCATTAAACTCGTATCTAGATTTTTCACTAGGTAATCACGGACCTGTTTAGGAATAACAGCATATCTTTTTTAATAGAGGTACCATTTGATACTATGCATTTAAAGATTTCAATTTGCAACACAGGAACACACTTTTTTAAACTGTCAGTTCTTGGAAGCAGGTTTAGGCACCATGAGGAAGCTTTAAAAGAGCATTTTTGAGGCTCTGTGTTGGATGCAGAAAAGGAACAACGTTAGTTAGGACAATGGGAAAGTCTTTAAAATTCCCCATCAATGTGCTCTGGACTCAGCCTAATGCGACTGCCTCTAGGTGGAAAAAGTCATTCAGATTTGATTACACCCTTCATATCTCCACTCAAGGACACCAAAGGTTGTGTTTAGCTTTCATGACCTCGTCCCTGGAATGTTTGGATCTGAGCAGAGACACGTACCAATGTTTCACCTGGGCAGCTGGTAATGGCTTAACTCCTAGCCTAGACTGGATTCAAACTGGGAACCAATAAATGGAAAGCCCTAGAGCCCACTACCAATTACGAGAACAATAAAATATGCACCATTTTTGCTCAAAATTTTTAGAAGTGTCACCAGCACTCTTCTGCTATGAAATCTTTTTATAACATGCTGTAAATAGCACAACACTGTGGCTAAAGCAACTGTTATTCACATCAGGCAACCCATCTGAAGTATCACAGCGCACGGACAAGGGCTCTCAGTATTTCCATAGGACTTTGCAAATCAGGAGTTCTCCAGCCCGTGTATGCCACCGCACGCTGTCAGACACTGTACCGCACTCTGCCGCTCAGCCCCCAGGCTATATCCTCTCTGGCTACAGTTACACAACCCTCCTGCAAAATAGGCATTATTTATCACGTAAGAAAAATATAGGAAAAGAATTTGCATTGGCTGTATCTAGCTGCCTTTACGGCTGATTAATGTTTGCCCTTTGGGAAAAAAAGCAAAAAGGAAAAAAAAAGAACTGCACTGCTTACTGCTCCTTATTTCATTACCCCTCCTCTTAACTCTCATGGCTCCACGCTTCTGATGACTTTCCATTTTTCTTGGAAACATAAACCAACATCCACAGACCACAATATGGGAACTGTTGTTTCAAATAAATCAAATAGGAAGCAACATCTCTTCGAAGTCTAGAATCAAGGAAAAAATATCTTCCCAATGATATTTAGTATACAAAGTACAATACTTGCCCTCCATCAAATATTTTAACTCTTCTTGGTTCAGTTTTGATAAAGGAGTTTTCTTTATCGTGCTCAGTGCTTGATTCAGAGTTTTCCTTATTGCTGAATTCAGTTGCAGTCAATTTTTTTCTATTTAATGCTCGCTGAAAGAAAATGGGATACGCATATCATTAAAATTAAAGTCTTTCATATGCCATTCAAACCTGTAAGTTACGGTGAACAAAAGCATCATAAAAGCCACAATTATAATAACTGATTTTAAAAAAATGTTAAGGTACATGAAACAAAAAATATCTTTCACTAAACTTCTTCTTTACCATCCATTGACAATTTGTGGAGTAGTTAACCTAAATGAAGATTATGGCAGAGCAGGAAACCAGGAATGCTTTCAAACTGCAGTAGGAGATGCATCTTTCCTCTTCTGGGAAGGTGAAGGTGACATTTTTTAGCTCACAGATAGCCTTCTACGGAGAAAAGATGCTTACAACCAAACCCAAGTGCTTCCTGAACGGCCACAGCTTTGCTCCTCTGCCCTGGATGCAGCAGCCGGACCACTCAGCTGGGACTCTGCAGCTGCACGATACACTGCCCCCCGCAATTTGACAAAAAGGGGCAAACTTTAGTGCACAAGCAGTTATCCGTGCCTTCTCCCCACTGCTCCAGCCCTGATGTTTCAGTAGCACATCCTTGGCTCTACCTGCCTGGGAAGAGGTGACCTGTCTCAGGTACCACCTGCTGACCCACCACCCAGCAGCGCCTCGTGGCTGGCAGGAGCTGCTTTGCCATGGCACAGCAAAGAGGAGAAAGGTGGGAAGGAGGGGTGTACCAATGGATGATACTGACAGGTACCATTTCTGATTGTTAGTATTTTTCAAAAAATATACCTGGTTTGGTGTGGAAATTGACCGTTCCCAATTTAGTGAGGTTATTAACAGGGGCTTCAGAACCCTTCCAAAGCAGGACTCCACACCTCACTCCCACTGCCAGACCAAATTACAAGTCAAAGCATACCAGTTGTCTAGCAGAACAAAAATAAGTTTCTCCATTTCCCCTGATACATTAATTAAGGAACTTTTTTTTTTTTTAAAAAAGGAGGATGAGTTCCCCCAACATTTGCCAATTAAAATCTAGCCCTTCCAAGTCTAGGATATTTATAAAATGGGCAACAATGAAGGAATGATCCAATTAGCCGGCAATTATTACTGCTGTATTTATAAACTGTTCTACCCACATAGCTGGCACATTTACCACATTTGCTCATATTGATAAGTGAATAAAATGATGAGGGGAAAAAAAAAAAAAGCCTGGCCTTATGTTTTCTACTCATTATAAAATTTAATGCTGTAAAGCTTGCGAATTCTTGGCAAGAGGAATGACTTCGCTGGCTGACTTAAAATGACTAATGAATTACACTGGTCGTTACATATATTGAAGGGTGACATCATTCTGGCACCTAGTCCTCGCCCATGGTCCTCCATGCAGTCTCAGCCACCGCCTTTACTTCCCACCTGATGAGGAATGTGGCTGATGAGAAATTAACACAGATCAGAGGAAAAGCGTCTCCGTATTCAATCCAAAGCCCTAAAATCCGCACAGGTTGCAAGTACTACTCCAATCCGTACGCCTTCATGCAGCCCTCTGATTGATTTGGGCTGGGTTTTCAAATATCTGAGCAGTTCTACCAAAGCACACATGACAACTCTGCCTGTGTGTAGGAAGAAAGAAATTTCACCCTGCATGTTTTAACAGCATTCATACAAGGTGAAAGGAGATGATGTTCTGGAAGAGAAGTATCAGAAGTGGAGCCTACTCCAGTAACTGCAGCTCAGCGATCTTTTAGTTTCTATACGCGACATGGCAAATGAATCGCTTTTGTTTCCACTGCAAACAAAGAGTAACAAGGTGACATTTGTAATTTTACAAGAAAAGAGTAGTGGAAAACACAGAGTACATACAATAAACACAATACCACATAAATATCCCCAGCAGCTGGAATAATGCAACTTTCAAGTGCCTGATCTTTCAATTCTAAATACTAAGTATTCTTTCCAGATTTAATTTTCAGGAATGAAGAGACAAAGGAAAAAAGGAAGATTCCAAAAGCATTTGGCCCATGATGTTATCCAAACTATGGTGAAACAATGTTGTAATAAATTGTATATTCACAAAAGCATCTAGTGTGCAAAACCTAACACAAGGCCAAATACCACTGGATTCTGCCCTCAACTCCTTCTTTTTTATTAATGCGTGTTTATATACAGACCTAAGATAACCTAACACAGGTGTTCAAATTACTATTTACCTCCCACTGACATACTTTCATTTACTGGTTAGATGCTATTTTAGCACTTGTTTCAGTGTCTTAAACATACAAAATGCTGCTTATCACAGAGGTGCTCTAATAGAAACACTGAGTTTCTGTCACAAATCTACAGATACACTTGATGACAACGAACAAAGCAGTCTTCTTAGCTTTTATGAAAAATTCCAAATTGATGCTGAAAAGGGACTTGGGTCCTTTTTAACTTCTGAAGAGCAGCCAGTCTCTAAGGAGCACGGGTTTCTTGTGTGGAAATCCTTTAATGTATCTCACCTAACATCCCCCCGAACACCACACCTACTGGTGGAAAGGGTAGAAAAACGGCAGCACTGCAAAATGTTCCTCTCCACGGTTGCTTACGCCTTCCGTTTCTAACAGTCTCCTCTCCCTCTTCTCCCATAGAGACAAGGACCATGATTCATTTCTACTTTACTCATTTTGCTCCAATTTAGCTCCACTGTCTTCAATTACTGGTATAAAACTGGAAAAAAACTGCTCTTGGGGCTGCCCAGAGACCAGAGTTCAATAGATACTTCTGCTACTTTAGGACATCCCTTGGAAAAAAAAACCATCTTTGCAGCCTGAATCATCAAAGTTATAAATTTCAGGTTAGAATATTCATTAAAATTTTTTCCCATTGGCACACAACCACTTGAGGAAAATGGGTTTAATATCTTTAAACTTTTACTAACTTACACATAAAAATCTTCTGCATTTAACTACTTTCCAGTGGTGAGCTGGACTGTTGTGGCACATCATCCAAGACAGGAAAGCTTTCCAGTCAGGAGAAACTTTCCATTCCTCAGCCTATTCTTGCCCAAAAATCTTCACCCTGGGATACTGCACACATCACTGACTAACTTCAGAGAGGGGAGCCAAGAGCAATGTGGGGGGCTCAAGAACAGGCTCCTGATACACCACCAATGACTTCGCATGAGGAAAACTGGTGAAAAATAATAATAAATAGAATGGTAAAATAAAAATAGCAGGTAGAATAAGCCTTTCCTATGCAAGTGAACCTCCTGTTACATTTTAACGTGCTGTACTCATTCCAGGAGCTTCTTGCAGGGTAACATTTTGTGGTTTGTTCTCTGGATCACTGGAACGTGGCAACTTCACCTATTGCCTCTGAGCAGCGAATTGTGAAGAGCAAACAAAGTCCCTGGGTTCCTTACTGTGTGTATTTAGTTTACATGTCACTTCATTTCCCCCGGTATCTATTGTTGAAAGAATTGCCTGTTTTGTGACGGTGATTACCAGCGGTTATGCAGCAGTGAGAGATCTCTGTAAACATGACTCAGTTCTGGGGGCAACCCCAGGAACAGTTCAGCAAGTCGCTTTCTCTGGGTGAGAAGATCAGCAGTTAAAGCCCCACGAGCAGAACACACCAAATCACTCTGGAAAGGGCTACAACTGTGAGAGGAGGTGAGGCATAACAGCGCTGCATTTTTATTTTCTTTAGACATTGGATTATAGTAGCATTTAAAGCTCACCATCAGGTCAGGGTTAAAATGTGCAAACCACCTGAGCAAACACAGCCCCCAGAGACTCACAATCTAAACTGTGGTTCCTGAAGGAACTCAGGACCCTGCCAAGCACTTAAGCAGGAAATTGATCTTTTTTCTTTTTCTTTCTTTTTTTTTTTTTTTTTTTTGAGAATTATTTGCTAATCTGTTTGTTGGCTTAATTTCCAAAATTAATTTCCAAAAGGATATCCATGGTTTTCCATCCTCAGGCTCAACCAGAAAAAAACAGTAGAATTACCAGGCCTGAACTGAGTGAGAAATCTGAGGTTTTGCTTTCCTTTGACACAGCTTCTGTGAGGAAGTTTCCAAGTTTGCATCGGCTGTTCCATTACCAGCTCTAACTGGAGACTGCTAATACAGAGGTTTATTGTAACAGCAGCACCACCACTCTGAAAAGCAGCTGAAAACCTGCTGCCTGAGTCCTCAGAAGGGAAAGCGAACAAATTTGGGAGATGTTGGGTCATAGTACCTATCAGGTCTTTGAAATTTTTAACTCCTGCCATCTTATATCTTGCTTGTACAATCTGAGATGCCAATTAAACTTTAATTGGTGCTTTCTCGCTGCACTTTCTTCCTTCATAATGGCTCTGAGTAAAGCTTGTAAATCAGCCGCAAGCAGAGCTGAAGAACTCTTCATTTTCACCATGCTTGTGTGCTTCATTCAAAGCATCATAAAGAAAGACTGAAGAAAGATTAGTAACTGTGGCTCTTTTGTGGCAGAAGCACTGTAAATGTACCTGACAGCTGCCTATTACAGCATTTAAGTACTCCTAGAGTGTTTAAAAGGGTGCTGTCAAAATATTTTTTCAAAATATTATTATCCATTATTTATATTCTAAACTGAATTTGTTTATAGACAAAATTGGTTCTTCAACAGGCATGCTGTAGCTTTGTTATCAGAGAATTTCTTCTGATAGGTTTCTTTAAAAGTAAAACAAACATGAGTCAGTGGCACAACTGATGTGAGACTTGCCTTAGAATCGCTCAACTACATGCAATGAAAAAAGCTAAACCTTTTAATCCCTTTTTCCTTTTTGATTTAGCACTATTTAAATACAACATCTCATAAAGTGTATGAGGGAGCAGGCTGGAAAAGGCAGTAAGAGTTTAAACAAAGGCAGCACGCTAATACGGAACCAACAATTCAATCCAATTACAGCAGCAATACAAAGCCAGCAGCCTGCATGTATTTTCTGCACAAAACATTACGGATGAAGTTTTGCCCTCCAATAGCAATGTTAGCAAAGTCTCCCACTGATTCCAGGAGGGCCAAGTTTAACTCTAATGCTCTTTTGGCCTTTGGGTTTCAGCGTACCTTCTCGACTCCCCCTATCATTCTGAAACTACCCCTTTCACTTACAGTTTCTCATCCTATTGCTCTTTTTCCCACTGATGACTTTGTATCTTAGCAAAACGTTTAGCAAACACAGAAACACCCCAGGGTGACCGATGACAGCAGTCTGTCGCTCAGTCTCTGTCAGACGCAGTCTCTGTCACTCAATATCCACAGAAATAATCTTTTTCCAAGGCTGTGGTATGCAACTGCCTGACCTACGGACCCTGATTTCCAGCCCAATGCCCAGGAAATTTTGCTGATGGCAGGCTGCAGGATTAGGACAAATTGCAATTGTTTTTACACACATGCTGTCCCACCCCCACCCACCCCCCAAAAAAATTTTCTATGTCATGAAGGACTTCGGAGAAAGGGAGGTCCATGGCTAACACCCCAGTTTTGCCAGCTTCAGAAAGAAGTTTGGCATCAAAGACATGGCAACCACAGCAAAGAGGAAAGAAGAGCGCGAAATTGGGCTGTACGCTTCAGAAAGCTTTACAGCTTCACGAGACGGGACATTAAAAGCTAGTACTGGGCCCATTAAATAGACACATGGACACCTGCTGCCACAGTATAGGGCAGAGAGCCATCTCTACCCATTCACAGAGACGGTTCAGTCACTAAGGAATGCCAAATCCAGTGCAAACCAGCACAGCTTTGATCCTGTCCATACAAAACCACCCAGTGAGTGAAACCCCGATGACACGTGTGCAGCCCCGAGGCAGGTAAGGGCATTGCCCGTGACTACGCTGCTCTGCCCCATCCGACTCCAGAATGATGCCGTGTTTTAAGTGGGTCACAACCACTGCCTGGAGTATATTCCACTGCGCAAGGTTTAAAGTCATCTTTGAAGCCGTATCAATCCCAGAAGTTGTCACTGGTTTTATGGCAGCTGTAATTTGGCTTTAAACTTTGCTATTTTTTGTCATTATTTCACACCTCAAATTAACCTAGGCGGGAGAAAGGGACTGGTATACGGCTCCTCTCACAGCTGGATGATCAGCGATGGTGAGAAACATTTTCATGGCGCATCCACGGACACCTGTTCAGGCTGAGCACTTTTATAACAGAAAACACTAGCTGACTTTTAAGGCAAAATATGCAATTACGATCTTAAATTAACCTGTTCTAAGTTAAAAGTGTTTTAAAAATATTTGTATCGTAACTATTTTTGTTCTAGCCTTTGCATTTAAAAAATACCCAAACACATTCCTGCCATGATGAACACTTCATATACAGATTTAAATCCAGGAACTAATATCCATGAAAAGCAATAAATCCTTATGAACAGGTTTCTTAATGGACTTACTTAGGATCTTTTTTAGCAGTCTGATCCAGCATAACTAAAATAAATAAGCACATATACTATACCTGTCAGGCATATCACATTCTCTAAAATAGGAACAAGTGCGATTTCCAAAGCAAATCCCCTGTAAACAACCAGTATACATCAAGCATAGCTTAAGTACCTTAGTTAAGCTGTTCTTCCACTTGCTTGAGTAGACCAATACGTCAGATCTGGGGTGAGTAGTTCTCGCTTGAGTGTACAGTGGTTTTTCAACTTTCTGTTTCGAATTGAGGAGGGAGAGAGCTACCTTTGTCGACAAACCAAGTGGATTGGGATTGTTGGGACTAACGGTCCATGTAGAATAGGCTGAGATTTTCTGATCGTTCTGCAGCAAATGCAATGGTTTTCTCTTGAGGAGGTAACACCAGGTAAAACTCGTTGTGGTCTTCAGGCTTGGAAATGATAACCTCTGCATTTCTCCTACATTCATCGCAGCCAGTGTAGTTACAGGTTTTGCTTGGCCCTGGCTACTGATGTGCTTGCTCTCATTACTGTTACCTGGGGACTTTCTTTCTTGACTGCTACTTACAGGCTTGAGAAGAGAACTCTGATTATTCACTGGAGATAATTCAGATGGTTTCCTAACTACAAACGCCGGTGATGCTGAAGACTTAATGTCTTCAGATTCTGGTGACTCCTTTAAGGTGTCCGAAACCCCAGTGTCAGATGAATGATGGTCAGGCAATAGCAGGTCTGAAGCACCTGCTTTGCTGCTTTTTTCATGCTGTGCAACGCCATCAGGGTCTAAGAGGTGATTTTCAAGAGGGTCTGTGGTGCAAACCTGTCTTACCAAAACTGGCTTCTTTTGCTTACTAGTAGAGTCATTAGGTCTAACGTTCAGTGAATGCGATGGTCTAGCATCTGTCATACATGCAGCTCCACTCTCATCTTTAACGCGTTTTTGCTGTTTTTCCATGGCAATATCTAAACTGTTGGCTGGGGAAAGCATTCGTTTACTTGAAGCTGTAGCTTCTGGTTGAGGGAAGAGTCCACTAACTGGCACTTTCTGAATAATATGCAAAGAGCTTGACAAAGGTGAATTTCTGGTTCCACTTTCTGGTTGTGAATTTTCAAATGAATTTGGCAAAGTCCTCTGACGATCTTTGTGAGATTTTGGCAGCTGCGTTTTGCCTTCAAGCGTTGGCACTGTCACAACATTTGTTTTGCAAACAGACTGATTTACCTGATCCTGGGTCACTAAAATGTGAGGAAGGGGTGTAACCGTTGCAAAGCCGTAGGATGGCATACTGCTGTGAATACGGACGGGAACCACAAAAGGAGGAATCTGATGTATTTGACTGCTGCAGTTATTAGGGACAATTTGCTTTAGAGGAGGCACAGAGTACGGATTAGACATGTCAGACAGTTTAGTCTGCAGTTCAAAGGTGGATGCACTCTGGTCCACCCCAACCTGACTTGGAACAGTCTGAGTTGATAAAGTATTTTTTAGCAATTTAGAAGAGTATGGCTGACCTATATGTAATGTTTTAACTTGAAGTTGATACTTCGGAGCAAAACAATCCTGTTTTTCGTTGGGACAAGAAGAAAGCGCATATGCACTCACTTGTTCCCCTTGGGCTGATGTTTTAGTTGATGACTGGGAAGGCTGAGGAGTCAAGGATGGCTGTCCTTGATTATTCACCACATGATTTAGAGGCTGCTGGACAGAAGACAGGCTAACAGGATTACCATCTTGAATTGCTGAGTGAGGCCTGGAGTGAGTCTGTGAATGCTGAGTACTTGAAGGGAACTCCACCGAAGATTTGCCGGAGGTCTGCAGCTGGTGCAATGGCACTGTGGGCACATCCGTAGCTTGAGCCATCTGAAATGAGGAAGTCAATTTAACTTGAGGCTGATGATTTTCTGGAGCAATATTTAAAGATATCTGTCTTACAAATGGCCCCCTTCTCCTTTCTAGCAGAGGCACATGTCCAGTCACTCCATTTGCAGATGATGCTTTCGGAGCGGCTATCTCTACGAGCGGGGCAGGTTTTGACGGAGACACGCTTCCACAGTCGAAAGACTTACTCCTGTAGTCCACAACCTCCATTGATGGCTGCGTGCAGCTGATTTGCTCTGAGGCAGCACGTCTCATTTCCCGGTAATGAGGTCCAGGTACAGCCAGTGCGTGCGAGCCAGCGGGAATCATGAGGAACTCTGACGACTTACTAACAGGTTCTGCTTTGCAAGGGTTCTCAGCCTTTGAAGTTTCATCTTTATCAAGTGAAGCTGAGAAACTGGAGGCATGAGACAAGCTACTCTCCCGACTTAGGCTTCTGGAAAGTGTGGAGTCAACACTTGATTCTGCAGATGAATGCTCCATTTCAGCCAAGCGAATCCTTTTCTTCTTTGGTGGAAGCTTTTCTGTTGGCAATTTTGACAGTGTCTCACTGCGCTGTGGCCAATTAAACCTTTCCGTCTTTTCCTGATCGCTGCACTGGTTTTCTTGGTCCCTGTCTGGTTCTTCTGTGACCAGTATCTCAGGAACCTGGATGTTATGCTGGCGAACAAGTCTCGATGGCTGAAGCGGTGCACTTCTCTCATTAGAAACTATTTGGCTTCCCTGAACTTCCCCTCTAGGTGCTTCTGCTGACAGGGGCTGATGGTGCTGGAGAGTATTCAGATGACAGTGTCTATCCTCTTGGATGACAACTGTATTCAAAGAGCGGTGCTTTGCAACCTTGTTGGGCTCTTGAGAAGAAACCGGTGACACTCTTTCAAATGACTCTGATTTCTCAAACGAGCTATTTCTGCTCAGTGAATTGGTGTGCTGTATTACTGAAATGCCAGTCCCTTGTCTTTTCAACTCCACTTTTTCTTGCACAACTGAGCTTGCCTGCTTTTCAATGAGTGGAGCCATCTTTGGCTCGGTAGTCTGATCTGTGCCTCGAGCCACAAGCTGAATTTGGGAACTCTGAAGCAGAAGGTTGCTTGGCTGTTGCGATCCTACCACCGCTGTCACACTGTGTTTTGACACACTGGAAGAACTTGCTGGCTTGCTTTGGCCTTCTGCGTTCTTTGATGGTACGCTTGTATCATTTTGCTGTGGGTCATCATCATCGCCAACACTTTTCATTTTTCTTCTTTTCCTTATCTGGGGTGTCTGCTCCCAAACACCAGTTGAAGTAGTGACTCTGTAATGTAGAATTTGAGGCTGTGTACTGTTTGGAACAGTTTTATGCTCAGGCTCTCTGACTGCTGCTTTAGTTTTAGGTCCATGCAACTCTGAACAATAAAATTTCTTGTGGTTTTCAAAATTTTCCAGTTTTCTATATCTGTTTCTGCAGGTTTCACACTCAAACATTGTTCCTCGCACCTGAGGGGACTTCTTCGTTTTCTCTAAATTTGGTCCCTGTGCCAGGGACTTGCTCCTTTGCAATACAGAATCATTTGGTAAATTACACCCCAGATAACTTTCTTCTACAGACCGCAACGATCCAAGAACTTGGCTTTCACCAGTAGAAGAATCTTCTATTGCTGCCTGTCTAACGAGGGTCCGAGGATGTCCACCTTGGTTCAGCGGAGGAGCAGGTCCTGATACAAACACATCATCGTATAAAGAGCCAATTTTATCATCAAATGACTGACTTCCTCGAAGGGGATGAGAGGGAGGTATAACATTTGGAGGTACTGCCGAGTAACTGGTAGTTGGCATGGAATTACTTCGTGTGATAGGTAAACAGTCAAGGGATGGTACAGAAAGAAGAAAAACTTGCTTCGATTTCTCAGTGGGTGTGAAAGGAGACTTTGGTATATCAGAGCTTGAGCTAGTTCTTCTTCCCATGGGCTTTAAATCAAACTGGAAAGAATCCTTAAATATGTAGGATTTTGGTGAATCTATGCTTCCTCTTCTTGAAAGAGATGTTCTTCTTGGTTTCACGCTATCTAACTGTTTGTCATCCACAACAGCTTCATTATCAGAAATTAACTTAGAGATACGCTCCTCAAGAGTTTTTGTTGCCATGGGAGGTCGCATTTGGCCAGAAAGAATCAGATTTTTTTCAGCACAAACAGTTTGTACCACTGATGCTACCACACCACTTGTTCGTGGCACACAGGGCAGGTTTTTGTTTGGATCTTTTTCGGAGGTCAGCAGTCCTCTTGTGAAAGGAGCTGGTGGGCTCATGGTTTGATCGGCACTTTCAGAACGAGAGAAATAACCAGAATCGGTACTACCTAAACTTCTAGGGCTCAAGAGACATTTTCCTTGCTGATCCTGGGAACCATCAGTTGCCTGTTGTCTCTGGAGCTGGGCATGCACCGCTCCTACTGCAGATCCCAGCTGTTCCTCTAACAAGTCCATGTCTACTTTCTGATGCTGCTTTATGTCATTCTCCTTGAATGAGGCCGTATGTGTTAAATTTGACTGAAGAGCTGTCACTTTAAAATCTCCTTTTCTCTGCACTGCAGCAAGCTCAGGTGCTGGTTCCGTTACTTTTGGGCTATCGGCCCTTAATGGAGAAACATTTACAGGATGAACTACTACTTTTGGTAAAGCTGCCCTTACTTGAGGTTCTGTCTCATGTAACGAAGAGTCAGCAGGTATACAGTCTGGGTTGCTTAATGGAACAGGGCTTCCCTTCCGCAAAGTTTCCGCACCCGAAATTACTTTCACTATTTGTGCAGGTTCCAGTTCTTGATCATCTTGTCTTTCATCAGCAGTGCCTTCATCTTCACTTTCACCACTTTCTTCCACATCCGAATGAATGCTAAGTGCTTTGTCCGAGTCATGAGATAGGAAGAGGCCACCTGAATCTGGCTGTGGGACAAGTCCAAGTTTGATAGCATGTGCATGAGATTTTTTGTGCTTGTACAGATTGCTTTTGGTTTTAAATGAAAACCCACACGTCACACAAGGATATGGTCGCTCTCCAGTATGGGATCGGATGTGCTTTTGGAGAACACTTGGCTTGGCACAAGCCCGATTACAATACTCACAGACATACTTCCCTAGCTTTTTAGGCTTCTGGTCTTTCAAGAGGCTACATATTTGTTCTACACCATGGTTTACAACTGATGCTATCTGGGCTGAATTATACATGGGACCTATAGACAAGTGTGTTGAGCTTGATGTGCTAATTGACAAAGGTGAAGACGAAGTAGCTACTAACTGGTTTTGCGAAAAAACCTGAGTTACAGTGGAAGATGAGGTGTGAACAACAGATGAAGTTACTGCTATGCTGTATATCTGCTGGAGTTTGGGGCTTTCCTGACTCTGCTGTTGCACCAGCGACCTAGTGAAACTTGGACACATAACAACCTGGTGATTTTGTTGACTGGTTTTAGTAATAAGGTCTTGTGAATGAGAAACTGATTGGCCTTGTGCTTGTCCAGTCTTGGCTGCTGCTGCTACATGCACATTGTTTAACGTAGACGGGTAATAGTGAGGTCCGGCTGCAAACTCATGCTGTGACAAAGCAGGCTGATTTTGGACACTCATTGTATTGGACGTGAGACTAGAAGAGGTGCTTACAGTTTTATTTGGTCTCAGTTTCTCTATCTGCATCCCATAAGGGGGGCACTCTTGTGCTAAAGTGTTCAGTTCAGGCTCCATAGCTTTTAATAAGACATCGAATGCAGTACGTGTACATGGGGATGACGTACTGCAAGCAACAAAATCAATACATTCATTACTGTCAGTCTTTGTTTTGCTTGATGAGGAGTTTGAGAGACACTTCTTCTCTGGCGAGTTCAATTGGGTTGCATCAGTATCCTCCACTGCCTGCTTACCTAAATCTAAGGACTGATGTGCCAGTGAAAGCTTTGTCTGCATCGATGTCTCAGATTTGGTTGTTTCAACACTTATCTCACTACCAAGTGCCCCCTCGTTCTGTTTGGTACCCTGATTTCCATTTTGCACGGGTAGGTGATCCTGCGCCGTGGCATGTTCAGAGGCATCTGGAAGGGCTTTTAGCGGTGAAGGGTCTACACTTTGCTTAGCCTTGGCTTCGGCGGGGCTTCTCAAAGGCGATTTTGGTATTTTTTTTAGATGGTTTTCAGTCACAATCTTTTTTCTTTTCACACCCTTAATTGCATCTTGGGTTCCTCTAGTACCAGCATCGGTGATTTCTGTTAAAACACAAAGAGAATAAAAAAGAATATTCAAACTGGATAACGCAGTATATTTTTATTTATAATATTTTATCATCTCCAATTTCAACAGCAAGCCCTGGGACAAGAAGACTGTCCATCTCTCCAGATTGCAGTGGGTTTTTTTTAACACTAAATGTATCTTGGTGAAGATCTATTTTGTTTTCATCTAAAAAGAGCAATGCTTTCTAACTGGTGCTGTAAGACATTACAAAAGTAATTCACTATAGGAAAAGCTTCAAAGGAAATGTAAGAAAAGAAAGGTGACTAACGGAGTATTTTAGCATTTATAGCATCTTTTTTCAGATAAAGCAAAAAGAAACCTCTCCCTTGCACTTGTTTAAAAATGCAAATAATTATAGCAGGAAAATGAAGAACCAAGACACAAATCTGTTTTCGTGTCGTGTTTGTCACTTTTTCCATCTATATGTTGCCATAGTCAAGGAATGAAGACAACTTCCTCATAGTTATATTTGTAAGGAGATTTATCATGGAAATGGCACAACCACCCACACCATCTGTCAAGTACTGTATTTCAGAGCTCCAATTACTGAACTTCAATAGCATTTCAGATGAGCAACTACTGTGGATGAATAAAATCAGTCACACTTACATGACTTCCTATTCGTGCATCATGAAACAGAATAAACTATATTTGAATTATTTCATTACTAACTACACTTGTTGCTGATTTTAAGCAGGCATGGACACAGAGTTTCAGGGATGTAGTGAACAGCAAATGAATTGGGAGTATTATTCAGCTGAATAATTTTGCAGCAAGTAGTTATATTTGTACAAAGTCACATTTCCTCTAAGAAAATTACATATAGACTGAATTCAGTGTTGATACTAACAAACTTATTTAATAATTTTTAATAGATTTTTTAAATAGATGTTACACACCTTTGTTTACCTCAACAGTGTGCTATTTAATCTGTTAGTTAATATCTTTTTTCTTCTTCTTTCTTAACATACACTCAGTCATAGCCAATGCCTCAGCTAGCATCACTGGTAGTGCAGAGGAAGCCAAATATTAAATGGATGTAAATCCATATCCTTAAGCTTTTACAACTCATTCATTAGGCTATTAGCCAAAACCATATTCGTCTGACTGCCAATATTCAAAGCAAAGGAAGAACTTAATGATTGGGCTGATGTCTCTAAAAAGGTTCAGCTGCATATGCATTCTGGGATGCAGTACTGAGTAAGTCCATGTAGTACGTTTACCTGCATAGAGTTACTCAGGAACAGAGGTTTATGTGCACTTCTAGGTAAAGAGCAGCCTGAAGACATCATATAAAGGGACAAAAATCGCACAACTCCACAAAGAGGTAACAAGAGAAAGCTCAGACTTTCCAGTACCCATCAACCCTACGGCCCCCTTTGAGTGGGACGAGGACTATCCTCTTGCAGAAACGCCAGCTGGCTTCTACACTGTGGTGGGAGGAAAGCCAATGCATAGTGTGCGTCTGACAAGAGATACTGGAGCTGATGAATCCAGGGTGAAATTCCTGCTCCATGTAAAGGAAATACAGGCAGTGCCTAAAGCTTCTCTAGCAGAAGAGAATGGTAAGTGACCGGTAGGAAAAGAAAGGCAAGAAGTTGTTATGTTTTCTCAGTGCCAGAGCATAACCCAACTGGGATGTATGCTAATGCCAGACACTTGGAAGTTCAAAATCCCATTTTTGATGCCAACTTAATTGTACACATATATTAATTTAGGGTGAATGGATATTCAGGAGATTTCCTTGCAAATTGGAAGATCAAAGACTACACCCCACACATAATGTATTGCAAATATGCATGTTCTGCAGAACCTGACCTATTCCTCTCTCAGCCCTGCCAGAGGAAGCTTTAACCATGAAGAGTAAGAGCCTGTTTTGTCACAATCAGCAGCCCAACAAAAGAGATGCTCAAATCCCTTGCCAGAATTAATGGCTCCAAATCCTAATTATGGGAAATTTGTGCTCCTTTTGTGTACCCAGGAAGAGATTTCTGCAGTAATCGTTCACTTAACCCATAAATGAACTTTGCATTCATTGCTTTATCACCAAAACCTCTTCATATTAGACTGGATTTAACTTATTCAAAGCTGAGCAGTCTTCCATCACAATGTTTTGTACTTTCCATTGCTTCACAATTGAACAAGTGGCTTACACTAACAAGTTATCATCAATATTACCAATGGTCACCTCTTTATAATTCATAGTCCACCAAAACAGGTTTTTCTTCAAAAACAACAAATAATTTTACACCAAGCAAAAGAGAAAATAAAAAGGTAATTATATAAAAGGGTGCTTTTCGCTATGGTTTCGTGATGTCTCTGAGGCACGGCCATGTTCATTGAGTGTAAGTAATTTGGTTCCTTTTATGCATACACTGCAGCTTTTATCCTGTCACAATCTCGCCTCCACACTGATCATACTGCCGGTGTTTGCACCAGAGCGCTATGGGAAGAGCTGGGCACATTACACATAGCTAGGAAGGTAAGAGTGCCAGGAATTGTAAACATCCAAGCAGATAAAGGTACACAAAAAAGACTAAGGTGTTTTATACTGCTGTATTAGAACAACCAAATGATGTGCTGCTTCCTGATGCCTCAGAATATTAAATAACTACTATTCCCGGGTTTCAACCATATCGTGCAGAGGAACCAGCTTACTCAAGTTACAGCACACTAGCAAACTGGAAACCAACACAGCTGAAAGATGTAACGTGGCTTACAGAAGCCTTAAAGGAAGTAGAAATGTATCTTTAATCTACCAATCAATCAATTAAAAATACAAATTAATTATGAGTACAAGATCAGATTTTTCCATAACCTATGTACTGCTTTACATTTTTAAAATGTTGTTCAACACATGCCAAAACATAAAAATTATCCAGGAAATTGAAAAGGAACAAAAAAAAAAAAAAAAAAAAAAGCAAACCCAAGTTATGCATTTCATTATGTACAGAAACAGAAATTTTCTTTAGTCTTCAAAACCATTAATTTGCTGCTTCTACACCAATAAAATTCCAGTCTACAGCAATCATGAGAACTAGTTTCTGATTTGTATTTCTGACGCTACATCTTTTGTGATTCCTGAGATGGAATCGCAGGTTTGCTTCAGTGTACCCATCCATAAAATCTTGTAAAATGTACTTTCTTGACAATGGTTTTACAAGGCTTAACAATAGCTTAAGTACCGTGCTCTACTCCTGGATAATTCAGAAATCTTTATTATTAATGGAAATAATTGCCTCATGTTTGCTAACAGTCAGATATCTAGCATATCTGGGGAAAAAAAGGAGCCCCCAACAACTTTTTTTTCCCTTATTTTTAGCTTTTTGTTTCTTTCTGCCAGTCTTCTTTTTGTATTCTGTTTATGTTGAAGATATTCCACCACACATTAATCTACAGCTACAAGCTTGCACAAGGATCAACTGCATCAGTATTTCCAGAGGCAACAAAAAATCTGGTGGAAAGCATCAGCCCCGTAATGTTAAACACCCTTCTGCCCTGCAGAGCTACAAACTTCCAGAAGCGTGATAATTTGCCATGGCCATGTACCCACATCAACAAGCTGACACTGAAAAAAAAGAACATAAAAAAGTTGCATGTGGAAAAAAAAAATTAAAAATAATTAAGTTGATCTGCTTTTCTTTCTCTGCCACCCCACGCACTCTGCTCACCTCCCTCTGCAATCTCAAACCCTTCTCATCGTTGGGCGGTAATTCCTCTTGTTCTCAGGTGGTGAAGCGTTGTTGTTAAGAAATGCTGTCCCTTAAATCAGGTGTCTAAAAAGCATCTTTTTCATAAGCTGTATTACACCAAATAGGATTGAGTTACCCAGGCCAAGAGAAGAGGTAACAATGCCACTGCGCTCAGCACCTCACTTTTCACATCCCAGGGACACCAGAGCATCTCTTGTGCTTTGCCTGGTTGGCTTTGTTCTGCTTTGCTACAAAGATTCTTTGTTGAATTCTTTTGCTTTGGTATGAATTCTGCACTCAAAACATGACAAGAAAAACTGATGTTTCTAAACACGATTTTGTCCACCTATAATTTCTCTGCTGCACTTCACTCTATGCATAGGAAATAGAGCAAAAGAACAGAAGTGTGAAGGTGTAGATAGCAACCTGGCAGAGTAACTCATCCAGCAAATAAAGGAAAGGTATAACTGATCTGATTTTTTTCCTCTGAAGCATTTACTGGTGAACTAGACAGTACCTTGACAAAATGATCTCAATGGTTTTGTTTAAGTAACTTCCAGAACTGCCTGTCTCGAAGCCTACGTGTTATTACAACACCCACTCTCTTTCTCTTCCTTCTAATAGAGCTACATGCTTGCACTTAAAAAAAAGATAGTACGAGGGAACTGAAGCAAGGCACCAAGCTCCCTTCTTCCTAGGTCCTACCCTGTGAAACGCAGAGCAAGCAACCACCACCTGCCCCAACAAGTCCGATGAGTGGCACAATTTTCATCTCATACACTCAAAGTTGCAGAATATTAACAGCCATTGTAGGCTTCCATACAGAGACAGATTTTCAAAAGTGAGTGCCTGAACTTTAGCTCCTAAATCTGTACTTGAGTTCCCAGAGCACTGCAAGTAAGATCAAGCCTCTTCTGGAAGTGTTCAGACACTAACTGACGTCTTAAATGTACAGCTAAAAGGTTGCTCTGACATGTAATGACAGCGGCCATCCAAAGACAGAAGGTTTTCAAAAGAGACACACCATCACTAAGGATCTTATTCTGATTAAAGCTAAGCTTTCCAGTGCCTTTAGATACTCAAAAAAAATCTTATTCTTAACATTTGATACTTCTTTAATTTTTATTTCACTGAAAATACTGAAAGCACTCATGAATCACCCCACTGGGTTTGTATCCATGAATAAGAACATCATTATGAGATAAAGAATGAAGTCCTGCCAGCAAATATAAGACCACTAGAACTTACATTAAACACAGCAGGGAGTAACTAAACTTTCATTCCTTATTAAATACCTCTAGCTTTATACTGCCTCCTACATGTTAAGTACAGCCATGAATATTTTTCCTAAAATTATAGTTTTTCCAAAGCGTAAAAAAACCCCAAAATAAACACCCCCCTAAAATAACCTGATTACATAAACCACACATACAACTATGAAAATGTTCACTGTCGACAAGTCAATGGAAGCAAGATTAAACCAAGCGCTGTGCTTCATTTTAAGCACAAACAGAGAGGATTTTAAAGTCAATCACCAACAGCTTTAACTGCCTAATTTCAGACTCCTTGAGACGGTCGCAGGGTGTCCACTCCCTGTTTCAGAGGCCAGAAGGGAAGTCAAAGAACTTGGGGTGCTCCAAGTCAGCAGCAATATTTGAAAACGTTGGTCAGCAGGCTTAAGAGCTTTGCTGCTAATAACACCAGTCCAAACATGCAGAGGGGACCCTTAAAAACCACTTGATCTATATGTAAAGCACATCTGACATTAATTAATTAAATAACGGAGAGGGGGGAGCATTGATATTCAAAGGTTAAAGCAGTCTGATAGGTATTGTATCAAGTGTTCATCTACGCCAGCATCTGTCCTTTTGTTCCTATCAGAAAATACTGAACCATTCCGTAAGGTATGGATGAGCTAAGAGTGGTTTCATGATTTCATACTGCCTTTAAACACATTATTATTTTTCTTGGTGTTTTTAACAGACAACACTAAGCTCTGGGTTGATAATGTGGCCCATCAACAGTACTGTATTGGCTGTCAGCAAGACAGGTTCCCCAGTCCTCTTTTAAGTGTCATTTCACACCAGGTCTTTGTTCTGAAATGACTATTTTATTAGCATAATTTCTCATTATTAACTAAAATAGCAGAAGTCCTACTAACGCAAGCTGCACGAAAGGTAAACCTGTGTTAATATGTGGTACCAGCACTCATTTTGAGTAGTGCCATTAACCTCAATGACAGCATACATTTTTGTGAAGTCAAATTAAATTTTAATGCTCTCTACCACCACACCCTGGCAAGCCCATAAAACCACTGTATCTCACGTTCACACATTAAAGGTAATTGTAGAGAAAATGTATATTGAGATATACGCCCAAGAAATCATACCCAGTACTTCTACCACTAAGTGTCTCAAATTTAAAATCAGTATTTTGTAGCATCACAAGATAATTCCACGTGGGAAGGGACCTCACCACATCTCTAGTCCAACCTCCTGCTCAAATTGGGGCCAGCTACAGGATCAGACCTGGGTCCTTAGGGCTTTGTCCAGTGGGGTGTTGGAAACCTCCAAGGAGCGATTTTACTCAGCCCCCATGAGCAATGCCTCCACTGCTTGACTGTCCTCGTGTGGAACAAGCCACTCAACGTACTCCTGTTGCCTCTCATCCTCCCACCATGTGCCACTGTGAAGAGTCTGGCTCCTTCTTCATGATATTCCTTCCTCAAACCACCTCTGAATGAGCCCCGGTCCCTCAGCTCCTCCTCAGAGGACAGGCCCTGACGGCTGTGGTGTCCCAGTGATGAACCCACCCCATGTTCCTCATGTTCCTCCTGCACCGGGGGGGGGGGGGGCAAAACTGGACACAGTATCTAAACATGGTCTAAAGGATTATGGAGTAGGGGAAGATAATCCCTTGCCATGATCTCCTGGTCTCACTTTCCCCTGTACAGCCCAGGATGTGGCGTCCCTTGCTGCCAGGCGTGCCGCCGGCTCGCTGCCCACCGCACGCACCCCAGGGCCCTTCCACAGAGCTGCCCCCCCGCAGGGGCTCCCCTGGCCTGGGGCACCCCATTGCACCTGGACCTGTTGAAAACAGACTTAATACTCCTCTGGTTTCCCACCTACCCTGGCCTTACCACCCTAACTTGGACACAAGAATATAGTGGGAGACAGTGTCAAAAGCCTTGTTAAAGTCAAGGTGAACAACGACACCCATGGCTGCCCCCTGAGAGACATCCCCATGTCCTCACATCTAGTCGCTTCATAACAGAAGCCATTTGATCACTCTTCTCAGTGGCACCCAGTGACAGGACAGGGGCAACGGGCACAAACTGCAACACTAGAAGATCCACCTGAATGTGAGGAAGAACTTCTTTACCTTGAGGGTGCCGGAGCCCTGGGTCAGGCTGCCCAGAGAGGCTGTGGGGTCTCCTGCTCCGGAGACATCCCACACCTGCCCGGACACGGCTCTGTACAGCCTGCTCTGGGAGACCCTGCTTTAGCAGGGGCTGGGCTGGATGCTCTCCAGAGGTTGGGCTGGATGCTCTCCAGAGGTCCCTTCCAACCCCAACCGTTCCATGACTTCATCACAATGTTCTTCAGTTTCTTCAGTTGTTATGAGAATTACATAAAGAATGAGAATAGGTAAAGCTGAAGGTCTGCAAAGCACTTTTACTCACATTTATATCCAATACACTGTTTACATGCTTCTGTAAGTCTTCATCTTATTAAGCCGTCTGGATCAGAACACACACCAATAATACACTCCCTGGCCACATGGAGAACAGCACCCCCAGGAATCCTGCTTTTCTGTTTTTCTTGTTGCTTAATACCTTTTCCCATTTGCAACTTCCACCATCAAACAAACCACAAAGCAGTAAATTCTGTGCACACTTCATCTCACTGATGGCAAAACTAACAGGCACCTCAACAAAAACAATGCGATCTAAAAACATCCAGTTTATCCCACAGGATGCTTGAGCACCACTACAGATGTGGCTGGCATTGCTTTATAGCTAAGTCTACTTGTATGCAATTTATAGGTTTTCAACTAAATACATTCCAAGAAATACCTAAATTGCTGGCTATCAAAAGTAAGCAATAGTTAAGAACAGGCAAACATTAATTTGATAAGATTTCGTACAAATGGTAAATTTTAAACTGTACAATCTACTGCTTCCACTAATTCTATATTAACAGCAGTGAATTGTCACTTTGAAGGGAACACTGGGGAAAGGAAGAAGAAGTATTTCTTGCCTTTGAGTAACATTTTCCCAAAATAACAGACCTGCCTATATTTTAAAATAGCAGGAGAGAGACGAGAGCTGGTGTAGGAGGGAGCAAGAGGTTCCTCAGACCCTGTGTCTCGGCACCTCTCACCAGTGTCTGAGTTGCAAAGGTACGCCAAAGCTGAAAGGGGAGAGTAATTTTCTGGAGATACAGAAATGATCCACTCTTTTATTCAGAATATAAAAGATCCTTCCCCGAGAATCAAGAACACTTACAACCTAGTAAGTGGAATATACTAAATGATGGGTTTAAAGGTGCAGCCCCCAAGGTGTACTCTGGGCTACTCCTCACGCACTAGATGACACACTGTGGCACCATTAGCAAGGTCAGAGCAGATCAGCTTTGCAAATTGTGCAATAATATTTTAGCATAAGGTAAGGGAGACACCTTTGCCCCGAGGCACACAGCTCGGCCTTATCAGGAAGCGCCTCTGAGATAGCTTCATCCCAGACATGAGCACCTGCCAACTCCTGTTTGGCCTTGGGATAGGTAAAGAGTAAACGACAAGTTGCAGTCTGGGGCTGTCTTTCTGTCAGCGTCTTTTAAAGTCATGGCTACTCACATCAAGACAACCTTGGTAGTGAGACTTCTGATGGGGTGGGAGGACATAACTACCTTATGATGCTAGAGACCAAGAATGGTTGTCTTTGGAAGTCTGGTCTCATTTTGTGCATTTAGTTTCTTGGCTTGAGTGAAGAAAGTAACAACCGGCATATTTTTAGCCATAAAAATAGTGTGCTTGATGAGGAAGACCATGAAGATCAAACAGCAATAAACATCTGACCACTGAAGTAATGCTATAGCCTCAGCTGGGAAATGCCAACATCCATATGTGAACAGGAATTAAATGCAACATTTCAGCACATCTGAAAATCTCTGACCAAAGTGAAATGGATTTTTTTCCCAAAAAAGAGTTAATTTCCTGCCTAGCATGAAACACATTAAATGAAACATGACATTTGATATTGATGGAGATTTCCCACCATTACGTGTGTAAGAAACCAGCAGAGGCTGAACCATTGTAACGTTTCACAGCACTCGAGCACATCTTCAAGAGACAGAGAAAAGGCACCATGAGAACAGCAAATGTCAATCACAACCTACAGTTAATGCCTAACTACTCACACAAAATGTCAAGATATGAACATTCAGCAAGGGCATATACTACAGTATTTTAAATATGCTGAAAAAAATAAAAATATTTACTATATTAAGTAGCCCTATGGAGTTTATGTATTGGCTCTGCATTACAGTCATTTAACTCTATATTCTCTACACAGAAGCCTTAATATTAAACTAAGCAAAGTAATCACCACTTAAATGCTGTTAAGATAAAGCACATTGACTATGAGCAGGTGGAGAGACACCGTTACGATAGCAATCCCAGCTTGAGAAGTCCTTCCTCGCTGGGCACTCCAAAGACACGGAAAAAGACAGGATGCCTCCGCAAAGGCAAATTAACAAGGTCCCAGTCAAAGCCTAATTAGAAACCAGCTCCACCCAGTCATCCATTTAAGAATAAAGCTGTTTAAACATAACCAGTTAGAGAAAGTATGTTGCCAGAAATTAAACTACGGACATCTTTCCAGGGACATCTGGAAATCTTCCTCAAATGTCAGGCAATGTTGTGAACAGTTTCACTACTAAATTATCTGCTGCAATTTAAGAATTATCAGTTGTTACTGCAAAGTTAGGATTTGGCTAATAAATCATTAGCACAACTTCTACCCCTAACACACAGAAAAAGAAAGGCCATTAAAACAGAATTCTAGAACAGCTCATGAAACAGCAACCACTTTAAGGGTTATCAGCAAAGAGCAACTGCTATCTGGCCAGATGAGATACTGAATATAATACCCACATGTGAGTCTGAGGGGAATAAACAAAAATGAAAGGATCAAGATGTTCGCTAAACTACCTTTGCACATCACTATGTTCAAACGGAATGAGCTCCTGAGTCATATTCCCTGCACCTCTTTAACATAGTCCTCCATATGAAGAGCAGGGATCAAATGGAGCGATTTCCATCCTGCCTTGTAGCAACTGAAGAGAAACGAAGAGCAGCGAAGAGCTCACACCTAACAACTGTACTATTTAGAGACAGAGAAAGGAACAGGAGCTCTGGCAAAGCAAGTATGAAAAGTCCTACACAGCAGGTCTTTCTTCTAGGACTAAACAGTGCTGTGAACGTGACAAAAGCAGCAGAAGTTGATTTGATGGACATCTAGACACCAGGCATGGAAGTCTGGTCTGGTGCGCTGGAGGTGGGAAGGATGATCTCCCCTAGGGTAGGTTTGCTTCAGCATCAGTGGGAGGTTCCCAATGCCAAGACCTCTGAGCTACTCAGAGCTCTTTCCTTTCCCCAGCCTTGGCTGCCCTTTTCCACCAACGTACACATGCACAGTCTCTCTTCTCACACACACACACACACCCCCACACACACGTGCACCTTTTTAGGAGATTCCTATGCAGGACTCCATCCAGCTCAGACCGTAAGCACACAGCTACCAGAGTGGTACACTGTGTCTAATTCACCATCCATTTATATCTTTTATTTACCCTTCAGAAGGAGACTAAAGGCAACTAACAGCTCCCTGAGCTACAGGGGAGTATCCAGAAAGTATGAAAACCCCCACACATTACTCATACATCAGGCAGACTACAAGGAAGCTAACAAATAAAAAAATGTTGCATTTCCACAATTGGCTTGCTCCCAGCTCACATCAGCTAAAATTAGCAACCTATTGCATTTACTACACGTGCATAGGTATGCCTCTTGAATTAGCTAGTTTGTCAGCTCAGCATCCTCGCACCACAAGAACGACCTTATTCTGGCCTCAGATTTTAGAAACTTGCAAGAAATCCTTCTATTCATTAAAGCAGGGTCAAGCTCAAAATATTGCTGCATCTGAAAACACAGCCACTGATTTAACAACGTACTGTACCACGATTTGGAATAGCCACTTTCCATTTACTGTCAGGAAGATGCTTTTTCAACAGTTGTTTTATAATGTGAAGTTGTATAATGCCCCTTCAAAAATGATACTTGCAGGTTGGAATCTCTTTTGCTGAACTGCCACTCAAAAACTTTGCTATATTTGTCAGGAAAAGTCAAAATACTATTACTTTAACATCCCATTAATGTTTTAACCAAGTTCTCTTAATAGCTCCAAAGGATGAAATGTTCAATTTAAAACTGTAAATCTGTTTGTCTGCCTGTCAAAACAATACCAGCTCTTGCTATGTCTAGCACCGGCAGTGGATTTACCGAGCAGATTTCAGCTGCTAGTAGTCTAAACTAAATGTACTAACCAAAGAAAATTAAAATAGAAATACCAGATACAGACATTGACTCACAACCCAGGAGGTTTACAGGAGCTAGAAAACGTCCCTGGGTTAAGCCCATATTCTAACGTCATTTCTCAGAGCACAGAACACGTAAACATCTCCATTTTTATCAGTTTGCCCCCACTGGTAAAATGAGGACATTAAAATGTACTTAACTCTTTAAGATGAAAGCAGTGAAAAATGAGGTTAAATGAGATCAGAGACTACTCCTGCTCCCACAGAAGTCAGCAGAGTTTTTCTCACTGTCCTTCGTGGGCACAAAGCCCTGCAATGAATGTGCCTGAAGACAGAAAGGACCTTTCAAGTCGTCAGTGTTGTTACTAACAACATGCAACGTTCCCTCTATGTGAAAACACCAGAGATTTTAAGAATAGATGGTGCTTTATGAAAATGTGAGATCTTGTATGACATGAGCTACCGACACGAACAGTTCCTGCATGAAGCCAATCACAGCTGTCTGAGCTGCTGTAAATATTTTAGGAAGATAATTCAGTCTTCATTTAAAGCCTTACAGTTTGACGTACACAGAATAATTTAAGTAAATTACCTCTCAGACACATGCATTGACATATTTTAATGTAGATACAAACACTTTATAAAGCGAGACATTAGGAAAACACACCACCGAAATGCATGAAGTACCACCGCTAACTTGTAGTTATGAACATCTGGAAAGTAAAAGGTAGGTGGCTCTGGTGTATGTCAACAGAAAAACAAGAAGGCAAGCTAAACCTCTCACCAGCGGTAAGTAGCAAACAGGATGCTACTCCAACTTGCAACTTTTCAAGATTATGTACCTCCCTTTAAAGCAACTGTATTTCTAGTCCATATGGTTGCTGAAGATGAGGATGGAAAGACGAAAAGAAGCAAATGAAACTTTGGATCTTGGTTACATGTCTTGCCCCAAAAGTAAGGCATAGTTTCCTACAAATACAAAATGGAAAGAGAATGTTTTGGACTAATGATGGTATGCGGGTACCACCACAGCAAAGAATCCAGAAAGCTCACATCCTTGCAAACCTACAGGAAAAATTCAGGGAAACATCTGTGGAGGATGAGGTCACTCTTAAGCCAGTAAATCAAAATGCTTAAATTGTTTAGCATTACATTCCTAGACTTTTGTTTGATCTCTCCCCTTCTCATTCAGTTTCCTATTTCTCTTGAATGAAGTAGCACAGTATTGACCACAGCTGATGACCTAGGGAGCAGAGTACATCACCAGCACCCAGTGCTCCCACCTGCTCTTTGGCAGGGAGAGGTGCAGCAGCAGGAAGCGGGATGAGGAGTGTCTGCGGAGAAGGGAGAGCAGGGAAGGGACCTGGCTGCTTCTGCGAGGCCAGATGGTGGGCCGATGAGAGTCGTCTGTAAGCTGGGACACGGTAACATAAAAAGGGCCTCAAGTTTAAAGGTATGACGTACGCAACGTTTTGGTTATCTAGGAAGAATGCTGGTGTATTTATAATAATGTATTTGAAACTCCCTGTATAACTTCGTTATGTGCGTTCATTTAACAAGAGGGATGATAAGGCAGGGAGGGTTTGGAAGAACTCCGAGATACAATGTATGTCTACCGTGAATCTGCAACAGAACCTACATTTCTTTGCTCATGCTTCCATTTATAATGACAAACTTCCTCACCTAAATCTCTGTGCCGTTCAATTTACTAGAAAAATAATATTCTGGTTAAAAAAACCCAGCAGATGGGCAAACAAGGTAAAGGGCATTTAATTTCAGTTGCCTCTCCTCCATGCCAACACACTACTTTGAAGGGACTGTAAGTGTGGGAGGGGAACATATGTGCGTGTGGATTGTGCATCTCAGAGAATATCTGCTGCTGGAACGTCATCTCTCCTCCCTTCGCTCTTTCTTTCCACAATAGCTCAAATGTGCATTCACATGACAGGTGGTTCCACACAGCTCCATGTGGACCTAAGCAAGCAAATGGAGAGTCTTACAGTCCTGCATGCCAAGAGTGACCATAGAGCCCTTCCAACAAATGTTGTGTCAATCTTAAGGCTTCAGAAACAGATCAGCATCCCTTGAAAGTGCAGACGGAGGCTTTAGGTAGCCCCCATGACAGAGGCTGGAAATAAAGGTATTTTTCAACAGCACCCCAGAAGTTGCATGGCCCTTGCTGCAGTTCAAACCAGGGCTTTGAATGGCTCTGTCTTGGTGGTTTCTCAGTAAATAGTGACAGAGCCTGCTGCCATTTAACCAGCCACTGATCAGGTCAGACAAACCTCTTGGACCTGCCAACAATGTTTCTGTATATTGGGATGCAAACGAAGAGGGCACTACTAATATTGAGGCATGAGACTCTGGCAAGAGAACTGATCCGGGTGAAATTCTGATATTGCCTTGGGACAAACTTGTGGTACGTCTGGAAGGGAAATCTATCATCAAGATAACCTGTCACAACTGCTTGGAGTTCTGGGAGAAGCGAGCGCAACTTAGAAATCTGTCTTCACAGACCAAGAAGTGAACAGTGATGCTGAGGACCTGAAACGGAGGACACAAGAGAACATGCAGCTTTGGCTTCAAATTCCATGTGCAACATCTCCAGCCACAGGCGAGACTCTGAAAAAGCTCTTTAAGGAATGTGAAAATGATGGAGTGAGAAAGTATAGGAACTTGGTGGACAGGCAAAGGACAGACTCAAACAGGTAATAAACAGACCTTAACATAGTTTAAGGACAGACCCCTTAAGTGGGTACTCCAACATGAGTACTCACTGTCAGAATTGGTAAACGGGAGGGGACCAACATAACACACTATCTGAAACTTAACTGGGACCTTATTCCTTCCTGCTATTTCTGACATTGGCTTTTCTGGGGGTGAGACCAGGAGTACTGTAACAAACAGAGCCACCAGAACATGATCCTCATGGTCCATGCTCTGGAGCAGAGACCTCGAAGAAGGAAAGGTGGTGTTGCAGAGGTGAATCTTCCCATGCTTTGTCTGAGTTAAGTCAGCTGCAATTGTTGAGGCAGCAGGTGGTACAAAGCCTCTGCTGCCTGGGAAGTTAGGTTGGAAAGAGGCTTTTGTTGAAGCCAGAGATATCCCTGTCAGTCCTAGGAAGAGATTGGGAGGGGAAACTGGCGGGTGCCTGCGTGCCATTACAGGGACTGGAAACCTGAGTTCAGGATGGATTTGTTATATTGCACACAGCTTGCAGTGACAAGCAGTAAAAGGTTTATAATTTTACCCATTGAAGAAACAGGTACAGACAGTCTACCCATTTCCCGCCCTCCCGCACGTGATAAGACTTAATTTTCTTCATAGTAGCTAGCATGGGGCTGTGGTTTGGATTTGTGCTGAAAACTGTTGGTAATGCAGAGGTGGTTTTGCTATTGCTGCACAGCGCTTACACAGCATGGAGACCTTTGCTATTTCTCACGCCACCCCACCAGCAAGCGGGCTGGGCGTGCACAAGAAGCTGGGAGGGAACACAGCGGGGACAGCTGACCCCAACTGAGCAAAGGGATGTCCCAGACCATATGTCATCATGGTCATGCTCAGCATATAAAGCTGGGGAAGAAGAAGGAACAGAGAGAGGTTTGGAGTGATGGCATTTCTCTTCCTAAGTAGCCGTTACGCATGATGGATCACTGCTTCCCTGGGGATGGCTGAGCACCTGCCTGCCCGTGGGCAGTGGTGAGTGAATTCCTTGTTTTGCTTTGCTTGCCCATGCAAATTTTGTTTTGCAATTTAAATGGTCTTTATCTCAACCCCTAAGTTTTCTTACTTTTATTCTTCCACTTCTCTCCCCCATCCCACTGTGGGGGGAGCGAGCAAGCGGCTCGGTGGGGCCGAGTTGCCAGCTGGGGTTAAACCATGAGACTGCAGAAAGCCAAAATCTTGATCAAACAAGAACAGCGGCTTATTCAGAGCGATGAATTCACACCTGACAACCAACCGTGACGGTCTGGAAGTCTGAACTACAAGGAGGCTGATGACCTCCTGTGTGTTCCCAGACCACCTTATACTGAGGACCAGCAATTGCCATGACTGAGCATTAGAATGAGGAAATCTATCTTCCACCTGATCTAGCCATTTATCATGGATCCTTCTGGCTGCGACATGGCAAAAAGCAGTTTTCTGAAACGATGCAGCTGAGTCCAGAATAGTGCTCCTAACAGCCAGAGAGACTCCAGGATCAATGGGCATGCAGAATGTATACATCAGGCCACAGGATGATTCTTTTGGGGATCTGCCACCCATTTTATGGCAAATCTTGGTGTTGCTGGAGTTTGTCAGCAACTTCAGTTCCCTGAACAGTTTCGGAAGCAGAGACAGAGATCTAGGTGGCAGTCTTAGCGTTGCTAGTGCCAAGTATGGAGATCACCAAGTTATCCTAAAGGCTGCAGTGATGGTGTTGGTGGAGCTGATGTACCTAGGACCCAGGCTGGTGTGGTAGGCAGAGAACTCCTGCAATGGATAAAGAAGAAAAGAAATGCTTACAGCGCTTCATATTGGCCTTCACTGGCTGAACTGGTTCTGGGGATGACCAAATCAGAAGCCTCTGTGGTAATCACAAGGATCTGAGAGGACTTGAGTTTACCAGTCTGGAAGGGAGAAGACAGAGAGACTTTCTTGGGATGGCTTTCTTAGGAGGACAGCCAGCAGCAGATCAAAGATAACGCAGCCAAGATTTGGCTGACTGCTTTCCAACCCACAATACCCACTGGGTCCCACATCAGAGAAAGCTTTCGCTGCCTTCTCAAGGAGAATTTTTCTGTAGCTCAAGCTCACCGTCCCTTCCAGGTATTAAAGAACACCACCTGGAGCGCTTGCTGGGAGCAAGACCTTCTCTGCCACACTCAGGAAACCCTGCACATCTGTGAGAAGATGAAACTCAACCCCCAAGCAGGAGCACACCCAGGCTGTAAAAACAGCCTTGGGACATACCATCAAAGCCAAAGAAAAGTGCAGCTTCTCCTAATGAAAATTCATAGCAGCAACTGGGCAGCTGAGAGAAAATGGAATGACCCAAGAATGATCCACCTCACACACTGGGTGGGAAGGGGACCAGGGCTCCTAAGAAACGTGTTCCTGGTCTCAAGTGGCAGGCCCCCTAAATATCCATGATCTGGATGTATTTGTGGACTATCACTCCAAAAAATAAAAAAGTAGATCTTCCAGTTGCAACTTTATATAAATAACGAAAGTCCGCAAACTTGAAAACGATGTCTGCTCATTTACTGTCTCCTCTGTGCTTAACAGAGTCCTACTCCAATTTGCACTTAATTGGATTACGGCAACTAATGGCAAAATGAGGTGTTAATTACATATCTTTTTGTACTCAATTAAATTTAACTTCAATTCCACACATGTACAAAGTTGTGACTGATCAGTGCACAACGGTAGTCAGCAGAAACCCAGTATGATTAAACTTAAGAAAAATTCTTCCCTGCAAATACGCTGTGCCACTGACAGCTCTGCTACTGACAGAGCAGCAGTTAACATGATGAATTCCACAAAATTACATTCCCTATTCCTTTCAGATAGGAAATAAACAAATCCAAAGTGATCTAGATGAACTGAAAGACAAAATATATGAACAAAGAGGAAAAATATATAACCATACTTCACGTGAATCTGTATACACTGGATTGTGATTTAAAATAACTTACATGAATATGTGCACATTTTTGTTTACTTGTTTAGGTCAAAATGTGTATTTTCTTTGTTTCGATGGCCTTCAGACTCTAACGCTTCAAATAAATCATTTTGTTTACTTTATATTACCAAGAAATCTATCTATTCAGACATTTAAGAAACTAAAAAAAAATAAATGGCAGAGGACATTTTAAATTTGTAAAGCAAGGAGTAACCTTATTACCTCAGTTATTTCTGTATCAATTTTCTATGTAAAAACTTATTTTTCAATTGCCAGCCATATGGATTTAGGTTAGAAGACAAAAATTAAGCAACGATCTCTTTGATTCTGAGATGCTGAAAGCTGACGTAAAGCTTTGCAACCCCATCCTTTTCAGAGTCCACCATTTAGTTTACACTAGAGAACTTCTCTGCCTTTGTGCGAAGATGTTACTGGGTCACATGTAAGAACAAACGCCTGAAAGCTGCGGTTAGTTCATCTTTAACTTGAAAAGTCCATCACAAAAAATAGTACTACTTCTGCAAGACCCACAGCAACAAGAGCAGACAACTACACCTTACATGCCAAGGTTTTTATGTTTGGATGACAACACCACTCATCTACGATCCACTAAAAAATATATCAAAGCTATTTAGTAGAATGTCTTTGTTGAAAAGTCTCTGTAAGCATTAGAAGAACTCCTATGACCATTTAGCTACTTATTTTTTTAATCTTCCACCTTTTACAAATATGTAGAGCAACATCACAGTCCTCATGCCTGTACAAGACAGTTTCTATCAAATCTTCCCTTGAAAAACTAAAACAGTCATGAGTTTGGAGAAGAGAAAACTGAACAAGATATGGCCAGGATTTATAAAACCATGAAAGCAGTGGATAAGGTGACTGCAGAACTGCTATTTAACAAATCACACAATGCTTGAACTGGGGCACAACCGTTGAAAACTGAAGAAGAATTAGAAATTGATTAAAAAAAAAAAGATAAAATAAGGTCCTTTTTTATGTGATTGGTAATGAACTTCCAGTTCACTGCCAGAGAACGCTGGATGCAGACAGCAGTTAATCGAAAAGAATCACAGGCAACAGCTCCATAAATGTCTAGTTACTAATGGGATGAGGCAGACATCCCTAATCCAACGTCTGTGGACAGCATGAAAGGAATGGACTAAAGAAAGTGATGTGTTGTCCTTAACCAGTACATCCTATTGCCTGTGCTGGAGGCTGAAGGCTGGGCCAGATGGACCCTGCTGAGATCCGCTTGGGTATTTCTTCTGTTCTCTCATCTTCAGAAAGTTTCGAAGTTTATTGTTTCGAAACATAATAAACTTTGGTTCCAGGACACAGCATCAACAATTTACACACTGTTCACAGATGTATCACAGGCCAGAAGGACAGCTCGCTGCCACCAGAGGTGAACGACTACCCACAACAAGACACAGGGCACTATTAGAGGAACGCATCTCGTGCCAAACCTGGCAGCCCAAGAGAAGTGTGGCTGCTGATGCTTCATGCCCCCACGACCAGCCAGTAGCAAGGCTGAAAATGTTTTCCCAACAGGGACATGCACATGGAGCACACATATACACCACATACATACACACCCATCTCTATGGCCGGACAGAGAGATCCCAGACAGACGCTCTGAGTACTTACACCAACACTAACTACCTCATCCTGGTCCCTGATCTGGCTGAGTGGCAGGACAGAGGAATAATTATTAATATACATGGAACGTATATTAATGGATACATTCCATTAATAGGAATGTATCTTACATGTCCAAGGTGGACACCACCAGCAGCTGGCCTCATAAACTCAATCTGCGCAGTAGCCACCTCTGCATCCCAGTCTTCCCAGCTGCTGCACCTAGACATAGGAGCCCCCAGGGCTGCAGCCCCACTCCAGTTGCTGGTACAGACCATTGCACACACAGCCAGAACTGTCCAGGGCTGCCCTGGTGCCTACAGCCACCCACCTGTGCCCTTGTCCCTACACACCAGCAACCACGCTCGCACGCAGAGGTGGCTCTCAGAGACTTCCAAACCCATCCTGGCCCCCAGCCCACTTCACCTACTCACTGGTTCATCTGGTATGACCTTTGCTAGCAATCACATCCACACTCGCTCCAGTTGCTGCACCACAGACTCCCCTTACACACAGGGACTAAAGAGCTTCTTACTGGAAAACAGTTGAAGATGGAGTGTGATGAGGAGACGCAACACCCTGTGCTGGTTAGGAGCAGAGCATGGCCAGACAAGCATCCTGGCCAGCCTCTGCTAGCATGCAGACAGACCCTTTTATTCAGTTATTCCTTTACTTCACACATTTGTTCCTTCATGTATCATTGAAATTTCTCACTTTTTCTGCCTTCGGTTCATCTCCTAGACATTCCACAATAAGTCCTGTGCGGTCCCCAAAAGCTTTTCCCCTGCAACCCTCAATGTGCCCCACACCTCCAGCCAGCAGTGCTGTTAGCCCAAAAAGCGACCTGGAGAGCTGCTCCCCATCGCTCATGGTGATGGGTTTCACTCCTGGACACTGGGGCTGAGGCTATGTGGGGCAGGGAATCAGGGTCTCCCTTTCCAAGTCCTTCATTTGGGTTCCTGCCTGCCCCTGTGCTCCTCCAGGCTGTAGCAATGGACCTTCCATGGCCCATGGTGACTAGCAGTAGCCCAGCAAAGGGTTGTTTGGGCTCCCCCACAGTGTCTCTCTGGGCATCGCTGTGGGTGCGCAGATGAGCTTTACCACACACCCGAACGGGTACCACCGCAGTCCGCCAGCCTCGAAACACAACAACTCTCCAACAGCTTTCTAAGCTCTAACACAAAGATTTAATCTGTCACAGGTCACCTGTATCTTAAAATAACGTGTGATGACCAGTCCCCCTTCAGCATCTGTTAGACACCATCACACATTGCTTGCCATAACCCAAATACAGTTATTAATGAGTAGGTAAATCGTATAACGAACCAACGGTTAGCACAGGCTGTAGTCAGTAACGTGCACATCCCTAAGCCACAGCTTCAGCAGTCTCATCAAGGGTGAGGCAGCTACTCAAGTGGTTAAAACAAAGCTTTTGTGCCCCAGCAAAACTGGGGTGTCACAGACACAGCCCCTGATCTGCAGACAGACAGGCCTGGGGCTGCACCCCATGCCTGGCCCAGCTGAGTCTTTTCACTGGTGCAGGAAGGCTTTTGGATCAGCCTCTAGAACCGCAATGCATTTGTTTTTTCTATTTCGTTTTTCGGGTTTGTTTATTACCTCTCTGTTGGTCTTCTGTTCCATTAAGCTGTTTTTGTGCTTCTTCAATTTTATCTGCAAGAAAGAGAAGTCATTATTAAAATACGTATATAAAAAAAGCAAGATCTTGGAAAGTCATTTACTGAAATCTGTCTTGAACTGTCTGTTAATACGCAGGAGTGATACCATTCACACGTAAATACGCGGTACATTATGAGTAATACAGCCATATAAAATTTTATCATGTTTCACCAGCAAGGCTATTGACATGTTAAATTACACAGAACTGCAGAAAGAAAAGCACTGGCATTGGATCTGCAGTCAACAGCTAATCCTGCCGTGGTTTCGTACCATCTGTAATAATTTATGCAGTCAGGAGATTCTTTGCAATAGGTATTATGGTGCATTACAGAGTATTTTAATACATTTTTGAAAAGTGCTGTTAGAACAAGACAATGAGGCACTAAATAGCGACAGAAACAGCAAACAGGATTTGCTAGGTGAGGCGATGGAGCCAATACTGTCACATGGGAGTAGCCGGGGGCGAGCGGTAGCCCCATGCTTATTCCTCCATGAGACTACCCAAAATACCTACACGTGCAGCAGGAGCAAAAAGAGGCCTCGAGTCTTTTCTCTCACCCTGTTCTTTGCAGATCACCTGTCGCCCCCCCAACACATCGGTGGCTGGAAGGAAAGCCGCTGTTGCAGAGAAGATCCCATGGGAAAGGGGGACCTCATTCTACATGCGTGTGCAGTCGCACGTGCAGAGCAAGAAGCAAGAAAAGGGGCAACTGGAATGAATAAAGACCTGAGACCAATTTCTTTTTGGTAGCAAACAGTCCTCTGAGTGGCTTCAGGATGGTAACAGGTCGTGTTGATATGAAGCAGCAACCAAGATCTGAACTTGGAACGTGGTTTGAGATATAACCAATCGTTTTCCAAAATATCTGCAAAAGCTTATTACTATTTTTTTTTATCTCTTCTCTTTCCCCTTTCTTTTTTTGTCTTTTTTTTTTTATTTTTTCTTGGGGGGTGGGGTGCAGGGCAGGTTTTATTACATTAAATTGAAAGAATAGGACGTAACTGGATTCATCCTAAACCTCTCTGACTCTACTGGTACAACGTAAATACCAGCCCTCATGGGTGTCATACACACGAGGAGGAGGCCAGCCCTGCAGAGTCCTCACCTCTTTCTTCCTGAGCGTGGAGGCCGTTGCTCAGTCTGACTTTCACTCAGCGTTCCTATACGGCACAAGGTTTCTAGAAAACGGTCCTTTCTTCAACAGGCTTTTAAATCAGCAGGTTTAAATGACTTTAATATTTATGAGCTGAACCACTGAAGTACATTGGGATCATTTGTTCACAGCTGAAGTCTGAAATTGTTGTTCAATTATTTTCTCAGCAGAAACAAACCCTTCTTGCGGGCTTTAAGGCTGAGGTTTTTTTCAGCTTGCTCCAGTTCTTCATTTCTGCCTTTCAACACTAGTATCAGGTCTCCTTTCTCACTAAAGCTCAATAATTTCTCCCCTGCACATTGTCCCAGAGATTGCACTAAAACATCCCACAAGGATGCTAACCAGCCAGACACCCAGAGCCGGAGCAAATGAAGCCTCCAATGAGGGAGACCACCACTGCAATTGTAAAAGCCAAACTTCTTCCTTCTTCCTCTGAGGTCACCAAGACATGCATATAGATTGAAAGGGCAGTTCCATGCACACTTTCTTTTGTACTGACTGACGCAAGCAACTGAAAGAGAGAAAAACCCTTCACCAGCTCTGTAGCGACCCACTGATGCAGGCTTACTTTAAACACTGACGACTTGATATTGAACATCTTCCTGGATGTTCGAGCTACAGTTGAAATACTGTACGTGCCTATACATTTTTGTACAGAAAGGGCTGTAATAACAATTTCTAACAAAAATAAGATGAAACATAAACAAAACATCTTTTACATACGTGCACATGTATCTAACAACCTTATAGTGCTTTCCCACAGATGACTGCTTCACGGAAAGGTGAGGGAATAAACAAATTACAAAGTTCCATGGTGGCTGTTGAAATACATGAACACACAGGAAAAAAAATAAGTATCAATAAATTAGCCATGTAAATGGAGCTATAAGGTTTACCAAAAAGGAATAAGCAATGAAGACCATAGATTGGCTACCAAACTAATTTCCCATCTGTTTAGAGATATATCTAATGTACAAGGTTTGGTGTTTCTCTCTTGAGAGGATGTAAAAGATTTTTCACCAAAATTTATACTTAAGAGCACAGACAACCGCAGTTTCAGTATTAATAAGAGAATTTTCTGCCTATTTCACAGAAACGCTACAAGAAATGTAGGCATTTAAATTCACCATCATCCTATTTTATAAAGAAAAATTACCTAAGTATTTGGAAGCATGCTATGTTAGATTGCCAGAATGATTAAATGCTAAAAAAGAGTTCCTAACAGAAACTCCCAACCACTTCTTTGTCAGACTGTAATCCCAAAGAAAGAACCACAGATAACAGAAATAATAACTAGGTAAACATATGCCTGGTGCACAGCCAGAAAGTCTCCTACACTTCCTGCAGCTCCCGATATGTTTTCCCCGGTGAGTCGCATTTGTTGTGTGTATGTCTTCGTACCTATGGAGGTATCTCGGTGAGGAACAGCTTCAAGCGCTGTGAACTGCTAAAAAAAATTTCAGTGGTTGGTTCTGGAAACCGAGAGCACCGAGCCTGGCTGTACATGAGGCACGGGCATTAACACGAGTCTGCTTGCTAAATGTTTCCCTGAGGACTCCATCCTCGTGACAAGCCGCATCACCCAGCTACCTGCTCTTGCTATTGCACTGCGGCACACTGAACACATCACACGGCGTTCGGGGCAGCTGCTTCCCACCTGCCGCGGTTTACAGCTACAGATCCTATAGGGGCAAACGCCGCACAGACCGCTGTGTCTCAGGCTGCAAGGAGGAACCGAGTTATTCCCAAATGGCTGCAGAGCAGGTGGGGAAAAGCAGGGTTTGAACCATGTACACCCCTGACACTGAAACGCTCCTGTTCCTCCCCGTTCGTTCTGACAACCCGCACGTACATCAGCAATAACTTGCTGCTAACATCAAATTTATATAATCCTGTCATTTCCTTCTCCTGTGTCTCATTAAATTAGCCATATGTGAAACACTTTCAGGCAAATTATTTCAGACAGCATACCGTATCCTTTCATAATTATATTATAGATTCTCTAATGGTACACACCTTTGAAAACTCATTATAAGCAAAAATACATTACACAAAAATCATCTGCAAAGCCCAGGAAGAACTGAAAACTGCAAAGTCTGCTAGTAATTGCAAATAATATTATCTGATCCAATACTCAGTTGATACAGTATTATTCCAGATTTAAACCTGTGATACTGAAGATACTGTCTGATCTAAAAATTTTACAAAGGAAACGCTTCTTAATCACTCAAACATTACTTACTCCTGCTAGGATAAGAGAAAGTCATTCAACTAATGGAAATTCCTAATACCTGGCAGGTACAGCACCCTCTGTTTCCCACAAAATGACAGAACAGTACATATCTTGACTACGCTGACCTGTCCTAATGTCCCCAACCTTCATCAGCCATCCTTCTGGAGTAGCACACATGTAGAAGCAAATGACGATGGTGACAGACACACTCTCATTTAAGATGGGACACTTCTCACCCAATGCTTACTAGAGGGGAAAAAGCAGAGAAGCAATAAAAGAGGAAAGCATCATATGCGCCACTGTCCAGAGAGGAGGTTCCATACAAGAGCAGTGCAACAAGCCACTGAGCCAGGCAGGTCATACCACAAAAACGCAAAGCACGGGTAACATCATATAATAGGTTTATATATATCTATACTTAGATATATAAAAATATATATATGTACACACACACACATATATACATATGCATGTGTGTAAAATAAAATGAAACATGGGTGCAATGGCTTTTATTACTCCAGTATTAAACCTTTCCACATTATTGTCCAACACAGCTCTCTCAGCAGGTATCTGCTGTGCGGAAATATCATTAAATTCCTCAGTGTATTAAATATATAATGTAACTGTGCTTTTTAGGAATGCGAAGAAGGAGATTGGCACGCAGTAAAATATGCTTCTTGTTTTACACACCTCCTGCTGTGATAGATCATTAAATGGATACCAACAGTCTGAGTGAGATACAGTGGCACTGTGGTGGGTTTTTAAATGAAAAAATAAGCCAGATTTTTCAACAGCTTAACATTCTCTATTTTTTATCTTCACTAAGAGATAAAACCTCACAGATTTTAATTATACCAGGAATAAGATGTAGTTTATAAAGATCGTTACTTTTTTTTTAAAGATATCAGCACATCAGCATACACAAACTTGAACATGTTTACATGTATTTGAAAGGCATTAGGAATTTCCAACAAAATCTTACACAGCCTTATGTAGATGGTCAGTTAAGGAAGAAAAAATAAAGGTTTAGGAATTTCAGCAAGGAAAGCAGAAATACTGAAAAAATGTGAGGTCTGCAAAATATAAACCCCGTAACTTCTGACAGCCATTTAAGCTGGAGCAAAAAGACATCTTCCATTTGTGGGTTTGTGGGGTTTGTTTTGTTTCTTTCATCTCTTTTTTGCTCACGAGAGTCCCCCTGCCAGTGTAATGAGATGACTTCACCCTGCTGAACAAGTCACTCTGTACCGACAACACACACACAGAAGAATGAAGAAGCGGTCACCGAGGCAGGCTGCTTCTAAGCCACCAGGAAAGCTCACATGGGAGTGGTGGGTGAGAAGCATTCATTAAGCTTATACAAAATGGCCAAACACAAATATTTTTCATTGTACATATTTGCCTGGGTCTGTATCACTGTAAAAAGGGGATTTTTTTGGCTTCTTGTTGAAGATGCAAAACTTCTGCTCTAAAACAATAAAAAGCGCTTTGTTGTTTTGTTGGTTTTTTTTTTAATCTTAAGTCCTCTGTTTATGGAGAAGTGGAAAATTAGCAGATTTATACCATACTAGATGCTAAGAACAGGGTACTTCTTCAAAACTTTAAAAAATATGAGTTCGTTGCTTGCCTGAAAGGCTACTGTTACATATTTAGATATTTAACCAAAACAGCTGGAAGGAAAATGTCAGCATTTTTTTCCCCTTCAGTTAAAGAGAACAATTCTCAGGCCTTATGCCTGAGTCATCCTAAAAATACCTCCTGCAAAACAGCTTCAGATGGCAACAGTTTTTCTTCTTGCTTTCTCAAAAAATGCACCCTCTCTTACCTTACTGCATCAGAAGACATTTGAAAAGCAATTTTAAAAATCACTGCGTGTTTTGTCAATGGACACAAAGAAAGATATCCCTTTAATTATTTTTTCTTGGGTTGATCATCTAGATCACTAGCAGAGACAAAATATTCTTCAGCTGAAGTGCACTAATGTAATCGCTCCATATGCATCAGGCAGTATTAGCGAAAACAGAATTGTAGGTGGGTTTTCATTTTTTTTGGTGGGGGGGAGCCACAGCTTGAGAAAATCACTGATGAAAGTTCAAAACACTTTGTTTTCCATTGCTACTTTAAATTCAGAGAGCAAGTGAAAAGAGGCTGAGCCCCTGTGTGATCTCCATCTCCTGCCTACAGAAACCCACCAGCCAAACGTGCCAGGAGCAAAGCGAATTGCATTTTGCTGCATGAAAAGTGTGTCTGAAAGCAGGTATTATTCTGTAAATAAACCCCCAAACAAACAAATAAAAATACCCCGAGCACCAGGCGGGTGGTGCAAAGCAGCACAGTGTGGAAAGAAGGGCTTCGATTTGAGACAGCGGGACCCGATCCCACCTCCACATCCCGCCTGAGCCGTTTCACGCCTTCCCCGAGGGAAGCCTCATGCTTCAAGCATCCGTGCCCACCCAGCGCGTGCAGCAGGGCAGGTGCAGGAAACTGATGCACCACACAAAGCTGATGCAAGCCTGGAAGCGCTTCCCAGGGCGGCAGGTTCCCTCGCAGTGCTTAATCCCAAGGCACCCTGCCTGCAGCAGTGGCTCCTGCCCAGGGATGGAGGGGATGCAGAAGCGCCCGTGCCCCGCTGCAAGGGGGCTGTGATGCTTGGCTTCTCCCTTTCACTAGGAGGAGGAAAGGCTCTTTACAACCGCCCAAAACAAGAACGCCGTAGTCCTAATGTTTTGGTTAACCGAGATGAATCCCACAGACTTCCTTTAACCAGCTAATTAAAAAAATAGAGGGCGGGGGGGCAGGGAAGAGTAAGAGTCTTGTCTGTACAAGGAGCCCATCAGATTATTTGAGAGCGCGGCGCAGCTGGCAGGGCACTCGGTGGGATGCGGGCTCTTGCCCATCCCTTGGGAAGAGCGGAGCGGCGGGAGAGCCTCCAAACCCCAAGCAGCAGAGCAGGGGGAGCAGGTCCCAGCTGCACGCTGGGCTCACTGTGGGAAGGAGGGAGGGCAGCACCCTTGCTGCAGGAGGGGGACCCTGCAGCCAGGAGGTGCGAGGGCTGGCAGACTTGGGCACCAGAGGATACCTGTGGTGGTCCAGAGCTCCTACCGCTGCCTTCCTGCTCCAAAATGAACACGTACAAAGCTGGCAAACAGCAGCAAAAAGACATTTCACGAAACCCACAGGATGAGGCACTCTTTTCCCTCAAATTGAAATCTACTTTTAATTAGAAACCACTCTCCTGTCCCCATACATTTCCCTTTTCTAATTTAATGAGGAACGCTCGAGATTAAAAGGAAGATATCAGATTAGTAAAAACAGTCCCTGCATTTTCTCTGTAATTTTACAGTGTGGGAACTTGACACTTTTTGGTGTACGGTTTGTTTTGTGGTTTGTTCTTTCCAGTTTGGGGCTTAGAGAATCACAGCATCACTGTTTAGTGGGTTGCCAAACACTGAGCCTGATAACTGATAGCATGGATGTCTCCAGCCTACCAAAAATGCAAAGCAAAACAGATTAAATCTTGGTTTGCCAGGTGCTACCAGGTTTGAAGATTGCTGGTACAGAGGGCAGGAAAAGACATCTTAAAAATCATGTGAATTCAAAACTCTTAGCAACAAGCAAGCTGATGCAGGAGCAGTTGTCATTTTAAAAACTATCAACGACTTTTTCAAACATCTAAAATGAGATTTAAAACATCTTAAAATATTCTGCGAGTCATTATAACCTTAACTAATGACCTGTTTGATCAGTTTTTCAGGAAAATTTTATGCATTTTCATTTCAATGTCAACTTTGAATGCTCATCAACTCCCTGCCATATATAATTATTTGCATTTAAAAATGAAGAACCTATGACAGATACTTTACATAACTCTGTTGAAAATAGAAGACAAAAATCCTCCTCTTGCTATTCCTCACTTTAAGATAAAAAGAGGATTGCATATTTGAAAATACAATCTGCAGACTAAATTAGTATCAGCAATGAACTGCTATGCTGTATATACTATAAAACAGTCAATGGAGAGGCTGTATATAAATATATAACAACTTTATCGTTGCCATCACATGTATAACTTAAACATGGCAAGGGTTCCTGATGAGGTTGACAAGGTGTCTAAGCATAAATTACACTTATTCATATTCACTTTGCATATGAACCCAAACTCGGTCCCTGTGTCATCAATTTATGATTGGAGAGCTTTTAACTTCTTTTTTTGCTTACATGAATTTAATTTTTATTATGAGGCTTTTAAACCCATGAAAAATTGAGCACAGGAGGGCGTGGGGTGGAGGGAAGAAGATTTTTGGATGGCTGTCACCTTACAGAAGGACAAAGCAAGCAGTGAGACACCCATGGGGTTATGCACAGCAGCTGCCAAGCACAAAAATTCAGAAGTGCAGGTGAAGCACCTCCAGAAATAGCCCCTGCCTGGTACCTTTTCACCCTGAGTAAGCCACCGTGCAAGGGGGGCACTTTCCACAACTAGTCCCCTTTCCACCTGTCCCACAAGCAAGGAGATCCTATGTGTATTTCTGAGAGCCAGGAGCTCTGCCACCAGAGAGAATTCATTTACACATTGTCTCCCTTCCATACCAAAGCACAAACAGAGGTACTGATTGCACTTCCATTTGCATAGCTCCTAATCAGCCATCTAGCACAACAATTACACCATTGCTATGCTGATGCTAAAGCATTGTGCTGCCCCACTGCCAAATTCTAGCTGTGTACCTAGGACAGGGTGATTTTTATCACTAAAATCTGCTCAATAATTATTTAACAGCCTCTAGGGCATTCACTGCTCCATGCTTAATTTCGACTTTCTGGGTTTTTATTTTCTACACCTAATCCAATATTGAGTCTAAAAGTTAAAACAAAATATTAAAGCTACGAGTCGCTCTAGTTCATCACCTTCTCCAAGCTGCTGCTATGAGCACCTCCATACCTTCTGCACTGAGACAGGATCCCTCCCCCTGGTAGGTTTACTGCCCTTTGACCTGATGCCTCCAAACTGGAAAAAAAGTGTGGCTTTCATTTATTCATTTTTTTTTTAAGCCTGATATAGAAATTACATAAATGCCAGTGAAAACCTGTGAGCATTTAAAAAAAGAACCCAAACCCCAAAACCCCCAACTTTGCCACTCACCAGAAACATATGTAAAAATAAAAAACCATGGGTCCCAAAAAGGTTTCCTTAATTCCTGCATTGTCTCAAATACAGATCCTATAGCAAAGCAGCAAACAGCTGAGCCAGGCACTCACCAGCCAGAGAGGGGAAAAACTTTCCCCCCATCTTTCTGGTCCTCCAAAAGCACTCATCCTCATCTGCAAGGGTGCCGAGAGGGCTTGCCCAACACAGAAAGGCACAGAACTGGTTCAGCAGGTAGAACAACATCAAGAGCTGGTGTTTCATCATCTGACAGGAAGGCTTTCTGCAGGTTCTCCGAGGGGTCAAATTGCTCTGTAATTTCTTCTTCTATTTCTGGAGTTCCTCAAACGCTAAGGAGTTTATAGGGCAGAAATCATATAAGCAGAAGCATTCAGCATTGAGGAACCTATAGCACCAATGACCTTGTTAAACACAGATTAATTGTTTTAAGCTTAGCAACGCAGATTGTCTTAAACATAGCATATACCTTAAAAATTCTCTCTTTACCAAGATCCTCAGTCTTGACAGAACTGGTTTAAATAGCTAGATCTTTAGTAGAACTTTGGATACTAATGTTCTTTTAATTACCTGATATTAAGAAGGACAATAAATGGTACTGCTGGCTAAGAAATTTTATTTTTCTGATGACACTAACAAAAAGCCGACAAGTAAGCCAAAAGTCCAGCCCAACATGTTGTCTCTAGCAGCAGCCAAGAGCAGGAGTCAGGGGCAAAGCAGAAGAGGACACATGGTAAATCCCAGACTCTAAAGCCACTCTGGAACAAGCCCCAGAAGCTGTATTTGAACCTCACAGGTCCTGCATGAATGGGACCTATCCCTACGTTAGTTTCACCATGGGTGCTTTGAATCTGTGTGAGCTTCTCACATCTCTCTCCTTCAGACTGCAGGGCCTCATCTACTTTGTCGTTCCTTATACAAAAGCTGTTCAACAGATTTATAACCCTTGAAGCTTTTGCAGTACTATTTTATCCTCTTTGGAGGTGGAAGTGAAGAAAGGAAAGAGAATTAAGAGAAAGATGCCAGAATCGATCCCACTGTTCAGGATGAAGGCACACCACAGATGCTACTCTGACAGATATGTTTTTCTCTACACTGTCATAAACATTCCTAATGTTTTATTTGCTTTTTGACAGCTAATGAGTATACAGTTGACTTCTCCACACAAATATATGACCCCCAGATCTCATGCCCGAGTGTTAACAAGCAACTCAATTTAAATGAAAAGTTAGAATATTTCTCCCGTGGACATCACTTGGCATTTATCCGCACTGAATTTCATTTGTCATTTTATTATATGGTTGCACAGCAACCTAATGTCATTCCAAAATCCTTTGCATTTTCATTTGCATCTTCATCTTCACCTCCATGGACAACTCCATCAAATCAGCAGCAGTGCCACTTCACTATGCAAGCACTTTCCCAGATCACTCAAAAGAATGAGAATCGACAGAGGCACATTTTTATTAACTGTAAAATGGCAGGCAGTGTTTGTCTGCTAAAGAGAGGATATCGACTGCCAAATGTGTAAATATCAGCCTCTCAATAAATTCACAAGAGATTTTTCTTCTGGGATGTGGTGGGGGAGTTCACTCGATACTCTGTCTTTCTCCTTTAAAACCCTGTCCTTATTTCCAACCCATGTTTAAAACCCAGCCTCCCCAAACACCACTGTCCCTTCGCCACACAGCTCAAGGAATGTGCCTCTGGGACCTCACCTCCAGCCACCCTGCCTACTCCTTCCTCACCAGCCCCTGCCAGCGCTGAAGCATCTTCATGTATTGTCCTTACAACTGGACGTACTCACACACAGCTCAGGGCTTCCTCCAGACCAGCCGTTTGCTGCTGTCGTATGATATTCAGTAAATTCATTTTGAACAGGTCTGCAAAAATCATACTCGCCGCCAAATTCAAAATCCTTCTTTAGGGTTATGTGAATTAAATGTTAACTAAACATCACATGCAAAATTAACGCTTTTCATTAATTTCACCAAGGTATCTCATCTTCTTCTTGCTTGTTTTTCCAAGAACCTAATAGGTCTTAATGTTACAAGCCAAAGTGTGTGAATACAGTCCAGCATATGAACAGTCATAATGGCATCAGTAGCTCTTAGTGCTAAAAAGCCCCAAAACCTAAAAATCCACAATTAACTTGTTATGCTAAACCTTGCTCTGTGGACTTTGCCAAGCTTACTTTTCCATAGTAATCTTCTATTTTTGCCCTGATTTTTTTTATACGCTGAATGAAATGTTACTAGCTGTAGCTTGAAAGTGAGAGAAACAAGATACTGGATTAACAAAAAGAAAAACACCTTTGAAAAACTAGTCAATACAAGCTGATGTAGGACTAGGTGTACTAGAAACACAGAATTTAAGTGATATTTTCTTGCTAATCCAGCCATGAATGGGGGCTTAGCCACCCTAAGAGGCTTACAAACAAAACAGCCCTAGGCAGTTCTGTTCTCAGGGACTACACAAATTTGGGGGGAATATATGTATTAAGCCAATACCCACTTCAGTCATTTATTTTACTGTTTTCCTCTAGCTGCTCCCACCCTCCCTCACGACCTAAGACAAAAAACTAGGTTTAGAGTATCCCATTGAGTACTTGGGTGTTCTCCAGTCCTCGCGCCATTCCCATCAAGGACAGTGGGAGCAAGGATAAACCACTACTCCAGAAACCACACACACCCTACGCAGGGTTCAATGGACCTGAGAAGTTGTGGGCTGATCCCTCGAAATCATCCAGATCTGCCAAATGCTTCCCAAGGTATGACTTTGGGAAGCAGGAGCCCTTCGGCAGGCACGCCGAGAGGAAATCAGGCACGTCAGGATGTACTGAAAGGAAATGAAATTGGATCATATGTTCATCAATATAGTCCCAGCAAGCTGGGATGAGCTGAAACTACAAACAATCCTGCAGCTTTGCTATTATACTACTTTTAAAGTAGGAGTAGAAAGGAGCTACTAAGTTGCTAACCATTAATTTAAGTCAAAATTGCATGGTGACCTTGTGGAGCACCCTATAGCACACAGCAACAGGCCCTACACCACAACCCCTTGGCAGTGTAAAAACTTAGGTGTCCTGCTATTTCGGTTGCTTATCAGGGGCTGAATGGCAAATCAGCCTTGTAAATTAAGGCTGTACAAAACAACTGGGTGGTTTGGGTTTGGTTTTTTTTTTCCCCAGGGAGAGGGGATGGAGGGGAGGAGAACATCCCAGGGCCCAGATTCATCCTGCATCCTGCCAGCTCCTAACCTCCCATCTGAACAGGTATCCGTTTCATCAGGAAAAATCACGGACTTGTAAGTCTTCTGGTACAGGAGGCCAAGTGACAAACGTCCACGTTATTATAAAGGGATTATTTTCTGGTCACAACCACACACCAGCCTGTGCTCACCCACAACCACCCACCTGGTTACCCTGCAAACCGCACCAGCCACTTGCAAGCCCGCCTGCTCCTCTTCCCCAAGCCCTGTAAAACCAAAGATTCCTGCTAGAAGCAGGGCTGCGCTGCTCCCAAGGTACTTGTTAAAACCTGTCCCCAGCACTGCCAGCTCACATCTTGTCTCTCTCCTCCTCTGTGCCTGCTCTGGCTGCCCCCAGGGGACACGGCTGCTGCGGGCACCCCGTGCCCACCCCAGCTCGCCTATAAAGGCCAGCACTACCCTGGCTCTGACTGCTGAAAAAAAGTCAAAATCGCTCGGATCGTACAAACCTGCTAAATGGGAGCAGAGATGAAGAACGCAGCATGATTTAAAAGCACCACTGATGCATAAAAACGTGTAGTAATGAAGCCCCAGAAGGTCTCTTCTGAGGCTGAATTTATAGAGAAAGGGAAGGAAACAGTGAAACCTTTAATGACTCCTGCAAAGTACAGTCCTAACCAAAATTTGTTTCCTTTTCTTTCTTTGGGGGGTGGTGGTGGTGTTTAAAATACTTGCTGTATGCCCTGGATGGTAATCAGCATCAAATCTGAAGAAAAAAATTGAAAAGCCCCCCTACACCCCACCCCCACCCCCCAAGAAATATAATTAATTTCTCCCCTCAAAATGAAAGAAAGTAGGCTGAAGTATCTTAATGGCATTATTTTTCTTATTATTTCTGAGGTATATCCTTGGACAACAAATACACTCCTGAAAAAAAAATATCCTGGAATGCTGACACTGCACATTTTATACAAAAACTTAGTTACTACAAGAAGGTGAGGTGGTTTTGTTCAGTAAATAAGGAATAGGAAACAAATCTGGTAGTATACAGATTGTTAAGTGTGTTATTAATATGTAAACAGTGTTTTGAAAAATGAAGCAAAAATTATATAGACCCACTCACATTCACCTCATCCCACAAGAAGTACAGTTCCTACTGCCATGGAACTGGACTTCAGAATAACAAACTATTATGATTTCTTTAAGCAAAACAAGTCAAATCTAAATGAAATCCTAGCCCTCTTCCCCCTTTTTCTAGGTTCGCTGGTGAAATTTTCCTTCTCCGCTTGCAAGCTTAGGGAGGTAATTAACTAGCTGCTTCTTATACACCTACAGAATGATGGCACTCTGCAATCTGAACATCACCCGGGTGTTTTTTCCTTTTTTATTTAGAATTCACGCTCAATTTTGCATCGTCTGATTGAAGATGGGAGGGGTAGTGAGGAACGTGTGGGAGAAAGCCACAGCAAGCTGCCGCACACACCATCCCACCCTGCGTTTGGAAGCGAACAATTCAGCCTGGAGCTTGCTCGCTTCAATAGCAATGTGCCGAAGCAAGCATCCAGGGACTTCAAGTCCTAAAAAAGATATATTTTTTTTTGGGCCTTTACTAAAAAGATTTTACACAAATCAACCCCGTGCCACAATAGAGCAGCAAGACTTGCATGCAACTTTATGAACCCATTTACAGGAAGATTTTTTGTTTGTTTTGTTGGAACAATGATTACTGGAAAATACGGTGAGCGGGAGAAGAAATTATTAGAATGTGCAACTTGACTAAAACAATGAAAATGCAAACCCAGTATAATGTCCTGAAACTGCTTTTTTGGGGGTTGTTTTTAATGTGCCTGTCTGGACATTTTCTTGGTAGCACTAAAATTAATGACTTAAGAAACAGCCCCAAATTTCCAAAACTATTAAGATTTTAAATGGCATTCCCCCCCCCCCCGCCTCCCCCCATATATACCCTAATCTGTTTATTTCAGCTTTAAATATCTTACCTATTTACAGAAGTATTTTTCTCAATTTTTTTTCAACAGCTCAGCTAAAATAAATTTCTGCTCAAAGTTTCCACTTTTCCAGCCAGAGAAAGGGTAACCGAGACAAAAATTTTGCATGGTTAATAAGAAGAAAAATAACATTGGAAACTTTGTACTCACAAAGAAAGGAAGGAGGAGAGAATGAGGCCAACCTCTCTCATTCTTTAATTTCTCTTCTCTGAGGAGGTTCAGAGTGACTAGTAAACCACGGAGTCTCCCTGACCTAGACACCTGGAGTTGTGTTGAAGGAAAAGGCTCAGCCAACTTCTCACCAAAGCTTATGTTAAACAACAGGAACCTTTCACCCAAACCTAACATACACCAAAGGGGCATTACACAAGGAAAGAGAAAAGGTGCTGAAAAAGAAAAGGTGTTGGGGGAGAGGAAGAAACAGTCCACAGCTGTCAGTCTAGTATCTCCTCCTGCCAGCATCCTGCGATGGAACAGAGATGCATCACTTCTCCATGACGCACACGGCTGAGCCAGGCTCCCAGCGATGCACCAGGGCAGCTGCCTGGGGAGCGGGCAGGCACCCGGCTGCAGATCTCACCTCCTGCCTCTGCACTTCAGGTCTTTCCTTGGAATTTTTCCACAAATTGTGATTGCCTGCCAAGGAACAAGTGCTGCTTCCCTGATACTTGCTCTTCTCCAAATACTTCTTCTTCTCTTTAATGCTTATACCTTCTCCAAATTTACTTAGTTCATTGTTCTAAGCCATCATGCAAAACTGCTGGAATGACTAGATTTTCCAGTGCAAAAAAACCAGGAGCAAGGCTGGGCTCGGTGCTCCTCACCCTCCCTCAGTTTTCCTCTCTTGCAACCCAGCCCCTCCACCCCTGCTAATAATCACATCAGCAAGACCTTCCTGCTCCCAGATTCACCCAGTGCTGGTATTCAAGGCTGTAAGCAGCAGGACAAGGTGGGCATCCACCAAAAACACGTATCTGGTGTAACACCCCCACGTGAACCACAGTAGGTCAAGGGATTCCAATGCCTCTGACGTGGGGAAGACCTCAGGCTGTGCACAGAGCTCAGACAACACTTCTCTCTTTGTGCTTCTCAAAAACAGAGGCAAATTGTTTGTTCCATGTTGAAACAGGTGAGGGAGAAGGAAAGGAAACAGAAGAACAAAAGCAGGATAAAAGATAGTATGGGGGAGGAAAAAAGAATATTATGAAGAGCAACACAAAGCCAATAAAGTGTCTACACTGTAGAAATGATGCACTTAAAATTATTTTCTTTTGCTTTCTCTTTCCTGAAAGGACGATCAGTTCATACTGTGAGGACTCGACTAGAGAAATCACAGCACGCAGGAAAACACTAAATGCGCAGTTTCCCTTTTCTTTTCCCTTGTAAATAAACATTGGACAATATTTTATTGGTGACTACATTTAATTAAAATATATACTCCTACAGCAGATGACCTGATGTTTTCATATCTTTGGCAGTCCTTCTGTCCAGCTCCTCCTTTTCTGTAGCTACAATTCATAATTGCAAACCAAATAACCTCAGGTTAATCCTGAGGCACAATTAAACAATTTCTTATAGGTTCTCAGGTATTTGGCTTTTGGCTTCATGCTTTAGAAAAAAAATTAATCATACACTACTTAAAAAACCCCACAACAAACAACAACAAAAACAAAAAAACCAAACCACCACAACACCCAAAAGCCAACACCCACACCCCCATTCATGTCAGGTTTATGGTTTAGGTGTTCAAATAGCTTAGATATAATTTGGTTTAACTGATTTAGTAATTATTTCCAACTATATTAAACTGTGACAGTTTTATGTTTAAGAACTTCCAGAAATTAAGTTTTATTCAAATATTCAACAAGCATTCATTAACAACTCAAGCCAGGATTCAGTAACTGAATCTGACCTTAATTATCAGTTATCAACTGGATAAAACGTACACTTTCACACTCCTGGCAGATAATTCTGAAGATTTTGGTGGCTGCAATTTCATTTCCTCACATGCTTCAGGAAACGAAAGATTTGGAAATTGTTACTCCACATTTAGCACAAGAGCAGGGACAAACTCAATGGCGCTCATTAAAAAATCCTTGTAAAACTGGGATTGCAATAGGGAAAGACAGATAACATTTTTAAATTATTACCAGGATATAGTTCTGAGCATGCAAATAGTTTAAATCCCTGGCTTAATCCACAGCTTAACCACAGTCGATGGTGTGACACCTTAGGAGTCACCTCCCCATAGGACAGCTAGAGGCAATGCCACCCAACCAGCACATCAGCAGCAGCCTGAATTGGGGACTATGGAGCATTTGAACCTGGAATGCTGTGTCACAACAAGCGTGGCTAAAGCAAAAAGCCATCATCAAAGCACTGAAATACATGAAGAAAGAAGTATGTTTTTAAACTATTCATACATTCAATTTATGACCTGTTGGTGTGCGGCACTGAGGAACTGACCTGCAGGTCTCGATGATTCTCTGAAAATAACCACATACTGCACAAGGTTCATTCCTGGGCGTTTTGCTGATTTATTTTTTTAATTCTTTGTGGAAGGGGGCGGTATTTGCAGATAAAATGTTAGGTTATTTTGGAAAAATATAGACAGTAATAATACAGCTATTTTAGAAATAGAAAAAGTTCAAAGAGCAACACAAATACTTAGAAGCCTGATGATGATTCTGTATGAGAAGAGTCTAAAAGATTGCAGCAATTTAATTTACAGAGAGGTGGAAAACATTTGACACAACATGGGTATATTAAATAATAAATGTTACAGGGAAGGTCAAACTGAGTATTACTGGAAAAAAAGACCAAACCGAAACCTTGTAATTCTGACTTCTAATATCAAGATGTAGATGTTGGGAGCTGAGCTTCTCACTGGTTTTGCTTTACCAATTTATCTCAGCTCTCATTTCCTCCCTGCTTTCAGGCAGATATTTAAAATATACATCTTTGAGATTTAGCTTTCGCACTGCAAATGAATTCATCAATCAATTCTGTTGGGAAACACGAAAGAGAAACCCTTTTAAACACAATGAGATACTAGCTCTTGGGCTTTTGTCATGAAATATGGAAGCTGCGTACTGGGGAATCTTAACACTCACTTTATTAAGAAGAACACACCCTGGTAAGGGCAAACAGATAACGTTCTGGATGGCGATCTACTGTGATTTTCAGAACACCACCCAGCTAATTGCACTGCACGAAAGGTTAAAAAAACCCCACAGAACAAAACACCGTGGTCCACAGCCAGTTCTTGCAGAATTGCCCACTGAACCACTTGTTATTCTCCCTCTGAAACACTTTGCAAGGGCCACTCTGAGACAGGATACTGATGAATCACTCTGAGTTTGTTTTAAAGAAATGAGGAAAGAGTTAAAAATAATTCTGGTTGCTTTAGAAACTGACATCCTTTGTTTTGATTGAGATGAAATACCATTACATGCATGCAATACCCTTTAAACTTGCCACTATTCCAACAATAACTAAAGCTATTCTAAGAAATTACCACCCAAAGGGAGATCACCACAGATTTACAGTAAGTTTGCCGTTGCAGAGCTGGAGTATATTTGCAATATTACCAAAAATGCTCAGCCCAGCCTAGTTCAGAGTGACCTGACTGTAACCACCTAGAACACGACAGTAACTCACTGCCCACCCACCCCAGCAAAACCACGATGATCCAAACAGCGATATGGGCTTCTCCATTTTCAGCAGCAACTGGAAGCTAACCGTAGTTTCAGCAAATGCAATATTCAAACCAGAATCATTAAGACATCCTTTCTAACACAAGAACAAGAAAATACTGATAAATTTGAATCATGAAGCTAAAACTCCAGTGGTTTTACCATCATTTTAGCTTTACTGTTGCATTTTGCTCACCCTTTTAGGCTGCTGAACTCAGATTCTCCCGTTTGCCAATACAGACACTTCAGTTCCAGCCACAAGCATACCTGACCGCTGACCCTTCCACATTTCTTTTAAACAACACAGACTTTTAAACTTGTAAGCTGTTTGCTTTGAAGCTGGCACCGCTCCATCTAAAACGATCATAATTATTAGAATTCAAGCACGGCCAGGGATTTTTTGTTTTGCAGTATTTCAGCAGCAACAAACCCCTTCCCAAGGCCATCCATGCAGAGCCATCTCCTGCGTTTTCCCTGCTCTCTGCCCTGAGTCCCAACAGCCGCTGATGGCTCGCAAGAACACAAACCTCTCACTTTGACATCTGTCCTTACCCAGGGGAACCTCAAAGGACTGCTCTCAACAACCCTGCCGCAGCTTTTAAAACAATATACTAGAACATACTGATGTTTCAGTAACAGCCAGCTATATACAGTATATGATGCTACCTACATGTGACAATGTCTGTGACCCGACTTGTAACTCTCTTGATCTGAGTCTATCTTAACATTTTGGAGATTGTTCTGACTCAAACTAAAATTAAAAACACTGATAGGCAAAACGAAGCTCAATAGTTTGCAAACTAAAATTGCCATCTCTCCCTCTACATATGCGTATGAATGTACACATTTTTAAGGATGCATAATTAACTGCAAGAAAATAGTTCTCAGAAACCAGAAAGCTAAAGTATTTATATCAAAAGCTGAATCCTTCTCACTCTATCTGCACAAATAAACCCACTGAAGTTGCCAGCTTTGTCAAAGTGAGCAAGATTAGGCTCTAAACATAAATCAATCTGAGCAGTCAGAAACCTACAAGAAGTACCAAAGTTGCTTTCAAATTCCTTGCAGATTTTCACCAATTGAAAGCCACTGACTTAGCCTGTGGAAACAAAGTCAGCATTTTGTAATGCAAGACAACACTGCTATCACATGCAACATAGTTTCTATTAGGGCCACTTAAAATCAGAATCAAAGTATGGTATTTGTAGACAGCATTGCAAGGGTGCTCTGGGGAGGGTGGGGGTTGAGTTTGAGCGGGGAGGGTGAAAGGGGGTCCTAATCTTATAACTGAAATATCGTCCAAAATTCCAGCTATCCACACTCATCAGACAGCTTCGGGTTGGTCTGTTTGGTTTTTTTGCTTCCAAATTTCACCATGTATTTATAACCGTAAAAGCCAGTAAAGTGACTTGATTTGTGAAAGGCACTACAATCAGACAGAACTAAGACAAAAATAAAACTCATTCTCTATAAGGTTGCTCTCAAAAGTCAACTAACACACTGCCATTATAAGAAATTAATTCATCAGTATATTTTTGACAAGTACAGTGTTTTCCTCTGAAAGGTCATTTTTCTAAATTAAGCAAAGTATTAAATATCTTTGCTGTTCTGCTGCACATCCCAAACTTAACCTGTGAAATGTTTTCACAGTAAAATCAAATTACATTTGAAATAAATGGATGAAATAAAGTTTGACATGCATTTAAATTTGACATTTATGCTGTGAACAATGTAAGCAAGCAGTAAGGCCTGTTCATAAACTGCGTTAACTGAAAACGTGCATACTAAGTAAATGCAGTTTAGCCTAATTTTCCCCAGAAAAGTCCTTCTTTTAGAACTCCCCTAAATGCACACTGGTAAGCAGGAAAGGTACATCTGGACATTGCTGCCCACTGCTTATGATTGGAGTGGGTCTTTCTTACTGAACCAGGAAACCCAGACCAATGTCCTACACACCATGCTCTGCTGCGTGCTGCCCCTGCGTCCCTCCGCATCTTTCTTCTCTCCCATCAAACAGCGCTGGGTTGGAAGCCACCAGAGCTGCCGCCCAGGGCTTTGCTGCTGACTCCCATCCTCCCTCCACAAGGAGCTTAAGCTGGACTCTTTCAACCGGCCGTGGCGAAGCCTCGTGATGAACTATGGAAAATACCCACCTCTCCCGTTCCACGTCAGACAAGGAAACTTCTACCCGCACCGCCAACAAGAAAAAGCAGCTCCACAGGATAAAAGCTGGGGCTCCTTCGGTGCCAAACAGGCATGCCAAAGACAACTTCTCTTTGTGAATAAATACAGCACAAAGGATAGAGTGTCTCCCCTGCCATACCTACCGGAGTTCTTCTGCGATGAGTGAATTTTCTGCAGTGTCTGTCCTCCTGGCAGGCTGCGGCGGCAGGAGTGTCCTCACTTATGTAACTGCACTTCTGGAGTACACAATTACCCAACACACCCAAGGCACTCCAAAGCCTTTTTTTTTTTTTTTTTTATTAAAGAAAAATCAGTTTCTTTCCAGCTGCAATTTTTTTTTTTTTCAAACTGCAGTTTCTGAAGGCTCAGAGGCGCTTTGAATGTGGCACACCAAGACCCTCAATATCCCAACATAGCAGAGATTAATTTATTGGCAGTGCATCTCTCCATGTACAGGAACACAGGCTGAGGTCCAGATTTGCAAGAGACCTCGACACTCACAAGAACCTCCTCCGTTTTCACCGGTGCACCTTTTTCCTCCTATGGCAGGGCATCAAGTATCTGCTGAACATTCCTCCCAAAACTACACAACACACCAGCAAGCCCCAGCACCAGAAACAAATGCCCTCTCTGCAATATTTGACTGCATTCTTAATTCTTAAACAAAACACTTTAAACTAATTTTACAAGAGAAAGACAGGTGCAAAGAGCAGGATACAAACTATTAAAGGAGTATTTGCCCATGAAAAGGCAATGGGACATTGTGTAGGAAGATACCTGCACTCAAGGTACACTCAGCTGCACTAAGACCTAGAAAATTAACCTCTGCATTTGAATAGCCATCTGTGACGTCAAATTCAGATCTGTCAGGCAGCGCATACACAGACCACAAGAGCCTTATTTTAAAGATCTGTACTTGCCACAGTTTACTTAAAATACTGTCTCCCTCCTGAACAGGTTTTCAGCTAAAAGTCACTCAAAAACTCTGGTAACCTTCCCTTTGGGAACACGTTTGGGAAAAGACACAGCACGAATGAACATGCTGTGAAGGTACCAGCCACATCCATCATCGGATCTGTGCCAGGCAGAGCACAACAGAGATCTTGAAATCACTTGTAAGCAGAAATGGGACTTTTTAACTGGTAACCTGAGCAGCTAAAGCCACAAAGGAATCCCAATCCCTGCGATGCTGATGTAGGATTATAATCACACAGGTCTGAAGATGACGGGGACATCACTGGTGTTCATATCACAGCCTGCTGGTAAAGGATCAGGACCCTAAAATAGTTAGTCCCCTTCTCCCAAGAAGCTTAACTTAAATATACTACTAACAATTACTGATTCTATTCCACAAGCATTACAGATTCCCCAAACCCATACCTCTGCTCAAGGTCCTGCACATCCCGACAAAGCTATCGTCGCTGTTCAGCTATTGGTCATTCTTTCACCCAAACCACTATTTTTAATCATTTTATCCAAAGTGAAGTGGCAGAACTTCACAACCATGCTGTGTTTGGAGGTACTGTCAACTTTCCTCACTTCATCACTAGGTTACACCTCATCATGGCTGACAGGTCTGGTACAACACATGCCATGTCAGGAGAAAGGAAGATGCAATAGGTAACCGACCTGCAGCCTGCTCTTCACCTCTCTCCCTCAGCCACCCGGGGCTTTGCCAGGGTGGGTAAGGCAAGTCCCCCTGGCGGCCCTCTGAGCTGGCAGTGACACCCCCATCACCATCAGGGCTGCTGCAGAGGCAGACAGCACATTCCCACCTCTGGCCACCCCCTCAGCTGAAATGCTTTTCCAGGCTTCCAAGATACTGCAAGAGCAGGGAAACCATCCGGTTGAAGGGATGCTGACAAATATTTGTCCTCGTCATTATTTCAAGTGGAAGAAAAAGGTTAACTTGTCTGAGGGAAATAAAAATGTTTTAATTGGAACAAGAACAAATATGAAGTTGTCAGGATGTAAAAATGCAACCTCCATAAAACTGCTCGAGTTTTGATCTATGCAACCAATAAAGATACATTAAAAAAAAAACCCATGCTACACTGTTGTTGACATAAGATCTATGGGAGAGAAACTAAAAGTAAATAAACAATTAGACTTGTTACAGTGTTGATTGCTGAAGATATGCAATGGGAAATGATACCTCCCATCTCATACAATTCAACAAGACTGAGGCAAAGCAAATCAAAATATTATTTGTAATATTTCATTTCTATTTCAGATTTGAGATGTCTGGCCATACTAATTTACAAATTTTTGCTTTATAACTATATGACGTCCAATTTATATTTAAGAAACTTGAAACCAAACAGTGACACAGTAAAGCTTCCTTAAGGCATAATGCCAAAGAAAACCAGAAGGCTGCAGTAAACTGCACTAGTAAACACGTTTTGGAAATACCTTGTACAGGGCAGCAAGAATCTCCCTGCTGTATTGTCAGAAGGGCTTTAAGAATTATACTGCAAATCCTGTGTAACAAAGAAGTGGATGAAGCATATCAAACCATATACTGTCCTTTAAAATTCCCCATATAAAAACCAGGTTTTAAGAAATCAGGTTGACATTATGTTAGTACTGGAGAGTAAAATGCATTATGTGGTGCGTTATCCTCACAATTATCCCCAGAACAAGTAATGCATATCCATAAAATCAGAGCCAAATAAACTGAAACACAACATGGTTGGGAAATGCACTGTTAAGGTACATGGAACCTTATCAACACCAGAGTCAATATGGGGACTCTCATTACAATATTCCAGTCTTTTGAAACCCTATATTAAATTTTATTTAATAATCTACCGGCCATTTCTCCCATTCTAATATTACCAAAGGGCACAGCTAGCATTGTTTGGATGTAATAGTTGACTAATTTTCTGTAGCTTAAAATGGCCTACGCTGGGCTGACACCTAGCTTTCCCAGGAAAACTGTAGGCTCCTGTGCTGCTGATAAGAGGATGCTGACAGAGAAAATCTGCCAAAAAAAAAAAAATCTTCTGCCAGAAAATTCATTACCAAAATATAAGGTGTCCGTGAAATGCATGAGTTTCAGCAAATTTTATATTACTAACTATTTTCTAGAATGGTCAGTTTAATCTTTTCTCAAAAAAAAAAAAGAAAAAAAAAAGAAAAAAAAAAAAAGGAAAACCCCCACATTTTATCCAAAGCCATCTTTCACATTTTTATTAATTTACACTAAACTCAGAAAAGCCATGCAGAGTTTGAAAAGCCAAGTTCAAAACAAAGTATATAAAATTTATAACAATGAAACTGATCTAATACACATTTTCATTTCAGAAAAATTACAGAAATGTGGCAAGTTTTGAGTTTTCTGACATTTTAGGTTTTGTTGCTTTTTCACATTTAATACAAGTTACAAACAAAAAAAAAAAAAGGCACACTTCTAAAAATAATGTCAGCAAAGACCTAGGAATCTAATTTCAATGAGCTTTAATTGCAGGTGTCCGAATAGAGTACAGATCTACTCTGAGGATCATCTGACATACCCACAAGGAATAGCTTGGCACACACATATTAAGTGTAGATTTAACATCTATTCTTCATTCAACCTATGAACAAATTTACTACTGTTCAGAGGACCCCCTTCTGAAAATATTCTGGTTGAGGTAATTTCAACAGGGAGGTGTTTTGCTTTTGCACAAGCAACACTGTACCCATTGTAAAGCTATGAACTTGATTATGGATCTCAAAATGCTGGTCTTTTTCTTTGTTATATACACACCTGTCCCCTGCAATGGTACACAGGCACACACAGATGACTGTCTCTCTGTTGCATGGAACAAATCAGATGAAGCTGAAAAGCCTTCCCCAACCCCATGCTCCAAACCTGGGCAAGCATTTGACTTCCCCACCAACATGCTACCAACAGAGGACATCAGATTAAGAGCCCAACCTCTGAATTTAAACATCTCCAGAGCAGCAGAGAGCGTAAATATATTAAAAAAAAATGGTTAACCCACAAAACCCCCTGCTTCACCAAAATTCAGACCATGCTCAGGCTGACTATAAAGTTCCCAAGGACTTTAAGAGAACCAGAATTTCATCTTACAATTTTATTAGGAAACCAAAACTTTCTGGCACAACCCCAAAACATCCACCTATCTGTGGGAACTCCCTTGTTATGACTTCCATTCCCCCGTGGCAAATGATTCTGCAAACCAGCCAAATCTCACACAAAGGTTTGCTTCTCCATCACTCCTCTGGAATCCCAGGGTGTAGATGGAAGTAAGGACTGGCTGCCTTGGAAAGCATCCAGGCACAGAGCAATAAAAAATAAATAAATAAATAAATAAACAAATAAACCCAAAACAGGTAGCAAGACGCCTACCAGCAGCAGAAAATTCCATCTCCTCTGGCAAGTGGGAAAAGGGATGGGGATGCTTGTTTTCGACTGCAGGGGTCGGTGATGGGAAGGCAGAAGAGTATGTGGGATGATGCTGGAGAGATAAGGGTGAAATGTCCATGGGAAGTTCTTTAGGCGGGGGAAAAGTCAGGTCTCAGGGTTAAGGAACTTGTTGTGGGATATGCAAGTTCAGTACCAGCGCCCACCACAGCTTTCCTGCATGCCTTAGCTCCAGTCCAATGTTTCCATGTTCCAAGGATTTATTGGGGAAAAAAAAAAACAACAAAACATTCCTGTACAGCTGCTGCACTCATGAAGTCTTACAGAGATATTTAGACACTTTACTGACAACTACTTACATAGAACATACTCTTGAATTAACCCCTTAGATGCCCTCCTGAGCCTATCTTCTCATTTACTGGTGCCTTTTCCAACAGCACACAAAAACTGAAAGGCAGCTTGATTTGTTGCTATTTCATCACATATTATTACTGCATCCAAGGTGGGGGCACAAACTCCTCCTGCCCTTACACATTCTGACAGGTTACACTAAATAGTTGAGACCAACAACTTCAAAAGCAGCTAATGAGTCAAAGCACCCACTGACAGTTCTCAAACCAGCCCAGTTTTCAGCAAGGGACTTTCTGAAAATCAGACCCTAATAAACTGTCACAGACTGAGCCCACACAAAAGCTACAAACCACACTAAAACCCTTCTGCAAAAACACATCAGACTTCTGCACGCATCTCCTAAATCCAATGTAAACTAATGATTGTGTGGACAATGCAAAATTAGGGTAGTTAGAAAGTAAGCCTCTTCTTCCAACTTGTAGCAATTAATTCCTAAGTAAAAAATCTTCATTCAGTTTGTTCATTCAGTTGACAATTTTCAATGGCACTGTGATGCTGGTGACGGGTTTTAACTAATTTTCCCACAGAAGCTGATAGCAAAACTCCTGCTAATTAAAACCGCATTCATCTAACTCAACTTCCAAGTGCTCCCAACAATCCCACTCATAACTCCTAGGTGAGCTAACAACCCATTTCAACCTTTTGGAAAATGATCTTTAAAGATAAAACTTATTATGAAGTAATAAAACCCTGATATTTATCTTGCTGTGACAATGAAAACCTATAATAAAGCATAGATGTTCAATCAGAATAAAATCTTACCGTGCTCAGTATTAACTGGTCTGTGACCATGCACCTTACAACATACAGAACCTGAAGAGTAAAGACCGGACAGCACAGTACACCTGTACAGTGTCTCAAATGGACACTTGGATCACACCAAAAGAAATCCACGTACTACTTTTAAACCAGCTCAGCCCCCCACCTGACAGTTCCCCTCTGGATGGGCTAGGAGAATGATCTTTAGATCCAAAAGCCATATCCCTGCCTGACCATGTCCCTGTACTACACACTTTCTAGGTGAAAGAGAGCTTGCAAAGGTTTAGGGTCACTTTTGGTAAAATACACTACACAAACTTACACCATCAGATTTAATATCACAACAAGATTTCCAAATATATTAATGGGAAGATTTGTGCTTGGGTTTTCTTCTGGAGTCTCCCTCTAAACAGATTGCACAGTTGAGTTATAGATGCCTTCTCAATGTCTTTTCAGAAGACAAGCCTGGGCTGGATGAAACAACATTAATAGCTGATCCTCCAGTACATACTGTGTCCTGTCACCTACCTCCAGGGCCATCGGCACTGCTGGGATTTATAATCAAATCATGATACATAACAGACAAATGAGCCAAAATTGTTCTTCATTTAAAATGTCATTAATTCCATTATAATTATATTGACTGTAGTAAAGGTCTGTCATTTTTGAATGGTGCACAAACACTTAATTCCCTGTGACAAGCAGACACATTCAGAAATAAAGACGCAGAGATAAGCTGACACTGGTTCCATGTCAGGGAAGTGAAAACATCTGAAAGGCGTAGCTACACAATGTTAATTAAGACGACTCATAAATCCAGCGAGCTCCAGAAGTGAGGCAGACGACAGGGCATGTCTTACTTCCTCCAAGGAAGAAGCATTTACTGAAACCCTACACTGACAAAGGTAGTTGCCAAAACAGCAGCAATTAATGCTTTCAGCTGCATATGCCCAGCCTATCCAAAGTAATTTTAAGGTCAAGCTTCATCCATCTTCATTTGTTTTTAATTTTGCCAAGGTAACTGCGATTAACTTATCAAATTTCAGGCTGAACTACTTTGGGGTCAGGGGAGACGGGAGGGAGAGAAAGGTTAATGCAAAGTCATGTGTTTGCCTTACAAGCCTAAATAAATAACTGCTGGTGATGCAGAACAATACTGCATTTTAAAATAAACAAGAGTCAAATCCCTACAGCTGAAACAACCAAAACACAAGTTACTTTATCTCTTAGAAAGCGGTTGTCAATATTAACAAACATCAGACATATGCAACAGCTGAACTGCACAGAAAAAAAACCCCAACCAACCAACCAACAAACCGAAACCACCAAACCCTCACTGTACTCTTTTACTTACAGAAATGCAGCAGAAGCAATATTTCCAGTTCCCGAAAAGAGCTGTAAGCTAGTCTGGGGGCAGCCAAGGGTGCTTAAACCCAAGCAAAGTTCTCGTATCCAAACACCTCAAGCTCCCCGAGCAAACAACAGTTGCTCCTATCCAAAGATGACAGCGCCAGTGTTGCAGGCTCCTTCAACAGATACGAGGCCTGCTTTGCTAAATCAACACTCCAAAAGCAAAAGTATCCAGCAAATTCTTGACTGGGAAAGTTTTAAGGCCAGAAGCCACCAGAAATGGCTGCAGACATAGCTGCCACCCTCCAGTGACAGGCAGGCAGTCCCACGTCCCAGTCAAGGCACTCCATCACTCAGAAATGTTTCTCCCAACACCCTCCCGCACCGCCTGGAGCATGAACTATTGCATAAACCTGCTGAAATAAACCCCATCTTCTGGCTCCCCGTGCTTGCACAATTTGGTATGGCTGTATCGTCCAGCTTTATGTTTTGCCAGCTCTGACTTTTGCATTTTTAGAAAATCTGCACAGGTAGCAGGTAGGCTTTGCTAACTGAGGCAACAATGCTTTTCTCTAATGTTCTCACGCAATAAATTGTTGGCTTCTGGAAAACTGGTTTGGATGTGATTTTGTTGGGTCTGCCCCCAAGTACAACTTGGAGATAAAGATCTCGTCATAGCTGTAAAACGCAACACTAAAGCTACACTACAGCCTAAGGTTAGGCTTGTCTATTTATACAACGGTATCCTCAATTTAATGTTCTTGTAGTCCATTTTTGTCTTTTCATACAAATAGTATTTGCAAAAGCGAAATGTATTTGTTCACACAGACCAAACAGAGCCTTTTTCCCATTATTAGCCTGGAAGCTAACAACTACTTTAGAGCAATTCCAGTACAACGAAATGCTGTTATTGGCTGTTTATGTAACAGTGAATTAACACACCCCCCCCTCCCCGATACCTTTCAGGAATTCATACCCATAGTGCATAAAATGTACTTTGCGAGAGCTTGTTAATATGGTAAGTGCAAAAGCTGCCTCGATTCAGCAGACTGTCTTTCAAAGCAAACATGCTTAACCTGCAGTTTCAGTCATGGAAGAAATTACTCAATTAATTGCAGACAACAAAAACAACAGGGTTATAACTAATGTACAGTAAATGCTCTGTGGGTGTCATGCAAGCTCATTTCCCAGTAGCGTACTCTCTTACATTCTAACACATTTCTTACCCCACTGCTGTAAAACAGTTTAAGAATGTTAAATATACTTAGATTTCTTTTTTTCCCACACACATATTCGTTTTCTGGCAATGAGTATTATTATTAACCCAGGTAGGGTTTGTCCTCTTAAGAAACACATTTACCATACGCTGTTTTGTAGCACGGTGTTTTTCACACTTTCTTCTAGACCATGCATCAGCTTTTCCAAATTGAAAACCAAGCATCGGAATTTATAAAGTTTTTGCCTGCACTAATGATATCGTTGCAGTGACAAAGGAAGAGACCACACTTTGAGGAGTCAACACCTGCCTCTAGGAATACAAGCAGGCAAAGAGGAGCAAAAAGCTCCAAAGCACAGAAAGACCCATCAGTGGCAACTGCTCCCACTCTGACACCGAGCAGGGGATGGAGTACAGCACTAGTAACGAAAGATAATGAAAAGCAAACTTACCAAAGCAGACACTGACGTCTTCTTCTGTCATTCCTTCCATTCATCTTAAAGACATCTGTCAGTGACTCGATCTAGGCTAGGTATTGGCGCGGGGCTAACGCTTAGGCTCGCTGCCTGCTTACTGCTGGCGGGTTTGCAGGGTGCGTTTATACACACAGCTCACGATTAGCACGCTAACAACTAACTGCCATCATAAAATATGCAGATGCACATTAAGAGAACCCCCTCCTCGCACGTGACACTAGCAAGACCCTGAAACACTCGTGCCACCCCTTCCCCTCGCCACCAGCCCAATGCCTCAAACCACACTCCCCCCCCCAGCTTTGGGATACCTTTCCCGGCGCAGACCCCCTGCCATACCTCAGCCCCCCCCACCCCCCAGCTTTATTTTATTTAACACGATGCCCGCAACAGTTGGGAGCTGCCGGCTGGCTGCCGCTGCCCGGCAGGTCCGTCACCCCCCGGGACACCCCGGCGACCCTGCCACATCACGTCAGGCGCAGCGGAGTGCCGGGTTAAGACGTAATCTGCCTCCCCGGCTTACGGATCCCAGGAATCCTCCCCCGCCATCTCGCCATGGCAACGGCAGCGACGGGGAAGACGGGCGGCCGCTTACGCAAGAGCAGCGCGCCGAGCCCTGCCGGCAGGCACCGGCCCTCCGCTCCGCACCGCTCCGCGCCGCTCCGCGCCCCCCCGTACACCCCCGCCCCGCTCCGCGCCCCCCCGCTCCGCACACCCCCGCTCCGCGCCCGCGGGGGAGGCGGCAGAAGCCCGCGGGTCGGGTTCTGCTCGGGGCTTCTCTTTGTGCGGTTGGTTGATTTGGGTTCTTTTTCCTGGTTTGGTGGGGGTTTTCCTTTTTATTTTCCTTTTACTTTCCTTTTTTTTTTCCTTCTCGTTGCCTTTCCTTTTTCCCTTCTCCTCTCCTTTTTTCCCCCCCTCTCCTCTTCTCTCCTCTTTTTTCCCCTCTCCTCCCCTCTCCTTTTTTCCCCCCTCTCCTCTTCTCTCCTCTTTTTTCCCCTCTCCTCCCCTCTTTTTCCCCTTCTCTCTTTTTTCCCCCTCCTCTCCTCTCCTTCTTCCCCCTAGCCCCCCTCCTTTTGCCCCCTCCCCCCTCTCCTTCCCCCCCCCTTTTCCCCCCTCTCCTTTTTCCCCTTCCTCCCCTCTTTCCCCTTCCTCCCCTCTCCTTTTCCCCCCTCCCCTTTTTCCCCTCTCTCCTCTCCTCTCCTTTTCCCCCCCTCCCCTTTTTCCCCTCTCTCCTCTCCTTTTCCCCCTCTACTCTCCTTTTTCCCCCCTTTCCTTTAGTTTCCTTTCCCCCCCCTTACCTTTCCTTCCCCCCCTTTCCTTTCCTCTCCTCTCCCTGCTTCGTTTGTTTGGGGGTTTTGTTTTGGGTTTTGGGGGTGGTTTTTTTTGCATTTCCCACAGCCAACCACCCCCAGCTGGTGTAGATGTAACAAACTCCAACCCCATCTCCCCACCACGCCACAGGGACCACAGCAAAGCCCTTCATCCACAACGCACAATTCCCATTCCTACTTCCCATTAACGGGTGCAGCAGAAAACTGTTTGCGCATTTCACTTCTCCGAATCCATCACCCCGGGAGGGCAGGGAACTGGCAGATGAAAGGCAAGGTGCGGACTTTGATCGTGCAACCGGACCCATGCGGGCTGGATGTGGAGCACCGTGAAGGTCAGCCTAGGCCGATCAGATTGCAGCGAGCGAGCCGTAGCAAGCAAGCCAAACGGAGGTGGAAAAATCTATACACCCAGCTATCTGCCAAGAGATGAAAGAAAAGTTTGCCTTTGGTGCTGGGATTTATGATAAAGGTAAATGAAACTGTAATACAACGCTTGCCAAGACACTTAGGTCTTCCTTCAGGAAAACAGTTAAGCATGTGCTTAAACCCATTACTATTCAGGGCAGCCCATAAGCATTTGCTGAAGGTTAAGCATAACGTTCTTACACGGGAGCCCTTAAGTACCGTGCTGATTAAGGAGGTTTTTTCTTCTAAATCTGAGCCACTCTGAACCACAAAATGAATTGCCCTCATTATATTTTAATATAATCTCTGTCTTCTTTCAAATAAAACCAGAGAATGCAAACAGAAAGTAAGTCTTATTTTACATTAAGAGGATAAAACCCAACTTTACATTCTGTTGTGTTGGGTTTTATTCCTTAAGATCAACAGGCTGCACAACACCATGCATCCCCATAAATGAGCAGCTTTCATGAGGAAGAAAGCGAGCACACAGAAAAGTGTTTGCTCTGCTACTCCTAAACCCTGGAATTCCCTTGATGTGCTGTTACAAGCCAGAGAGGATCACACGGAGCAATGCATACATACATACGGTTTATCCACTGATCTCTTTGAAGCAAACCTTAAAACACTGTAGATGGTGAACATATTTCAGCTATTAAAGGTCGTGGATAAGACAGCTATTTATCAGTTCAAGTAAGGTCACCCTTACATCCACAGGCAGAGGGCTTTGCCTGTTGCACAAATGACACTGCCTGCCCTTAATGCCCCGAGAAACTTTTGAGAAGCTAAGCATAATAAACTACAAACCTTACACATAAATGCTACATCTCATTGATGGTCAGCAGGGAGGTATCGTATCATGTCTGCAATGGCTTCAGGTTCTGTTTCACAGCACACCGCCTCTCCTCAGAGCTCTCCGGCCAGTCATTTTTTACAAAGAAATTGTATCTCCTGTTGGAGGTAGCAACCTTGCCAACTAGTGAATCGACAGTTGTGGCTTTTCCTGAAAACCTTGCTGTCATTTAGAAATACCCTGCTCCACATACTAAATAAACTATTGGTTCGTTTCTTTTCTTTATATATGCAGAAAAATGGACCTTGCAAAATTGCCTGTGCCAGTTTTACCCTTCGACTGGAGCTAAAATCAGGGTGTCAGTTGAATTCTTTAATATACAGTTCTGAAGGAAAACATTTTTAAGTTAACTCTTCTGTTTCCCTTTCTGGGAGATCTTGTGAGAGGCAGCCAAATCTCCTAGTACAGGTCTTGAGACAGACAGCAAAGTACCAGGGCAGAAGGTTATGTTAAGGGCATGGTGTTTCCCATTCTTATTAGCCATATCCAAATGCTATGGGCAGGCAGGAACATCTTTACTATATTCACCTCCAAGAAACTTTACCTTTTCTCCTCATTTGCAGTAATTTGCCCTGCTAAATCCTAAGCTAAAGGCATCACCTTGCTGGAAATCTTCTTGTTATAAATGGATAAGGAGAAAGAAGCAAGAGACAAATCTCAGATGTCTGTCCCTAAATGACTAAGTTACCTTTCAGGAAATACAGGTCTTGCCATGCTCCTGTACCTTGGCATGGGACGGGAGGTGGACAAAAGAGATAAAGTTTGAAACCCCAGTGCCCCAACTGTCCTCATGTGCCCCACAGCTCTTCAAAACAGGAAAGCAAACCGAATACATATGTTAATGACCTTCTTTCATTTAAAATAAAATAATATTTTTTTAAAATTGTTCATAAAAACAATAAAAAGAATGCCACGATCATGCTGCAAAAAAAATGAAAGTGCTTTCAGCTGTCCATGGATAGTAAAATTACCTGTGAACTTCACAAAGTGCCTCCTGGCAGTTGTGTTTAATCACAAGACTTCTGTTTAAACACAATAGGGCTGCATAAAGGGAGAGAAATTAGATGTCCGAAGTCTTTCCCACCGCTCTCACAGCTTAAATACCTACAGGCACTAAATCGACACAAGTAACATGAAGACATTAGGAAGTAAATAACTACAATTATCACCACTGCACAGAGAAGCTTGAAACAAACAAACAAAAACCCAACAAAACAACAGCAACAAAAAAAAAAAAAAGAAAGATCAGTATGAATGCTCCTAACTCTAAATTTGTGAAACAAACCTAGAAGAACATGCTTTCTTATGTGGAATCATAGCAGGACCCTAACGGCTTTAAGACAAAGTGTACATGAACTGCTCCCTCCTGTGAAGGCTCAAAATTGGATGCTCAAGTCAACTATCTGTGACTTTTCCCACAGAAGTGGGACCTTCAAGAGACCATTTCCACTGCCACCTGATTCACAGCAATGACCTGGTAGCATGTGGTTACCATACGAGCTTCTCTGTCCTCCCAAAAAACGGGGCACAAAACGAAGGATGGTAACTGTTTTCAGTCACTAGTGACTGGAGATGACAGCACCTGTATTTCCGTATACTTCCTTCTTGGAAGAGTATTTTAATGGTCTATTAAAAAATTAACTAGTCATGAAACAAAAAGAGATTACAAACTGATGATCCCTATTTTCTAAAGTTGAACTTCCAATCTCTTCTACTGGAGTGAAAGTCCGACTGATGAAATAAACCTTGAACTGTGCCCTAGTGTTGCTTTACTCATCAGTTTTGGAAACAAAAGAGCACCTCGTCCCAGACACTGCAGTTTAGCAATTCATCTGTATACATGTCCTGATGCCAATGTCAAAAAGGGGGAGCAGAAAGCTTCAGCCAGCCAGTATCCAAATGTAAGAATTCCCCCAATCCATGACACTGACTGGAATCACACTTGTAAGGGATGCCAGAGCAGTTACGGTCATGGCACCGTGACCTGACCGTGCTCCCAACCCAGCAGTCTTCAAAAATGGGTCTCGGGAACAGCAACCAGTCACCTAGATACAAAGTGTGCGTGTGGAGAGTAAAAAGGAGGAGTTATTTACCATCAACACATTCAGCAGAACTCAGACTGCACCATCCCATTAGCTCTCCCAGCCATCTCCAGGAGCAGGAAAGCCGACCAGAGAAGAGCGCTCAATTGGAACTCATTGGCAGAGGGAAGGGGGGGGGGGGGTCATAAGGGCCATAGTTCTTCTCACCTCCCAAATTCCCCAAATAAAAAACGGGTATGTTGTGCGTGCATATTGATTCTCTCTCTAATCTCAGCCACTTCAACTGTTCCTGAATGCTAAACTCTGTCTCAATTGAAAAAACAAGGAACCCAAAATCTATGAATTCATAATGTATAACATACAGCTGTCACAAGAGACAACACCATGGACACAGGAAAAGAGAACTATTTAACGGAGTATTTTTTCCATTTTTATCTAAGGAACTTCCAAACAATGAACAGGTGGAGAAGAGTTCATTATACTGTCTAGTGTCACCCGAACTCAGATTGCAAGGTATGTTATAAAAAGACAGCACTTCTTTGGAACTGCTTTAAATATGACCGAATAAAAATTCCTCTCTGGGTTTGAAATAAACTTAGATAGCTTTTCCAATAGTTTGGTCCTGTTACACTACGATGTAAACCAGGTACAACGCAATTTTGAACCATATTCAAACAAGGTACCTCAACCAATTTAAACTATTTTTAGACTGCAGTATTTTTACTATGAAAGAAATCTAACAGAGGAACAACATGCTTGGAACATCTGTCGCAGTGATTGAAAGAACTCTACGACAGGAATAGCAAACACTTATTTTCTTTTCTGAGATGCTGTCAATCTGTTGAACCAAAGTACCAGTGAAGTAGATTGTTTCTAAGATGTACCTCACTCTGGTCTGTCTTCTCCAAAACAAAGACGATTAAAATACCCCCTTGCTGCACAACCTTGTCTGCTTGCTTATTATTTAGCTGCTATCTCTGTATCAGGGGGAAAAAACTTTGTCAAAGCTAGTAAGCATGTTACAGTATTTTATATATATATATAAAAAAAATCATTTGCCTCAGTCTAAAAACCTCCACCTAATGAAATCCAAATTTTAACATGTGTCAATTATTATTTACATTTAAATCATCAACTGTATGACTCAACAGAATTCCTAAGAGACAGATCCCTAAAGCAAGGCTGTGTGTCACGCAGAGTATTCTGCAGAGACAATGAGAGCCACAAGTATTTATGACAGAGCTTTCCAGTTAATCTGTGGAAGATGACAACGGAATGGCTGCTCACCCTGGTTGATGGCTGGTTCTCCCGGATGGGTTTCTATGTTCCTTGCTCCTTAGGTGGTCCAAATCAAGGTTCTTTCCTACAAGCGTCCTGCCTGCCCAGACCACACAGAGGTGTCTTCTGCGTGAGGGTGAAGGGAGGAGTCTCTGGGGCTGTGTTTGGGCTCCCTTTGAGTACAAAGGCAAAGGAAATTGAGACACCAAAAAGCCATGGCGTGACTCATAGGGTTGTTCTTGGTGCACTGAAGATGCTTTTAGTGTATTGTGGTGGGCTCACAAGTTCTCAGTCTTCACAGCCACGGGTCCAACCGTGGGCAACCAGCAAGCAGTACCTCTTCTCCCTGTCACCAGGCTGAGGTTTCAACCGCATCACCCGGTGACAGCCATACACACTGCTCTCCTGAGCGAGGAGCTGCGGGGGCCCTTAAGTCAGGCATGGAATAAGCGATCAAGACCACTCCACATTACCCCTGCCTGACTGGCAGCAGGAGAGCACAGCAGAAGGAGGCATGTCTCCCTTGAGCTCTGGTGGAATAAACCCCGAGGCTCAGCCAGTAGAAGACGGTCCAGTAGGCTGCCAAGACGAAAGAATGCCTTTGCCAACCAACAGTGGTGCTGCCTGACATGAGACAACGCAGCCCACGAAGGGCTGGAGGCGGCTGCTGTTGCAGCCTGGGTGGCTCCCATGTGCTTGGTGGCGAACTGGGTTCAGGAGAGGTGACTGTTACCATTACTGATATTCTTGGACCAGCCTGGGAAGTTTTTCACCAGGTCACAGCACTGCCAGCTACAGCACCAGTGTTTTCAGCCACAGCTGAGAACACCACCGGTTTTCTATCCCAAGAAAACAAGATGTAAAATGGTTTAGGAAATGTTGTGATGGCAATGAAGATGGAGACTTCAAAAAAGCAGCCAAGCAGTTTCTGAGCAGTAGATATGGTTGTAAAAGCTTTCTGAGAAACTTCAGTATCAAATAGCTAAGACAGAACAAAGTATCAGCACTCAAGGACTGAAATTACTGCGCGAAGGGAGTGAAATGCCAAAGCCTTGAAATTCTCAGCTGATCATTTGGGGGGTATCAAACAAGGACCAGAATACTTACATATTCAGCTAAATAATTTAAAATCCTACTTCCTTTTCATATGTAAATATTCATGTTAACATATATTACGCTAAAAAGATTCATAAGACATTTATATATAAAGCACAGACTTAAAAGCAGAATTTATCCCTCTGCATAATGTTTTCTTGTAGATACAGGGCTCTCTACTTCAAAAAGGACTGCTACACAAAGGCATCATTGTTAACTTCCAACCACTGCATCAAAAATATTTAGTGTACCAATACAAAAATTTTCACAATTCATCTACAATTGGGAGCTAACGTTGGGTTCTTCTGCAAATGATTTTGGAAAAGACGGTGGACGTGTAACTTAATGGGGTGACCCCAACACCTGCCTTATGGCACCCTCCTCCACCCGTGGCTCAAACCCTACCGTACCTTCATCAGAACCAATGGATACAGACCCCACCTTCCTGAGAGCAAAGACTTGATTTCTCCTCACATCCATTGTCCTTTTGGAGTGGTCTCCTTTGAGCTCTGCAGGGGCATGTCAGCTTTTGCTCCTGCTCTTTTTACCCCTCCTTAAATTTCAGCAGAGGGACTTCAGTATTTTAAACTGCTTGTGGAGAGACCTGGATCCACATTTCCAGAGCAATAAAAAGGTAGGACAGAATTTTCTCTGTAGGTAGCAGACAGGCAGAGCTCCTTTTTGACTAATTATTTTAATGCTGCTGTGGTTTTGTTGTAGTATTAATTATGCAGTAAGGCGCCCACAGCTTTGTATAAGCATCTTTTTGAATTATTTAAAACAAAATAAAAGGGAAACAGCAGCAGTTACTCAGCATTTCTGCAAACTGTGCAATTCAAATTTTATCACCGATCACAGAACATGCTCAACAGCAAATAATGTAGTCACAGTATACAGGCCTTGAAAGACGAAGCACAGGTCAATTCTATAGCTGATTGTCCCTTCATAGCAATGCACATGCTCAGGGCACATCGTAGGGTCACTAAGTGTAGTACTTCGGGGATTCAGCTGGTTAGTTTCTTTTAAAAAAAGCAACAACAAAACAAACAAAAAACAACCCCAACCGCCTAAACCACACCATAGCGTAAGTGGAAAAGACATGTTAAATTAAACAATATCTCTCTATACAACTCTTGAAGTTCTAGTTCAAAATAGCCCAAAGTGAAAGACTGAAAGAGAAATAAAGCTCCCAGATTCCTATGCAATTTCAACCCAGTCCTTGGTCAACTCAGTAACAGTTGGGTCAAAAATGATAAACTAATACAGCCGATATTTGACAACACTGTTTTCCAGCCACAGTGGAGTGCCCTTCCCTCCTGCTCCCAAATCCATCCCAGCCCCTGGTCCCTGCACAGCTCTGAAACCATCCCCTTTCACGCCCACAATGGAAGCCGCATGGGGTAGCAGGTTTTAGAGAGTTCCCTTCAGGCTAACGAGGAAATGTTGAAATGAACCCGGGTGCAGTCATAGCAGTGTGACTCTCCAAAAGAAAGCATTTAGAAACAGATTCATAAACAAGGGGATTGCGGCTGTCAGTAGGGGCTTAAGGTCCATAATCAGGATCAGACAACACAAGGCGAACCGCAGCGTTCGCCGCAGGAGTTACTACACCTCTGTCCTTTTTCCAGCAACTTCTGCTGACTCAGGACTACAAACCGCTGACATCCCTCCTGGGAGTGCTCACCGGCACACTCCTTTACACACACACAAAACCAACAATGTGAACATGGAATGGAGTTTGAAACAAGTATATGTCAAAGAACTTTTTTTAAAAAAAAGTTCCATGCTTTAACCATCTCTCTTTTTTTCAAATACTCACATTAAGTGCTACACTGAATAAAAGCAGCTGAACAAACAATCTTGGGATTACTGGAAAAAACACAGTGGTGAAATTTTGCAGGATTTTAGCCCACTACAGAGACCCACAGTTTTTTGTCCAATGTTGAAGACAAATTGTTTCAATGAGTGAGGCTTTCCCCACTTTCCAGGAAGGAAGAACTCACTGTGTATGTGTGGCACATCCTAAATAACCACAAGCATCACGGGAGTTATTCTGCAAATGTACCCACCCTGGACACTGCACAAGCAACCCTGCCATTCAAAATGTGGGATAAAAAGACTACAGGGAAAGTACCACTTCTTGAAACTTACAAAATTACTGTTACATAAAAAATACATACAAACAAAACCAAGAGAACTTATCTAACACTTTATAAAAAAATCACTTGAACTGACATTGTTTTCACAAAGAATATGGAAAGGTCACACAGAAAAGCAACTTGGGCTACAAAGTGACAGATTTCAGCACGCATCAATCCAAGCAAGCAAATGTTAGTGTTAATAATAATATTGCTAATAATAGTGTCTTCCATACACAAGGAAAACAGACTTCTTTGGCTATCTCCTAACCTCAACCAGGTTGTAAACTTGACACCCAAACTGAACTTAAGCAGACATTGCCAAAATCCTTTTGACATCAGATTTAGTAACAGTAGAAAAACTATTCCAAGCTTTGTCTTACCCCCCTGTGAAATATTTTTACAGTTTCGTTAGTTGAGCAGTTTTCCTATAAGTCACTGTTATCTCTTCTTCTATTTCATTATCCCATGTTAGACTCACAACCAGTATTCCATCTCTCACTGACTGCCCAACTTGCACTCTCCCAGCTAAGCAGGAGTTCTGTGGAAGAGAGCTAGAAGTTAGAGCGCACAATAAGCTAAATATGCATCAACAATACTGCACTCTTGCAAAAAAGCCAGTGTTGTGCTGGAACAGACAGACAGTAGTGGAGGCCCATGTGGAAAGCCTTCTGTTGGTACTCACCTTTACTGGGATACCAGCAGGGGGATTTTGGGCAAGTTTCACTGCTGCACCCCATGAAACACGTGGACAAGCCAGAAGACACTCAGAGAAGAGTAGAAAAAGGACAGATTACGTATCTAATCTAAACAAAAGGAAACTGAAGGGAGACAATGTAGCAGTCTTCAATTCTTCAGAAAGATGATGCAAAGAGGAAAGGAACTTATTTTCATACTATAAGAAGGAAGATTTTACCAAGACACTGAGAAAAGCCTTTGGACAGAAAGAAAAGCACTTGAATAGAATATATATGGCACATATGTGTATACACAGGCATCATATATAGATGATACATATTTTATCTTTTTAATAGGATAAGAACATACATCTTTATATGAAGATACCAGCTGCTGTCAGAAATGACCAAGACTTTGCCAGTCCTGTCTTAGGGTAAGTGGGTTAGATCCTTTCTTGCGGACCCAGTCAAGCCCTGTGATTCCACGTGCAGGCAAACCACTTCACCCTTCTCTCAGCACCAAGTGCCCGCTGAGGGGACTCTAAGAGGAGCAGTGCCTTTATTTTAGAATGCAGAAGGAAGAGAGGCTTTAGTCCTGCTGTCCCTGGTAATCCTGTGCAACGGTCAGGTACAGCCTGCCCCTCAACAGTAAGTCTAAGGCAGAGTGATGAAGCGATATGTGCAGTACTGCAAGTCACCTGAAATGCACAAAACCCCCAAAGTCCACGCAGTTAGCTACAATGAAAATAAAAGCGGGGGTTTGCAGTTAGATGCTAAGAGGGCTACAAAGAGGAAAGGGCAAAAATCTGCTGGAACCCTGCTTTTCACTTCTGTGCACTGCACCAGCACATGATGCATATTCTTTGAGGACATCAGGTTCCCTGCAGTCTGCTCCTAGATAAAGTATGTTGCTTTTCCCTCTCCTTTGGGTATTTTGTCTATACAGATTACTAGTAGTTTGGAGTTAAAACTATTTTACTTATTTACACCACCTCTCGAAAAACAGGGATCTCTGAGTTGATTATAAGCATTGACCACCCATCAGCTGTTCAAACAAGTTACATCTCCCACCTCACTGTGATTTAGCTACAGCTACAAGCTCGGGTTCAAGCTAAGTAAGTTATTTTTCCCATGTTCTCCCACAACTTTCTGCTAAGTTTCCAGGGTGTTTTTTTAATCTACCATTTTCCTCTTTCTCTTCTCTCTTTCCTCCTTCCAACCTTTTCTGTTCTCCACTAGCTGCTGTTCTCCACTGCTGCTCCTAGTTTCTCTACACCATGCCACAGGACACTCCTGGTGTCCCCCTCCTCCAAACATTTAAGAGCAGAGGTCTCCAACCTTCACTGACCCATCACCAATAACAGCACAGACTAACACTGAAACACCGAGGGCAACAACAGATTTTGGTTACATTATCAAGGCTGACTGAATTAATAAATATTTTGCATACAGACACTGTAAAAAAGAAGCAAGCCTGAAGGACTGACTGAAGATGCAGAGAGGTACACAGTTTGGGCTAGTCTTGTGGGTAACACAGAAGCACCCATGGAAATGTTACGGTCACCCTACAGCAAAGCTGTGAAAAATTACTGTGATTTTTATCCCAACCAACTTCAGTCCTTGGGCTGGGGAAAGAAAGGGGTATAGATGAAAACACCTAACAAAACTTTTTAAGAACAAAGTCATTGCAATAATATCTTAAAAATGAGGGGGCAGAAACTACTGTGCCTCTACGGGACAAAGCACGGGCCAGAGAACAACACAGGTGGCTTCCAAAACATTTTGTGTTCTCCTGTCTCTGGACTGCTGTCAAGGTTGGAGGGGCCCTGGCCTGATCTGGGTGCCTGCAACCCACCTGGTTTATGCCAACCATTGCGTATGAACCGCTGCATCCTGAAGGCTGGACCTCCCGACCCCACTCACCCCGACTTCTACCACAGGGCTTGCTAGAGGAGCCCAGGGCTGAAGCACATTCTCCAAGCCAGGGAGATGTCAGTGATCCCATTAAAACCTTTCTAGATTTTTTTTTTTTTTTGTGAAAACTGACAGGTCACCACGCACAGATGTTCCTTTGGTTTTTCCTTTTACGAGGAACACTGAAAGTGTCAGTGTTTTAAGAACTGAAGTTCTCAAAAAAAAAAAAACAATTCAGGAAGAGCAGAACATTAGTAATTACATTACTAACACACTCTTCCCTCAGCAAAGCCTGGTCCACAGCACATATATAATTAAGTTTCAGCAGGTTTTGGAGTCATGTCTCGTGCAAAGAGCAACTGTTGATTTTAACTACAGAGGCTTTTGACAAACAATTTATCAGAACCATTACAGGGCAATAACTTAGTACTTTGTTGTACAGCCAGGACCAAGGGTGCTTAACTGAAAAGTTTATTTCCCTTTGTTGTTCCACACAGGTCCATTAGGATTGCTGTAATACTAGGCTTTGTTTGGTGGAACGTTTCTATATGTATATGTATCCCACACATGCACATATGTGCCAGACTCCAAAGAAAATAAACAGAAACTCAAGCTGTGGTCGTACTTTTATTTACACCAGTCACAGCAACCCTCCTTTTCTCTGAAGGAGCCAAAACCTTATGCAAGGGCAATGGTAGATATGGGCTCTGGCTTCACGAGACATACTTGACAGGGTAACAACAGCTGGAGTGCGCGAGGTTTGCACGGGCTCACCACACGGACATCGCACTGCACTCATGTGGAAAGTACCGAGCAGCCGTGCCTCAGCTCATGTTGTAATGAGAAAGGCCACTTCTTCCTGGTTTGTACAAAGGTTATCAGAAAACCACAGGAAGTTCCCACAGCAGCTAACAAACATATGCTTAGGGGAATACAAAAAAAATAATACATATTTAGATATGCATGCATGTACAAAGCTGTTTTCTTAAACACAAAATAGAGAACTTCACGGGCTAAACTCTGGCAGAAGGGTGGACATCCTGCAACAGCTGCTTTACCAAAACCAGGTAGCTAATATGGAAGTTACCTATGGAAGTACCTCCTGTTTCCCAAATACAAACTGCACTAGTATCAACAAACTAATGACCAAAATTAAAGAAAAAAAACCCCACAGAACAAAGGTGCAGTGTAGATTAGAAGAAGTGCTGCCCAGCTAAAAATTTCCATTGATCTTAACAGAACTAAGTGTATTTATATAGACATCTAAAAGCTAACTTGAAAAAAGCAGACATTAAATTCTGTTTCTGAAGATGTGAGCTAGTGTGCTTGGTTACACAACATGCTATAACTGAGTTTCTTCTACTTGGAGCATTTGGCAGTTATAAAAGGTGTTATTAAGCCTTTAATTACATCACAAACCTTGTCAGTGTTTGATAATTTCTTAAGGGATTTCACAGAGGAAGCAAAAGGTTACAGAAATCTCAGTTTTTCTTCTTAAGTTTCTAACTTTCACAGCAGCGCAATCATGTGGAAGAAGCCAACATGAAGCACCAGATGAAAGAAGGAAAGTAAATACATTTCAAGTTCCCCTTTAATTTCAAAAAATCTAATAGTTTAAGCCAGCTGCAGGAAGCTCTGGCTTAAGACTGAGCACCCGAGGTTAAGAACACTGCTAAGCATTAGCGTTTTGTAAGCAAACCTCTAATTTTGTGCTGTGATAAAGCTATCAGTTACTAGCTGAATTACCTCCCAAGTTCAGTGCTCCCCCAGTTTGGCAGCAAGGGCTGCGTGGACCTGTGGCAATCTGCCACTGAAGACCAAGAAACACTTGTTCTATCCCAGCATACTCTTTCCCAGCTGGGGTCTGCTCCCCACCTGCCCCTGAGAACATCCATCAGCTGGGGGTGTAAGGCAGGGTTTTTCTCCAAACACTGCAGTCCTTCAAGCTGCTTGAGCATCATGTCCCATCATTTCTGCACAATGCACATTGTAGAGGGCTGGAAAATCTTGCACGGCCTCTTTTATTTTAGCAACAAGAAGAGATGTTGCTGACTACAGAATGACTTAACAGTGCTGCTTTCAGGGGATGCTACTGGCTTTACTACTTTGGGTAAATGTAAATTTACAATGAAGGATGAAACTACTGCTCGTGTAATGGCAGTAACTAGCTGTTCCTGCCACATAGCTATGTCCTGCCTTACCAGGGAAAACATAAATATGTACCAAAGAACGAAGCTCTGTCCCTAGAGTCCCCGTAACCTAAATCCAACAGGAAGAAGCACGCTCAAGAAAAACTCAGAAGGGGATTGTTCCTTCAGCTTTTCTCATATATGCAATGTATGCATGTATAACAATATTCCTGTTTTTGTAGCTCTGGTATTTGTTTTCCATTAGGCATTATGAAACTTACTTTAGCAAATATGTTTTGTGGGTTGTCATCCATAGCTTGTTAACCACTATATTCATTTAGGGACTACACATATGCTTTTTCAAATATAGACATAAGGGGAAGTAAAAATCATGCCAGAGAGCATTGGTTAGTTCCCAGGAAAGACAGCATCTAGAATTTGGCAGCCTTCAGACATGAGAAAAGTACATACACAGTCAGACTTCAAATCTTAAGTCATTTGTGTGGGCCATTTCTTTTGCCTTGGCGACCCCAACTTCTACAGTTATGAGTAGCTTAAACTGGCCTTACTTTTTAATACAAAATACATAGAGTGGTTTCCTTTAGCTATAGCACTATTGTACTAGAAAATGATGTTTGCAAAACACCTTCCCACAATTCAGAGTGCTTCCAAAAACTTGTTTTTACTGGACACCTGATAAAAATACTGCTGTAATTCATACATTGCTACCGAACCTCTTAGAGAAGGGCAATATGGTCGGTAAAGATAAAATAATGAATGAGTTATCATTGGGTTTCCATCAGAGAGGGAAAAGTGGTCACACCAAATCACCAGAACGCACCGAGACCTGGCCTCAACCACCCGATGGAAAGCAGCACACAGATCCCCGAGGTCATGCTGAAATGATTTAAACTACCTTCACACATCAGAGAGGCACAGAGGTCATGGATCCGCCCAGGAGCCACCGCCGGCAAAGCCGCCTGTGCTCCATGAGGCCTGGCTCCCTGCTCGGCCAGCTATCGGCTTCCCAGCGGGAAGGCCCAGCCCCGGCCGTGCTCCCCAGCAGCCTCAGTGACAGCGGCCACATCCAAGCAAGGAACCTCTATCTCACATTCACACACAGCAAATAATAAACTCTCTATATTATGCTAACGACGAGGCTTCCTAATTGGGAAAAATGCACCCGCTCCAAGGTAGCTGGCTGGTTTGTTGGTGTTCTCCTTGGTTTTGTTACAGCCAAGGTGAAAGCATCTTGGATTAAACTTACAGCACGTTTTTTTTAAACAAAAATGTACTGTTGGTTCTGTAAAAAACCCAACCCAACCAAAACAAAAAACAAAACAAAAAAAAAATCCCAAACACCTGCCATCAGCAAGAGTATCTGCCTAGGTGTGGACAGCAAGAGGAAGCTCCCACCAACCGCGCCCGCCATGCTCCCCCCGCAGCGCCACTGCCCCCATGGCGAGGGCCAGCTGTCCCCGGGCTCCCAGTTCCCTGCCCCACCGTCAGGTCCCTCCCCGACTTCAGGGCACGCTCCCCCAGCCAAGATGGGGTTAATCACGCACACGCAGCCCTGTGCTGGAGAGCATCGCTGTGCTGGGGAACCAAGCACCATGCCAAGGCCAGTAGCATAACCGTCCCTCAGCCGCAACTCTTCCTCTCAGAACTGCTCCATCCCTTGCTGTGTGGGAGGGGCAGCCAGCCATGGGCTGTCACAGAATCACAGAACGGTCGGGGTTGGAAGGGACCTCTGGAGAGCATCCAGCCCAGCCCCTGCTAAAGCAGGGTCTCCCAGAGCAGGCTGCACAGAGCCGTGTCCGGGCGGGTGTGGGATGTCTCCGGAGCAGGAGACCCCACAGCCTCTCTGGGCAGCCTGACCCAGGGCTCCGGCACCCTCAAGGTAAAGAAGTTCTTCCTCACATTCAGATGGAACTTCTCGTGTTGCAGTTTGTGCCCGTTGCCCCTGTCCTGTCACTGGGTGCCACTGAAAGGAGCCTGGCCCTGGCCTCTTGGCACTCCCCCTTAAGATGTTATTAAACAACGATAAGGTCCCCTCTCAGGCTTCTCTTCTCCAGACCAAACAGGCCCAGCTCCCCCAGCCTTTCCTCATCAGGGAGATGCTCCAGCCCCCTCACCATCTTCATAACCTCCGCTGGACACTCCCCAGCAGTTCTCTGTCCCCTTTTTGCTGCTCAGGGAATGGCCCATGCCCACTTTGGCTTGTTTTTAAGTCCGTTTGGAAAGAGACAATGTTTAAAGACAAGGCTGGGTGCTGGAAGGTAACGCTGTTGAGGGCACAGGTTTAATAGCCATCACTGAAGAGTGAATTTATTTTCTGTTGATGCATCTACTTCTTCATACTGAACTCCGGGAGGGCTCTAAGCAGTGAACTCTAACGTGTAACACATCTGCACGCACGGCTGGGCCCAAAGCACTTAATATGTTGCAATCGCAACACGTATCTGTAGGAAAACATATTCTTATCACCATTTAAGATGAAAAAGATATTTATATTGACATTACAGCAGACCTCTTTGGGAAAGAAGAGCCTTCAAATATGTTCAATGTTTTAAAATCAAAACTAAAGAGTTTATTCTACAGGCAGTAACTGCATTGTAAAAGGGAAACAAAACCATTCAGCATGCTTCCTTAACGTTTAAGAAAGTAATTAAATACTGTACAGTTTGTAATATTTAATTTGCCTCAGCTTCTGGGAAATAATTAGACACATAGGGGGACATATTCAAATTTCTGATCTAGTCTGCTTGAGAACTATTTAAAGGAAATATTAACTGATATATACATTGCTGAATCCCTCTGCCAATACTTGTTATCCCAGCAGTTTTCCCTCCTATTGCTGTATGAAAGAAACAGCCAACTAATTCATTAACCAGGAGGTGATGATTACATACATATTGTTATCAAAAGCACAAACTACACTTTTTTCCGTTCTCTCAGTTACAGTAATTTTAGGTGCTTGCAAAACAAGCAGACTGAAAATATTCAGCCTGAAATGTGATACTTGAATAATACTTGGGCAATGCCTCCTTAGGAACCAAATAAGACACACAGAAATTCTGTACACTCAAAAGCCCAGCTAACTTCACACAGCTACCAGCTATTCTTGATTAAGTATTCTATTTTAAAAATGGGTAAAGCTGAACAGACACAGAGCACGTTTTTTTTTGTCCCAGAGTAAGTACGTCCACAGAGCTGGAACATTCCCTGAATTTTTACATTTATGCCGCCTTTAAATTCAAATTAGTTTTCAAATGCAAAAAAAGTCCCCGTTTTCTTTTTTGCGTGGAGTAGCCACAGAAGACTTGGTTATAGGTATAAGGAATGAATGATGCCTCCTAATAAACTGATTCAACTGGGTATTTTTGATTTTACAGCCAACTGAAACAAGCCCCAAAACCACAAAAAATGACTTAGCATTTTTATCAGCACTTCCCACCCATACATGTTTATAATACCCAAATCCGTAGTTACAATAGACTCTCAAATTGTTCTCAATAATTCACCACTGGGATGGCCATAGCCTCATAAAGAGGCTCAAAAACTGCAGGACAGGCTAGGAGCTGAAGACAATTTAGAAATATCACCCCCCAAGGCCAAGTCTGTCATTACTTTAATACGTCAGGTTTGGTCTCCAAGTAAAACTAACAGTGCATGTTACTGTCATACATAATCGCAATAAAGTGTTATAGCTCTAGAAGACGAAGTGCTACATGATTCAATAAAACTCTTCCAGAACATGATGTAACTGAATTATTAAGAGGTAAAGCATGGGCATTTTCAGGACCCTCCTCATCTGCAAGACCTGTTCCCAGGTAAGCTTGAAGAATATGATACAACCAGCACCTTGGCTGCCACATAACTAAAGGCAAGAAAAGAGAAACACAATCCGAAATTTTCTTTCTTTAATTCTAGGAAAGGCTTCCCTTAGAAAGGGAGCATTATAGAGGCAAAGAGCACCTACACAAAGCTGGATCCTCAAGATTTCTGCAGCTATGAAACCCCTTGGAAAAAATCCTAGTGAAACAGGTTGAACAGAACATACGACAACAGTCTCCAAGACTGTACTTTGTTGTTACGCTTTACATTTTTTGTTTGTGCTAACTCAGTAATCAAGAACTTAACCCACCACCTGGCTGAAATAAAACTAGTTTTCGTTTGAAGTTTCTCCAGCATCTCTAGTCGCTTTGCAAGGTCACACTGAGGAGCAGTGGTATCAAATGCCAAGAAAAAGTAAGATGTTTTGCCAAGCAGGCAGTATCCAGGGCCTCCCTGGCACAGGGCAGACAAAACAAAGGCAAAGGCAATCCATGACTCTGGGAAACGCCTGCTTTCATTTATTTAATTATTTTTTAAGTCCTCCAAAACAAAACGCAGAGACTCACGCTTTAACTGAAGAGCGTTTTATGCAGCATCCTACTTCTTTGTCAGACAACATTCAGGGTGGCAAGGTAGTGCTTCCAGTATCACCAGCTCCTGCGGTACCTCAGCTGCTCTTTTTCCTTCTTTCCACTGAAAGCAAAACTATTCCAGTTAACAATATTCTGCACGCAGAATGTTAACTACAAAAGGCAGGCAGATTTGCCTTCAGGAAACACAATACCTAATGGCAGGAACTTTTCAGAACTCAATGACAAGCACCTTATCTGCTTTATAGTTCCTAATGCCCCACATCACTGTTACACTGCGAGGCTGGTATGTCACATAGTATTTTCAGAAAAAACTTTCTCTTACCAGCTCAGTCTGTGCATAACTCACAGAAGACATGAGTTGGCATTAGGTTCATAAAGGGCAAAACTGAGTATTTTTGTGCAAGTAGGAAATCTATTGCAGCCGCTCAGTATTGCTTCTAGCACTTTATCGTACGGTATTGCTAAGGGAACGCGTCTCAATTCTTCGGTTTGGCTAGCTTTTGAAGGTCTGTCCCAGCAACCGACTGCAATAAGGTATCTTGTTTCCCTTCTCAATATCTAGCACAACAGATGGGATATCCATGCCCAATATTATTCTGTGCAATGTCCTGAGTTATACCACAAATGGCTTATGTAACGCAGCTAAAACAAACTCCTCTTCAGCGATGAATGGGGACTCTGTTGTTGAAGGCTTTGCCAACTACATGCATCATTCTTGGTTCCGCTAACGCTGAGCGGGGACAAAGGCTATATTCTGTCCTTTATGGCAGCACAGCACAGAGATGATGCTGTAAATTAAAGAAAGCACAACACGCTGACAACAGAGTCATTACTACTTTCTCACTCTCGGTTCCAATACAGAAACGTAGCATACAGTTCCTCACATTGTGCTGAAAATAATGGGAAAGAAGGATAAACATGGGAAGGAGAGCCTTTCCATAGCTCAAGAACATAGATGCCACTTCCTCCATCTGGATCCAATTTTGTTGGGTGTTTTTCACATCAACCATCTATCCCAGTTCATACATTTTCTTCTACACATTTTCAGAGCCCCTGTTCAAGCGTAATAAATAATTTAAAAAATAATCTTCTCCAGACCAGCATAATCTATACTCCTATGAGAATCTGCTCCACAGTCTCTGGTAATATCATATTTCTCTCCATTATCTTTATTTCGGGCAAATACAAAAAAAAAATTAGGTTTGGGGAAAAGATGTAAGAAAGTTTTATCTATAACTAGATGTAGAAGTTTCCCATACAGGTAAGTAAATTACACAGTCTTGATTCCTCCACAGCCCCTTGTTCTACCCCCGTTCCCTGACTGCCTTTTCCCCATACAGATACATGAGCTGAGCTGTCTGTCTGCTGGGTGTGACCTCAATATCATCATGATATTGAAGATAACCTAAGTAGAGACATCAGAAAGCACACATCTAATAATAAAGCTGTTTGCAGGAAACTGTGGGAATTCCAGAGAATATTACAAGCCTAGAAGGACAGGTATGCATACAGACACAGCATGAACCAGACTTGATTCTGATGTCCCAAGAGGAAACACTTCTGTATGAATATTATACTTGCCTGAGGAACAAAGAAATGCCTATCAGCATCCTTATTAGCTTTAGAAAAAAATATAATGCTGGTATGTACAAACATCTATTTTCAGTAAGTTTTATCAGGATTAAACAGAACAGTATTAAATACTACAATGATCAAAGGCTAAAGGGTACCTGACCATCCCCAACACTGCCAACTGCCTCTGGCTCAACAGCCCCACTTATCCCCAGCCTAGATGAGCCATTGGTTAAAGAAACAACTCAAAAAAACTCCAAAAGTGTCTCTTATGAATGGCAACCTCACATTTCGTGGAGATGATTACATTACGAAACAAATTCCTCCCTGTAAACTCTGGATATATTCTCATGCAAGCAGAAATACAAATTAGACCGGTCACTAACAGGAAAATGTTTTCCTTTTCCTGTGTTTCCAAAGGAAGCAGAGAATTTGGTGCAAATGTCACCTTCTTCTCAGAACTGAATTTCTACAGAAGTTACGGTGAGCAGAAAGTCACTATGAAAGCTTCACAATACAGAAAAACACACAGCCTATCCCAGTCTATGACAATAATCTAAATACTCCACCAAAAAATAGCTAGCAATAAGCTTAGAAAGAGTCTGAGCATTATTTACAGCTTAGACTGTAAATACACAAAGTGAAAAATACAGCTACTCAAGGGCACATGCTGGGCTACAACAGCTGCTGGTGTAAGCAGTGCCTGATGCCAGTTTTAAACTGGATTTGTTACGAGTGGCAAAGACAGACCTGAGCAGGCTCCGGGCCACAGTTACTGACCTGGGTGCCAACGGGCAGCGCCAACGGGTCTGCACAGGTCTTTTTTTATTTGGTACCAAATGATATAATTATTATTATATATTATTATATAATAAAATATCTATTTTTACACAGTTGAGACCTCTGCTTTCAGAGGAGGTCTCAACTATGTAACAATAGAGATTAAAACAAGAGCTACTGAGCTCTCCCGTGCTGCTTCCAATTATATATAGTCCTTGAAACCATTCTGATATAATTAAAGATATTGGTGGAACCAGCCCCATGACAGCACACATCAATTCCTTTGCTAAATGAACGAGTACATGGTTTGGGCGAGCGAAAAGACCTGCCTCTGCCACCCTGAGCTACAAGAAAGCTTGTAGCTGGTGGCCATGGCCGTGATGCAGGGATTTAATTTGGAGAGAGCTGACTTTGACATGAAACTCTGCAACCACTGGACCAAGATTTTTCCCCAAGGAAATACAGTATGGCAGCAGCAGGCAGAAGAAAAATAAAAGTTTTTGATCCTGGGTAAATACACCTGTAGAGCTACTGGATATGAGCACTGAGAAACAGCTGAACCCATAAGCTTACTACCTTCCATACTGAACTTTGTATTTCAAAATAGCTGCCACTCAAAACTTTCTGTTATGTCGAAACGTTCCTAAAATGAAGGACTTTAGGTTCCCTTATACAAGATATTCTACTGTTTCAGAAGGACTGTTGCCTGCCCTGTAAAGTTTCTTTACTCCCTTTGGGTTTTCCCTTTTGAATTTCCCTTTTATTTACTGAGAATGTTTTGAGGGATTTTAAAAAAGATATGTATTTATTTATTTATTGAAAAACCCCACTGCAAAAGGACACCACTGATACAAAATTATTCCTTTAAACCAAGTCACACATATCAATAGCATGTAATTCAAACACTTACCTTGAAAAGAGGTCTGACAACTTTTGTTTACATGCCTTAACTTGCTCATTTGCATTCTGTAAAATATTTTGAAATCATTAACTGGAAGTTACTGTATCCTCTACGGTACACAAAAGAAACCTTAATCCTGCAGCTACAGCCACTTTGTATCATTAATCTGCTGCATGATTCAAGCACATCTGGATTTTTGGTAAGAGCGTATAACCAATAATAAAAACTATATATAAACTAGCTCAACTTGGACTCCTGCATTCATTTGGGAAATCGTCGGCAGAAGCTCCCTCCTTGGTTGTATTGCTCAATGTGCAGCAATTGTTTGTGGAAATATTTGATATTTTAGGTCTGACTTCTCAATGGGAATTCCACACTGGAAAAAAAGGTATCATTTATACACTCAACCCCCTCATTGTGTCCTCCGCTATGAATTTACATATAGGGGGTAGAGGGTGAATTGCTCAGCTATAAGCTAGAATTTACAAATGTGTTTAAGCACCTGCTGAAAATAACTAGGAATTATGCTCTTGACATGAGTACATGCTTTTCTTTTTCTGCAAAGTAAAAGCCTCAGCTCAATACAGGAGTACACATAAAGTGAATCACTACTGAATGAAAAGCCACAAATCTGCTTCTCTTACTTCCAGTTCTTGTCTTAGTTGCACAAATACGATCTTTTAAGCCAGTTTTTAAGGTAAGATACTCTGTGTATAATTTATCTTGATTAAAAAAAAAGCAAATAAAATAAAGTAAGGAAAAGATATTTCCATGGGCATTAAGCATGAATAGAAATGGATAATCGGGAAGAAGCAAAGACGACTCAGCTGGAATATTTAATCTCCTCTTCCTCTCAGCTGAATGCTCCAACACTGGGATCAGATACAGACAAGTGTGGACAAAGTTGCCCTTGGGGAATATATTTATCCACTTAACTGCAAACTACTAATTTTTTATATTTTGGGGGGGGGGGGGGTGCGGGGCTGTATGGAGGATTTTGTACACACTGTGCTCGGGAGCATTGCTGTACGTGCTCAGCACCACAGGAGCACAGTCACGAGGAAGGGAATGAAGCAACCGCTGTGACTTGGAAGAGCACTCGTTACTGTAGCAATTCCCGAGTTCCAGTTTCTGAAGAGAAAAAACGGGTGGGGTGATTGGATTTGTCTCCAGAAAAAACTCAGCTTCTTTTTCCAATGGACTTTTTACTTAGAAGTCTGCATTGTTGTTATAACGATTTTTCAGTATAGGTTGTGAGAGTACCAAGTAAGCGATGCAATCATAGAATCACTTAGGTTGGAAAAGGCTTTTAAGATCATCAAGTCCAACCGTTAACCCAGCACTGCTAAGTCCACCACTAAACCATGCCTCTAAGCACCACATCTACCCGTCTTTTTCCAAACACTTCCAGGAATGGTAACTCCACCACCTCCCCCGCAGCCTGTTCCGGTGCTTGACCACACTTCCAGTGTAGAATTTTTTCCTAATATCCAATCTAAACGTCCCCTGGCACAACCTGAGGCCATTTCCTCTTGTCCCATTGCTCGTAATCTGCAACTGTGTATCACACAGAGCTTTCTCAAGGGAGCAGAGGAGTAACGTGCCAGGAGAGCGACAGCCCCTTCCTCCACCCGTTAGCAGGCTCCTGGATGGTTTGCACACCCCTGGTTGCTGCTACCACACAAAAAGCTACAGAGTGCCTTCACGCCCCCACGCTGCAACATCGTTAGCCTTCTACAACTTTAGAATGCTGAGCAAGCATACATGCAGTTCCCACGTTGGGATTTACATATGAAGCAGAAGGAACAAACCAGGCATTTTAAAATTTGTTTACCAAACACGTATTTCTCACGTGGGCACACATACAGGGATAAACCCACGTCAACTTCCACCACGCAGCTCCACGCAGAGTTCCTCAGCACTCCTGGGCACAGAGACAGCAACAGTGATGGAGAGCAAGTTTTCCAACCTTTAGACAGCCAGCAGTCCATTCCCTTTACCTTGCCATGAGGCTGCAATCCCTGTGATTCATGTTCTGTGGCTCCTAGGCTAGTGCAGCTCCCCAGGCATCAAGTCAGCTGCTTCACCAGGCTGCAGCCAGATCAGAAATCCACAGCTTGTGCATAACTGGGGCCAGGCTCCCCTGAAACTGCTAGGCTAGTGCTTCAGAAATTAAGAGTATAAGCCCCAGTCCACTGCACAGGCTCACCATACACACGGATCTGCACACTCAGGGCACGTCTGCCATATCCACTGCCAACAGCCCAGCCGAACTGGAGACACACAAATGTTGTCACAGGGACACAGAGGAGGACGTGGCCACTACCAAAGGGAATTAATTCTCAGGAGACATCCAGCTGTTAATTACTTCTCAGGATGAACGAAAGTCTAACAGTATCTTCAGGCGCTTCACTTCAGTAATTCATTCACCACAGAAAGCTTCCCTCAGAAGAGATTCACAAGAGGGAAGAGCAGACTGGGACCAGTGATGCTGCTCAGAGCCATGTCCCACGGGCGCAGCAAGGCACGGGCCCCTGGACAAACACATCTAGATCTCATTTATCTACAGCTCACACAACTAGGCACAAATACACGATGGGGGTGGTTGGGGGGTAGGTCTTGTGAAGACGGCTACATAGCTCAAAAATTTTAGGAGAGGGTTCTGTTGGCAAATGCTGACCCCAGCTACCCAGGGCAGCCAGGAGAGACCTGGCTTCATTCCCCCAGCATGACCGTAACCCACCATTCCAGGGCCTGATCCAGCAAGGGCTTTGGGTGCAGCAGTTCCTTGGGCATTAGTAGAGTGTAGGTGCCTACACACCTTGCTTAAGCTGTCTCTAAATCCTCCTGTGCCTCCACTTCTTGGCTTTGTGGTAGTTTTAACAGCAACACCTTATTTTGAAAGGTCTGTTGAAAGAAGTGTAACAAAAAATACGGAAGCCGCAGTAGTTGATAAAAAGTGTTACTGTCAAATTGGTTTGATTTTGGATAACTTCAGGGAGGCTAGAGAAAAATGAAAGGATGAACGCCTAAGTCAGTTCCAGCTATTTTTTTCATTTTTCTTGTAGCAGAGAGAGAACTGGCTGCATGAATGCTAGTCCAACACCAATGGAAAACACAGAGTGCCAAGTAGTTTGGGTATTACCTATGCTGGAAAACTGATAATTGCAAATTAGCTGGGTTTGGTACTACTGCTTATGTCTAACAGTTTTAAAAACATCTGAAACAGGATGGAGGGGGGGAGGAAAAAAAAAAAAAAAAAAAAAAGAGAAACAAAAGAAAACGCAAGACAAAATAAGCCGGCAAGGTCAGTTATAGCCTTGCTTGCCGTGAGAGAAGGGTGATTGTTCTGTTTTTGTTGCTTGCCTGTGTTTACTTCCCATCCCTTCACAGTTTGCCCCTTCAGCAACAACAAAACAACAGCAGTCTTTGCTTTATGAGCCCAGATAGAAGGCTAATGCAAAATCCTTGCAGAGGATAAAAAAAACCACAATGCAACAAACATGCCAGGTGGAGAGGGGAAAAGGTTTGTGCCATCAGAGGGCACAGAAAGAATATTGAGATTCCTTTGGAAGAAAGAGAGTCAAGTTATCCTGCACAGGAATTCCCTTTCCAATGCACAAGTACAGTGTGTTGTCTCTCCTTTTGGACAGTTAGGTTAAGTGGAAGAAAACCCATGGCTTTTCAAAAGCGGCCCACCTCCCTGATGTTATCTCCAGGTGAATATTCCCCTTCCAAGCTCAATAGTTCTACCCAAAAATTCTTTGAGGAACTGGTCAATCCTCATGTAAGATGTCAAATTTTAAACAGGAATTGTTTAAAAGGCAAAAGGTGAGAAGCAAACATTGTAAAAACAGAAAGTCACAGGAAAGCAAAGGAGGGAGGAAGGGAGGGAACGGATTTGGTTTTGCCTCTCTACAGAAATTGTTTTGATACAGTATCCCTGTTGCATGAATTTTCCATATGCCTGTGTCAGATCCACTACTTCAAGCCACAGAGCTGTCAGATGCTCGTTTTTTATGGTGCGCTTACGTGGCAGGCCAACCTTTCTGCTGAATCAGTCAGTTTTTGACAAAGCCAGGTTCTGCAACCCAGAAAGATGTACATGCTCTTTTGGCCAAAAGTCTCAACTTTGCAGCAGAAGCAAGCTGGCAAAGCAAACCACTATATTTTGGTACCTAACAACTGTTATCAGAATCGGTGGTTTTATGTGAAAAAAATAAAACATTATGAACAACATATGGAATAGCAACTATTCTGCACACACATACATGAAGCAAATATCACAATGGAAATGCAGATTTAAATGATCAGATGCTATCATAAATTGGCAATTCTTAAAATAATCCAGAAAAATCTCACAGACTTTTGTACATGCTCAGCTTCCTCTGACTTTAACAAAACAAGGAGCAGGAGACACTTAGTTTGTGAACAAATGCTTTAACACTTCAGTTAAAACTTAATTGTAGACTAAGTAAAAATTCCAAAAAACCCCGAAAGAAAATAAAACCAACCCACACACATACACACAGTTTTTCCTTTAACCATATCTGATTTAGAGACCCCATAATCTCACAACTAAGTGAAAATATCAGTCACGAGGTATCCCTTTACAAGGCTGAGGGAGGTGGGTGCATCTCCTGCAAGATTCTTACTTCACATCCCCAGCCTTTAGCATTTGAAAGATTATCTCCTTTCTCCATGCCTCAAATTCTCCTAAAGTAAAACCGCATATTTAAATGCAGCATACATGCTAATCAGGACGTAAACATTTAAATAACAGAATGTAGACCCATTAATCAAAACTGATTACCAGCTCTCTTCCCATTTACTGGAGGTTCTTCTGTAAAATACCATCTTAGTCACTGTTGCCAAAACTGTGTTTTTCAAGCCTCTTGGAGAAAAAGCTGATTAGTTATAACACTGGCTCAGGAGACATGTTTTACGTCAGTGTTTACTAGAAATGTGAGACTGAAATTAATTTGCAGGTAGCCAGCACATAATTGTGCATTTACATTATCGCTTTCTGCTAGCTTAAAAACAGGCTTTGTTTCCTCTGCCCCTCTTCCTTCCATCAGTAGATTTTAAAGTATTCCAAATTTCTGAACGCCCTTGCAGAAATACCTGGTTAACCAGAAACTTTCAGCTCTGGACAACACTGACCACTACATCCTTTTCAGGCCATTACTTTGCACCAGTAGGACATCAACATTCAGATTCCTCCCTGTTTCTAAGTAATTTTTAAATAGCTTTTTGTAATTAATACATCAAACTGCAGAAGACCATCATCAGTGGGCTAAGGCTGTGGCTGGCCATGATGTGCAAATTCTGATTTCCCAGCCAAACTGAACACCAGAAATTCACAAGCTGCATTGATAAGCTTTTAATACCTGAGCACAGGTGACGTACTAAGGTCCACAAGAAAATATGTCAACGGGTTCAAGGTATCTTTTACCCTTGATGCTACAGACAGACCCAGGAAAGGAGGCTGGGAGGCAGGTGGGGCACGGCAGCCTGCTCATCGCACGCTCTGTTCTACTACTTTGACAGTCCAAGACAGTAAACAGGAGAGATCTACTGTGCAAATCTGGTCAGCATTTTGCTAAAGCATGGAGGTTAGGCATGCAAATGCAAATCTCCTAGAGAACGGGGAAATGAAGCCCTTCCCCTACACACTCTCTCACCCCCCAAAAAAGGAGGAAAAAAAAGTAATAAATTACTGTAAAGTTGGGAAAATAATTAACTCTTAACTCCTTATTATATATTTATTATATTTATTTATGTGACTATATATTTATTAAATATATCTTTTTATTTATTATATAACTCTAATAATTAACTATTAACTCTTTTTTTGCACTTCCAAACAATCCTAAATGTGTTTATACAAGCCTAAGAGAAACGCAACCACACGCACACTTGCTCTTTCCTCTTGCAGACACCGTTGGTAGAAATAGTGCCTAAAATAATGGGGACAGTTTTCAGATATACTGAAAATCCAATACTTGGCATTGCTTCCTGAGCATGTTACAGACAGCTACCACACTCTTCAAACCTCTGAACCTTAATTCTTAACACACCGTGCTTCTCTATAGCCAATTTCTTCTCCTGCTTTCTCAAAGCACTGTCAAGATGTTACTCCTGAAGAACATACTTTGCTAACTGTATTTTTTCAGGCCTCATCATGTACACTCTGGGTCACTTCAGTATGAATGTCTTTATACCTAGAGCTTTGTTCAGGCAGCAAACCAAAGCATGGAAGATGTTAGCAATACCACAGGTTTGTGAGGCTTAAGAACAGCAGGAAAAATCAGGGAAGAATCAGACGATGCTATGATCTTGCCTGCTCTAGATGCCCACTAGACTGTTGATTATATCTGCATTAGCAGGCAGAATGGTACAGAAGTAATATTCATAGATAGTGAGAACTGGAAGTCACTCTGGAAAAAGAGATTGAGAGAAGAAAAAAAGCACAGAGGAAGAAAAAAAAATAATAGAGAAACAACACTCAGAAAAAAAAACTTGCAAAGAAAAAATGTTAAAGTTGTAGTTGCAAAGAGGAATGCACTATTCATTTATTTTTGAAAAGACGTGAGAGAAGTCACCCATAAGATACCGGAAAAACATTAATAATTAAAGCCTGTTTTGTGCCAAGGCCATATCCCACCTGGATGCCTGTGAAAACTTCCCACGAGCTCTGGGACGTGCCCCAGTCTGCCCATGGTGCCCACTCACGGTATGATATCGCATCCCTCCAGCAAAGGCCCCAGGCAGGAGCTCCCAACCTGCTCCAGCAGGGAACTTCAGCTTCCCTGACAGTTCTGTTGCATATGCAGATGACACACCAAGACAACCGAAAGCTTCAGAAAACCATAAACTGTTAAGACTGCAGGGCTTCTGAGCGAGTCTAACGACTAGCCTAATTAATGAGCCTAAGAGGATGGAAGATTGACCCTTTCAACAGGGAAGTAGACCTGCATTTAGTAAGCAAACAACAAAAACTGGCTTGCTTTCTACCATGGCGGCAATGGATGTCATGTACGGGAACAGGGATGGCAGCCAGGTTCTCCAGCAAGCCGGGTACCAAACCTTGCTGAAGAGGTGCTGAAGACAAACTGCATTTCACAAGTCTGACACAAAGAAAAATCATCCTATACCAGAACGGCAGTTCCTCTCGTATCTTCAGAATTTACATCACTGTTTCAGGTTACGTTCTAGAATTCTAAGAAAAAAAGGAAAAAGCACACAAAGACAACACTATTTTGAAACATGCTAATGGACACATATACCTGAACATAACATACATACACAGCGTTCTAAACTAAACCTAAGATTTTATTGGCACAGAAATACACTTTATTTAAAAGAAAGAAAAAACACCAGGGGAAAACATAAATAAACGTTCCATAAGTCGTTATACAAAACGATACTATCCCACCCCTGTAACAAATGCATGCAATAGCTGAGACAAATTCAGCAAGTCTGCTGTGTACACTACATAAATATTTGTTTGAAAGTTATTAAATCATCCCTGTAACGAAGTTTAGTATTTTCAGAGTTCCTAATCTGCCTCTTAGCCACAAAAGCGTTGCCCTTACAGTGAAGAAGGCAATTCTCTTTTAAGATTCAAGCCATCAAACTATTGCAATATACATACTTAGCTCTGCCTCTTGACAACAGAGAATTAGAGGAACATTTTGGCGTATTAGGTGTTTTACTAAAAAATTTAAGAGAGTGATTATTTTTTTAAACACAATACATACACCGTTGTGTTCCCTTCATAGATCTGGGACAGCAATACTTCATCCTGTAAGAAATCCTGAAGCAGGGAGAGAGGTAAAATCTGTACATCTTCTGTGTAAGAGACAGGCACTCCTCTTCAAAAAGCAGGATGGCTAGAGATTCCTTATAGGCAAATCCCTTACAGGCAAAACCACCACAGAAATTACAAGTGCCATTTCTAAACACTTCTTTCTTTTTCCTGGCTCCATATTCTGTCTGCATTACAACCTCTGGGGTAAGAGCAAGCGTGCAAACTCCCGCCTGACTTCGCAGAGCTCAGTCGTTAGAAACAATGCCATCCAACATTACCTTACCCTGCTTCCCACCCCCCAACATCAAGCCAAAAATCAGAGGAAATCATGCGGTGTGCTCTGGATATTCCATGACTACTGCCGCTGGCAGGGCGTAAGCCACATATTTCATAGGTAACTAGGAACACACATACAGTTGTTTTGTAGCGACGCTACACCACAGGCTCTTGCTGAACCCCTGCTTTTCCTACCCGCACTCGTTCCAAACCTTTTGCAATTTTAATCCGGGACGTCTGCCCCAGGATTTACGAAGGGGACTTGGTGGGAACTTATCCTTTAAACGCACAGGAATTCAGGGGGAAAAAAAACTTTACAGGGTATTTAACATATGAACATGCATCCTCTACTTGCTGCTTCTGCTGGCAATCAAAGATGTTAAATCCAGTTTACTGCACTAACCAGATTCAATTACATGAGTATCCACAAAGTCTCAAGTGAAAGATGAAATTTTCAAGTACGTAGACTCTTCTGACTTTGCCTTAACGAAAACCCACCTTCCACTTTTCACCACCTGCAGAACATTAGAAAGACATTACTTCTTCAGTCTGCCATCAAAGGTCATACAGGAATCACGAAGTCAGCATATTCTCCGAGCAACCTCATTCTGAGAGAAGCTTTAAGGGCATTTAAAAAGCCTTTGCATAAAAACAAACAGTACTGCCTCGCCTACTGAACCAGAGCTTCCCCACTTCCCCCACAAATGCGTCATCAAAGTCTCCAAACATCTGCCGCAGGGGTTTTTCCCTTGCTCCTTCTTCTTAATGTAAATATTCTGAGTTGCGATACATTTAAACAAGTGGAGGGAAAGACTGCACTTTGCCCAATTCATCTAAATTGGAAATTTAAAGTCCAGTTTATTCATCCGTTTTAACCTAGCTTTTCCAACAGAGTCAGAGCTTGAGTTTCTCTCTCCATCATCTCACAAGCCATTACTGAGCTAAAATGCTTACTAGAGAAGTCCAACATACCAAAGAATGAACAAGTCTAGGAAATACATAGTGGTATAACTAGCTTCTTGAAAACGTGTAGCTCTAGGATGTCTCCTTTATGTCTTCCAGCATAAATATTTACAGCAGTTTGCAATTTGAAATCAAATTGTCTGATCATAAGAAGAAACTCAAAATACATGCCATGAGAGGGAATAATTTCAGGATTAAAAACGAAACCAAGACAGCACAGCCCCAAAAATGCAAGTCTCTTTCTAAGCTTACTGAGTACATCAGGGTGGGCTACAGGGTGACTGTTTTGGTGATAATGACTAACTGTGGTTAGGAAAAAAAAAAAAAAAAGTGGTTTTTTTACCTCTTCAGCAATTTTGCACATTGCTAGGTCAAACAGACACTACCCCCTAACATGCAGACAACCACGTGCTGTTCCCGAGCTCCCTAAGCAAGGTCCTGCATGCCTCCACCCTGCCAAGGGCCAAGGACTGGGAATTCTTCCCACAGCCCAAGAATCCTTGCCTGGAGCTGCAGGTTAGCATTTATCACACAAACCCTTTCAAGCATCCTAACTCAGGCACCACACAAGTTTGAAACAAACAGTAACTATGCTGCAAGTTCTTTTGGTACCTTTTTTATTCAAACAGAATCCACTGCAACAAGGTATTTTTAAGTGGTAACAATATTCTTGGAAAATTTACTGGGCTAGCTAAAAGACTGCACAGTAAGACAGCCGGCAACTGCAAAGGCTAGTGGACCGGTCCCTTCAAAGTTTGAAAATACTGACAGCAATGTCAAAAGCGAAACTTGCGTAGTTTTAAAGCAGTAAAAAGTCAATTAAGAAAGACACCAGACTGTAAACCTTTAGCTTTATTAAAACAGTCATTTAAGATGTAGATGACCGTAAACCTGCAAGGAGACTCTCTTAACCAAGCTTCTCCAGCCTGTCCAGCATTTTACTATTTACACGTTAATTTCTAATGGTTACATATTAGAAGTGGTTGTTGGGGTTTTTTTGGTCGTTAAGTTCACACACACACAGACACATTAAACCCCACACACATTAAAACAGTTACCTTACATATATATTCACAGAAAACCACCATCTATTAGGAGATGCAAGGATTTAAACAAACCGACAGTGCCATATTCTTCTAAATTATCCTAAGAAAGCTGGACTCTTAACAAAATGTAATTCTTCCTGGGCTCAAAAGACTGGACTCAGTTTCATCCCAGAGCCAACTGCCTGCTTTAATAGAAACGTTCGAAAAAGCAACTGCTGAAATCTTACTTTTTGTTTCTCTTTTCACAGCTGCAATTTTTTTTTTCATGACCTTCCTAACACACCGGAGTTCATGCTTCAGCAAATGCCAAATCCTGTAGCATTTCTTTCTCCACGCTCAATTAGCAATAAAGAAGATACAGGATGTAAAGGTGAGGCAGAATTACAGATCTGCACTGTTTCCACTTCACTGTATTCTGAAAGAAATCTAACTGGCTTATATGAAGCTTTCAAGCCTCAGTTCATTGCTGCTTTTTTCGTTTCTGTCTGAATTCAGGTTTTTTTAATCTTACCCTTCAGCAACTTCTTCCAGCTCAAGCCTGATTCTAACTGCAATTATAATGATTTTATATTCCATAAAAAAATATAATTTGTTGTTTTCTACTATCAAGAGAAAAAAAGTAAGCTCCTTATTTCATTCTTTTCCTTTCATCAACATTCTTGCAGGTATTTCTCTGCAATCCTGTTAGCTGGAATACCATCCTTTTATCCCTCTTCTTCATGTTATTTTAACTCGCTTTGAAAGCACCTATTTTTGCCAGTGTCTGTATCCAGCAGACTCTCTTAGCATTATCCCCATTCTCTTTTCCTAGTATTTAGTGTGCATAAGCAGAAATCTATAAATACATGTTCAAAGCCAGCAGTGCCAGCTACAATCAAGTTTGGTTTTTTGGACCTCTTTTTTACTTGCTTAAATCTTAGCCAAATTTTGTTCATTCTGAATGAAAGTTCTACGCCAAATTTTAGAGGGAGTGTTTTATTTTATTTTCTATTAAGGTGTCAACTGAGACCAGTTCAATTTCCTGCTGTTTTACCAGCACACTAGAATTCTTCAAGTCATCTATTAAGAATCTTCATCACTTCCCAGTTTTGAACCTTGTCAATAGATCAGGGGGGTTCTAGAAGGAAAAGCAATGAAACCAGAAAAAAGGAACACACCTTCTGTTATCCTTCTGAAAATCTATACTTGTTTTTGGACAATTAAAGCGGCTCAAACAGCCTGCTGCTTACACAAGGCAAATAAGAGATTTCCAACATAGTTTCATGACGAGCTCAAGGAAGAGGCTCAAGACAACCCTGCGCTGTCCTTCCTGGGCTGGCACTGTCACCTGCCAGGGAACCGTCCAACCCAGAACAAAGGTGACCCCCAACCTGTGATGCAACCACAGATAACTCTGGGTTCCACTACTTCTTCCACTGCAGGGCCAGCGAACACAAGCGATGAGGGCAACACAACACAGGGAACGAGCATCTGAGATGGCGGAAGGCAGGTTCGCTTCGCTGCTTCCTCCTCCTCCTCCTCCTCCAGACGCAATGGCTTAAACCAGTCTCGAAACCAATTGGGAAACAATGACATTAAAGATGTCCCTCTCTAGAGACTTTTCCTGCAGTAAGTACTCCCTCCTGGCCACAGGGGCTTTCTCAGCAACAGCTTGAAACTCTGCAACATGATGACGAACACTCACCGATGGGAGCAATGTCTTTCTCCGCTCTCCGGCGCCAGGTCCACGCGGGGCACATCAGCGTGCCACACGGCTCACGCAGCAAAAAAAGTCCGAGGTCCCAACACATCTATGACTCATATGACAAGCACTGTGCTTCAATACGGTGGAACTTCTGGGGGGTTTAGTTTAGTATTTTAAAAGCTAGGAAGTAAGCCTAAAGAATACCTTTTAAATGTTAAGATTGTGAAGTGAAGCAGCAAGAAGTTGGAGAATGCCAAATGCAAGGGTGTTTACGCAAACTAAGCCAGTGCGTAACATGGGCTGTGCTCCCTGCTTGGCTCCGTTTGCTTTTAGTTTCTTCATCATCTTTTCCGTTATTTAGCCACCAAACGTCTGCTTTACAATGCTAACTACTTTATCTTCTGAACTCTTAAAAGCTGACGTGGTACTGCTATCTCCAATTTACAGGCAGAAAACAAGAGGCATACAGAGATTAAAAGATTTGCCAAAAGTGCTGGCTAATCTTGGATCTTCAACTAAGTTATCTAGACCTCTATTTTTTTATATTTTCTTTTAAAGGTATGTAGAATTTTTGCAGTGTTTTGCATCCAAACTGTAGCCATAGCAGACCGACTGCAGCAGCAAAAACTCAGAATTTGTGCCCAGGTATCTCAACTCTGGCAAAATGCAGCACATGCAATTAGCGGTTCAGTCTCACACAAGAAACTCAGTGGTAGAGGCAGGAGTTAAAAGCAGTTGTCTCAAAGCAACGCTGAAGAGTCTTATCCACCCTGCTGTTCTTTCCCTTCTTGCAACCCGCTCTCAATGGGCTTTTGTCCATCGCTTGTGGCCACTGACACCAGCCCCAACTATCCTGTGCAGTGAATAGGACCAGACCCTGCTGAAAACCCGTGACAAAATTTAGGTACACGGAACAATACATGAACAGGACAGATGATGGGAAAGGGTTGCAAACCACATCTTTAAATCCAGCCCTTCTTACACTGCAGAGTATTTTAGATAGTTTTTCACAGGTAAATCAGACATTATTCACATTACAATAAAATCTAAGGGCTGCAGCCAAGAAGATACCTAACATGCAAGATGTTAAACCATTCGGACTGCAAGAAACAGCCTAAAGATTTTACACTCTAAGCAAGTAAAACAAAAACAAACATCATCATTCCACATCCCAGATGAGAAACACAAGGCAGAGAGTACCTCTATGGTCTACAAGAGAGCTGGTCTATTCATTGCATTACAGGTGGATCTCCTGGTACTCCAGCTGACAACACACCAACAGAGCCGTGCACTCTCTCTACCTTCACGAGGGAGGTTTTGGGTTCAAATCTGGTTTGCAGAAGTCATCATACAAAACAATCTGATATACAGAAACAAGAACTGCTAGCCAAATCACAGGATATTTCTGTAACAAAGCCACCGAGTCAAAACTCTTGACTGCTTGTTCCACCTCAGTCTCACATTTGTTCCAGAAATTTAAGACACGTATACAGCATCATTACAGATGTCTACAGGTACGCTGCAGAGCGCAGACCACTAGCACTTCTGCTGTACCAATACTGCATCTACAGCCCCTCAAAAATACCCTGAAGTGGGGTATTATTTTTGCCTCCGAAACAATACCGAAACCCAAAAGTCAATTGTTGTTCTTGCACTTTTCTTTTGAGCCAAGCCAGCACAAGTTACAGCAGCGAGCCTTGAGAAATCTCAGCACTTTTTTCAAGTCATTTGATGCAAATCATGAACTAAAGCACAGCACACCAATCGATACTCAAGTTTTATAGAGTACACGACCAAACACTAGTAAGAAATATCAACCTGTCAACTTTCAGTCTAGACAGGCCTGTTTTCAGGAGCAAAAGCACATTACAATTCTGAACCAACTCAAGGAGTCTTTGCTAAATGACCCTTAAGACACAGCAGATGCCTAGCTCTCCTGGACATCGTAAGGCCCGGAATGTATCCAGTTTTCCAGCAAACTTAAGCACGGTTTTCAGACTGCTGCAATGCTATCAAGCTACTGAGCAAAGCTATTCATATTATACTTGCATTTCCTTATCAAATGTGAAGTGTTAGGAGATGGCTGTTGAACTTCATGGGCCTGTCCACCATTTGTTTCAAATAGAAATATTTGACTGAGAAGGAAAAAGAGAAACAGCAACAACTTGCCTTCTTAAAAATAACAGAAAGCTTATCTAGAAAGAAAGTTCCAAAATATTTCTGTTACAGTTCTGTATTGGTGAATCAGAGCACCAAGCTAAATGCTGTACACATATTAAATTAGTTTTCTTTTTAAACTCTGCAACTGGGTACTTCTAAGTAAACAAAAACATGAGTTGTTTTTCCTTCTGTATCCTCACAACCATCTGACAACAAACCAAGCCCACTCAACCCTGCTAAAAGCATGATTCACTAATGTAACTGTACTTCTGGGAATACATTACAGCTTCTACCCCACGTTTTGTTACACCTGTGTATCAATTGGCCATGTAAATACAGGGTGTAACCACAAAGTCACCTTTTTGTTAGCTTCAGCGAGCTACAATTTCACGCAACAAATAAATTACGAAAAGGCAGCCTCTGGATATCTGAATAAGCACACTTTTGCAGCACATTTATTTTCCGCAGGGGGAGTGATGATGCTTTTGATTAGCAACACAATATGTATCTTTGCTATTTAAGAGACCATCAGGAATACCTGCTTATGAACTCCATTCCAGCCACACGGCTGACAAGTAGCCCATGCCAGACTTTTCCTAGGCATATCTTTAGCCGTCACCTTCAAAATTACTAAGCATTTTCCAACCCATATCCTTTTGAGACCTGCAAAACTGTCATTTCTCTCCTATTTTAGCCACTCACCCCTACTTGCTGGGGGCGACCACGACTGTGAAATTAGTCAGGAGACAGTCGGACATTGTGCACAACTCCTCTTACCAAAGTGGTCCGCTGGTGACAGTAACATTTCTGACTTCAGGATGTATGTGCAGTAAGAAGCAGGGAAGGCTGATGTGACAAAGCAACATAACGAAACGAGCGCGGCACAGCAGATGCCTTAGCGGTACCCTTAGCTACAACACGCTCGTTCAGCCACAGTCGGGCATTAACACCATGTCACTAACGCAGTCATGAAAAACAAAAAATTAAATTAGTTGGCCATTTGTTATTTGCAAAATAATGCTTTCTGTATCCTATCCTCTTGATACAGGGTGGTTGGGGTGTTTTTTTCCTGCTGTAAAAACAGGTTAGTAAAGCGCTATATTGACTCATCTAAACAGGCAGCAAAAGCCAAGAAGGGGGAAAGGGGAGAGGACCTCAGCACACAAAACAACCCACAAAAAATAAACCTGATCTTCACTGATCCAAATACTTCTGCCAATCGCCATCAGCTCTCTCAGAAGTATACAAAATGAGTAAAATCAAGCCATGTCACAAAAAGAGCAGCTTTAAGGTTTCCTGCCAGAATCTTAAATTTAGCTCTTTATATTAAACAACGCTCCTTCCATTTTCCCCAGACAATAAGGTTGCTTACAGTAAACACAGGCAATATTAAAACCTTCAAAACTTACTCCTATGCTGCAGCAAACCTCAAATTAATTAACGGGAACGTGTCGGGGGCGGGGGGGGTCTGTGTGGTTTTGGGGGGGCAGCAGGAGAGCTGGATCACAGTGGGGTTTCTTTAGAGGAAAATACTTGAGGTTCTTGGACTTGGTTGTTTATTCTCCAGGCTGACTTGGACCGCAAGTACAACCCAAGCAACCCATCTGATGCACAGCAGGATAGTGTCAAGGGTTGTTCATCAGTGATCTCTCAAAAAAGTTAAACATTGATGGGCTCCAGACAACTCCAGTTAAACTCGCTATGGGGCAATGAGGGGAGAGAGAGGGAGAAGCCAGGTAAGGCCACGGAGCGTTCTTTGTACATAGTACAAAAGGTGACAATCAGGTTTAGAGAAATTAAAAAAAAAAAACAAAAAAAACCACAAAAATAAAACCCACCACCTTTTAACCTAAAAATGCAGGTTACTTAATCTTGCATCTTTGTCTTTCAAAAGTTACAAGAGTTTGTAGATTTTCACCTTTGACCACAGACATTCATTCTTTTTGCGCATTTAGTTATTATTGGTACTAATTATCACAGATTGAACCACAGTATTAAAAAATGGCACTTTTTAAAGTTCTCATGGTTAAGAGCATCGACTTAAGACAGCTCTAGCTTTGCATACATACAAATACGCTGTCACAAACCAGACCTGTGAAACCTTTCAGCCTCCACACGTTCCAGCAAAAACTGAGGGGTTAGGCAAATATTCTCTGGAATATTCTCAGAGACTGATAAAATGACTAAAGAAACTGAAATCCAGTTTTCCTCATTATCTAGACTAAAAATGGAAATAGGGCATAACTAATGAGAAGTAAACTGATTTTTCAAATCACTTCACCTCTAATAACTCACAATAGCAGCAATATATGCCCACAACGTGCTGAGGTTTGCAGCACCTGTGTGCTGTTTTAAATGTCATTTAACCGCTCCAACATAATTTCAAATTACGGGCTCACTGTATACCTCTATTTCCCTTCTCAACATTTAACTCATCGTAATTCATTCAAGAACTCCATTAGTTGTGGAAAAAATAGGAACTGATGAAAACTGCTATTACAGGGGGCGATAAAAGCTAAATGACTGGGGAAATTATGCAAGGGGAAAAAAAAAGCAATTAATTTCTTACACAATTAAGAGTTTAATTAGATTATTTATTTTAAATGCATTTAAGTGAATAGAAAGCTTTACAATAGATTTAACTCCTATTAAGTTTCAGGCAATACAAGTGCAGATATCAGACGGAGTACTAAAATTAGACCATTCTCATATTTGATCAGAAAGCATAAGCTCAGCTATGTCAGCAACCTGGTAAGCAGCAATATTAAAAACTGGGCTCTATTTTATTGCTTCACGTTCCGTGAGAAGGGGAAACAGCATCAACCTGAACGTGAAACTCCCCAGCTGTGATGGAGGTTTATCCATCACACTGAGCAATACTACTCAGCGCTTCCTGAACAAAGACACTGCAAAAAATGTCTTCAGTGGTAGCAGTGGCAGCAGTCCACAAACATGAGGTCTCGGCTCCAGCTGTATGCACTAGCACTTGAGAGCCTCTCAGCTGTAAACCAACCGAAACGCACGTGGATGTTTGTTGGGTTTTGGCATAAAGAAGTTAAAACCGGAATCAAATGCTCTTCCTGCCCCTAAAACTTGATGTTGGGTGTTTTGTAATCGCTCGTATTCTCTGGAGGGATGCTTCCATACTGCAACTGCAAAACTCACGTTACAAAAAGCTGATGACAGCTACACGTGAGGGTGCAGGTGGAAGCACGCTCTCCCAAAAGCTGAGCACGAGGGTGGGGATGGAAGGGTGTTCTCCCTCAACATGCACGTCTGCTCGTGTAACTCCTCCAGGGCCACTTCTGCCCAGACAGTGATCAGATTCCTCACATTCATCTGCCAGTCCTGGGCTCGGTTAAGTGCACTGGGATTTTGTGCAAGGAAACGCCTGGACACGTACACTTGCCAGTTCGTGGAGCAGGTCGCTTGCCTGCTTGTTCCTTTCAGTAGCCAACGAGCAATCACTTGGCTGTGCAGAGGCAGGACAGCCAGGAGACCAAGGTCAAAGCTAGCAATGCCCGAGGTAGTGTGGGTGACAGATGATAAACAGTGAGGAGGCATGCATGGGAGGAGAGTTTCAACCCCTCAAAAGGCAAGCCAAACTGATTACTATTAAGAAAAACAACTACCGGCTGTCAGATCTGACACTGCTTCTGCATTACACGCATTTCCCATCTCCCTGTATATTTTGACTGTAAATTCTCTGGTAAGAAAGCTACATCTTCATTTGCATTTTCAAAGTTCATGCTGGTTATTGCTGTAAGCTGCAAGAATGCCATCAAGCACACAGACTGCAGGAAAAATAACAGATTCCACTTATTTCTCTCAAAATTAGAGCTGTCTCATGGACAACTCCTAAAACTTGCCTGCAGACTATTTTTGGATCAAAACAGACTTCTTAAATACATATTCCTCTAACCTCATAATTGAAACTGCAGCCGAGTTCCCCAAGAGCTTTTCTGTCTCAGCTGAGAGCTACATACCTCTCAGATTTCTGGGATGTATCTGCTTTGTCCGAGGCATTTTCCTCTATTCTCATACACCACTTTCTCCTCTCAGAAATGGAAAGCACAGCAAGCAGAGAGATGGCAGCTCCATAAACTTGTCAAAGGGGTCAGTTAATCCGTATGCTAAAAAAAGAGAAAGAAAAGTTGTGAGATGTATGCGTTAATAGGGAAAACAAAGATACCTATCTGCCCCCTTCCATCCTCAGGAGGCTATGGAAATCAAGCGAAAAGCAAGAAATATTTCTGTACCTATCCTTTTACGGAGTGAAACGTTCCAGTATCTTAAGAAGACTACATGAGGGTGAAACTCCTTTTGGGATTACTCAGGAAGCATGAGAAAACTAAGACACTTTTCCACACTTGTCAGCTGTTTTCTAGCCAGAAAACATCTTCCAGCAACTCGTGTCCCATGCAAATAAATCCAGAAAACTAAACCAAAACTTGACATCAGGCTTTCAGAGATGGATCTTCATTTTGGGGTCGGGGAAGAGCAGAACGAAGGGCAAACACACACAGCATCAGCAGTAAGTCACCCTATTTGCAACATCAGCTACCTCCGGGTTCGTTACACGGAGTGTGCAAGTCCAAAAGAACTCCCCATGGAATATTTCTGCCAAAATTATCAGCATACAGCAGAGCATCACACTGGCTCTTGACTCACCTGCAAGCTGCTGGACAGCAAGTTTCTGCCCTGGTGTGATCCTATGTAGCAGCAGCAGCCCCCGTGCATTTGCAAGAGGCTGCAGCCAGCAAAGCCCCAGTACAGATAAACCCCACGGACCAGGGAATTCTTTTAATAGCCCAAGACACAGATCTGCTGCTAAATTGGCACAAACCTACATCTGCATCCCGAAACCCGCATCTTTAAGATTAACAAAATTTGCTCACTTTTTCAAATATTCTGGCCATTTGATTCCAGTTTAAAGGAGTATTTTGTTTAGTTTCTGAAGTCCTACAGCATGTGAAATCTCTCAAAGAACTATGGCAAGCTACTTACATAAGAACTTAAAAAAGAAAGTGACCGGTGTAATTCCACCCTTCAGCTAAAAAAAAAAATTAACCACTTTTCACTATTTTTTTATAGTAGTACTACCTCATGCTAACAGTCAGGTTATTTTAGTAAACACTGGGAAGAAATTTTAAAAATTCATAGAAACTTCAGAATGGCCTCTAATATGGACAAGTTGATTAGGCATAGCTACTCAAAGGAAGAAGTACGTAGAATTTTTAACATTTGTTGTAAGTATTAATTTCAGAGGGGGGTAATGTTTCTGGTTTTTTGGTTGTTTTGTTGTTGGGGTTTTTTAAGACAACCATGTTTTTACAAAAATGGAATGCAACCCCACTTAAAATAGACTACTTGCAACCACCCCTTCAGCGTGCGACTGTTGAGGAATACAGCCATTAATTTTTAATGTTTCTTTTGTCTGTTGCTGCATAAAAAGACCCAAACAGGAGAAGAAACTGACTGCAACTGACACAAAGGAAGGCTGGAAAATGTTATTCTGACTAATGATTCTTCACTAGGGTATTACTGCACCTTAAAGGAAAAACAAGGAAAAATCCAAAACAGAGCAGGCAGCCTGTCAAGTTGTTCTCCTCGTACCACTTTATCTGCAAGGGTAAGAGAAAGATTTAGGAATGAAATAAAACCTTAGAGCTCACAGGTCCCTTTCTCCCGGTGTCGGGCAAAAACTGGAAATGCAGAGAAGTGGCTGGATTGCTGGAAGCGATGCACACCCCCTGAACCCCAGTGTCCCCCCTTTGTTGTGGGGGTGCCGCCGGGCCGAGGTTTTTAAAGATTATAATAAACAACGTCAGTTCTTCACGCAAGTTATTGGGAGCAGGAGTTTGAACCCACCCCCCCCCCCGCCGGGTGCCCGTAAACCATAAGCATCTCCCGATGCTGCCCTGCAGCACAAATGACATCTCATTTTAGGCTGTAAAAGCACCGATTTCCCTCGCTCCCAGCAGGACTCGTTTTTTCGGGGGGGGTGAGGGGGGGGGGGGGGGAAGGGAAGAGATGGCTGTGTGAAAGCCACGGTGGAAACACCGCACAGGACCCAGGCGAAAAGTCATTCTCTCCTTAATTTGAGGGGAAAGGGAGGGGGAGAAGCGGGCCTTTGTAAACACGGCGGACGCATCCCCCTTCAAAAAAAAAAAAAAAAAAAAAAAATGCAGGGTCGGGAGCGGTGCGGGGAGGGAGGCGGCCCCGGAGAGCCGCCGGTATGTGCGAGCAGGGATGGAAGGGAAGGGAGACAGGGAAGGAGAAGGAGGAAGGGAAGGGAAGGGGAAAAAAAAAAAAAACCAACCGAAAAAAAAAAACCATGAATGAATAAAGAGGGAGGAGCCTGGGAAAACCCCTCTGCAACGCCGCACCGAACAAAGCGCTGCACACATGCCGGGGGGCGCGGGGGGGCGGCCGCAGCCCGGCACCCCGCGGGGACGGCGGCGGGGCTGGGGCGGGAGGAGCCGCGGGGGCTGGGCGCACCCCCCTCCCCACTCACACACACGGCCCCAGCCCCGGCCGCGGACCGGGGGGAGCGCCCCGCAGAGCCGCTGCCCGCCCGGGGCCGGGGGTGAAGCCGGCGGCCGCGCCGCCAGCGCGGAGTCCCCGCACGTCCCGCAGGGGCCGCGGCGGCCCGGCGGAGCGGGGCTGGGGGCGGGGGGGGGGCAGCGGGGCCTTGCGGTCCTCCCCGTCCCCGCCCGCCCCCCGCCGCCGGCGGAGGGCACATTGTGTTGTGGCTGCCGCAGCTCCGCGCGAAGGGGGCGGCGGGGAGCGCCCGTCCCGCCCCGCACCCCCCCATCCCCCCCCCCAGCGCGACGCCTCCCGAGCCCCCCTCCCGCCCCCCCGCGGGCCCGCTGCAAACCTGGCGGCGGCGGCTGATGGCGGCGGCGGGGAGCGCGGCGACCCCTGCGCGGCGGACGGCGGCGGCGGGAGCGGGGGGGGAGGGGGGGTGGGTTGGGGGGGGGCAGCGGGGGGGGGCCGGGAGCCTCCTTCACTTGACAACCTCAAACACAAACATGACCCAGCGCCGCCGCCGCCGCGCCCGGCCCCGCGCTCCCCCCACACACACGCACACACACGCACCGCCCGGCACCGACACCCACCCCTCCTCCATGCACCGTCCCCCCGGGCCGGCCAAGGCGCCGCCCCCCGGCACGGCCCCCTCCACAGCCCCCCGCCGGCCGGCCCCCGGCCGCGCCCGCCCCCCGCGCGGCAGACCCCTCCCCCGGGACCCTCCCCCCCCCCCATGTCCCACACGGGAGCCCGCCGGCCCCGGGCCCGCCCCCCCGCCGGGACACACACAGGCACAGGGCGGGGAGGCCTCCCCTGACAGGCGGGCGGGGCGGGGCGGCCCGGCGGGGGAGGGCCGGCGGGCACGGGCGGCCTCGGCGCATCCGCCGGGCTCCCCCGGGGGAGAGACGCGCTCCCCCGCCCCGCCCCGCCCCCCGGCGCCCCGGTCACCGGTGGGGGGAGGGGCGCGGGGGGAGGGGCGCGGGGGGAGGGGGGGTGACGCGGGGGGGGGGGCGGGGGGTGTTTTACCTTCTCTCACTTTCTATTGCAGGAAGCGGGGCCGGAGCAGTGACGTCACCGGGTCTCCCGGCCCCGCCCCCTTCCCCGGCCGGGGCGGGCGGGGGTGGGGGAGGGGTCGGGGGAGGGGTCACCGAGGGGGTTTCCTCGCGGCCCGGGGCGGGGAGGGGGGGGGGAGACGCCGGCGCGAGGCACAACAGACGCGCGCCGGGCCAGTTTCCCCGCGCCCCCCCCCCGCCCCCACACACACACACCACGGGCGGGACCCCGCGGCGCCCCCGGGGGAGCCCCTCGCCGGGGGTCCCGCGAGGGGAGGGGCCCTGGCGCACCCGGGCCCTGGCCGAAGCGGCGCCTCCCCCGGGGGCAAAAGTTCCCGCTGCCCCCCCCCCCCCCCCCCCCCCCGCCCTCCGGTGCGCGTCGCGCTCCCCCCCCCCGGCCGCGGCCCGGCCCCCGGGGCACCGGCACGACCGCGCGCACACACACACGCGCACCACACACGCGCACACACACACACACACGCGCGCGCGCGCACCCCCGGCGCAGCCAGCCGCGGCTGAGGCGGAGATCCCGGAGGTTCCACCCGCGCCCCCGCCGCCCGCCGCCGCCGCCGGGGCACTCACCGCGCGCCGCGCATCCTGCCGCCGCCGCTACAACTTTCCACGCCGGGCGGCAGCCAGCCCCGCCGCGCGCCCCGCCGCGCCGCGAGTGGGCGGGGGAGGAAATACGAGGGGGAGGCGCGTCGCGCGCTCCGCCGCGGCGCCCCTTTTTTGGCCCGGGCGGCGGGTTGCGCCGGGGGTGCGCCGGGGGACCGGCTTCCTGCAGCGGCTGCGGGGGGAGCGCACGGAGAGTGCACGTATGTGTGCACACAGCGTGTGTGTGTGTGTTCATGCATGTGTACATACAGCCTGTGTGTGTGTGCATGCAGCATGCGTGTGCATGTATTTGTGCATACAGCGTGTGCGTGTATGTGTGTGCATACAGCCTGTGTGTGTGTATGTGTGTGTGCATTACAGCCTGTGCATGTATATGTGGAGACAGCGTGTGTGTGCATGTATGTGTGCATACAGCCTGTGTGTGTGTGTGTGCATACAGCCTGTGTGTGTGTGTGTGCATACAGCCTGTGTGTGTGTATGTGTGTGTGCATTACAGCCTGTGCATGTATATGTGGAGACAGCGTGTGTGTGCATGTATGTGTGCATACAGCCTGTGTGTGTGTGTGTGTGCATACAGCCTGTGTGTGTGCGTGTGTGTGTGTGTGCATACAGCCTGTGTGTGTGTGTGCATACAGCCTGTGTGTGTGCATACAGCCTGTTTGTATGTGCATGCATGTCTGTGTGCATTCAGCCTGTGCATGTGTGTGTGCATACAGCCTGTGCGTGTGTGTGCTTGTATGTGTGTGTGCATACAGCCTGTGCAGGTATGTGTGTATACAGCCTGTTTGCGTGTGCATGCATGTCTGTGTACATACAGCCTGTGTGTGCATGTATGTGTACATGCAGCCTATGTGTGTGTATACATGTGTGTGCAGCCTGTGTGTGTGCATACAGCCTGCGTGTGTGTGTGCATGTATGTGTACATGCACCCTGCGTGTGTGTAGCCTGCGTGTGTGTGTGCATGTATGTGTACATGCACCCTGCGTGTCTGCATACAGCCTGCGTTTTCCCTTCCCTTCCTTCTTCTCCTTCCCTCTCTCCCTTCCATCCCTGCATGTATGTGTACATGCAGCCTGTGTGTGTGCATACAGCCTGTGTGTGCATGTGCGCAGCTTGTGCATATATGTGTGCGTGCAGCCTCTGTGTGTGTGTGCATGTATGTGGGCATACAGCCTGTGTGTGTGTGCAGCCTCTGTGTGTGCATATAGCCTGTGCCTGTATGTATGCATACAACCTCTGTGTGTGTGCATACAGCCTCTGTGTGTCTGTGCATGCATGTATGCATACAGTCTGTCTGTGTGTATGTGTGTGTGCATGCAGTCTCTGTGTGTGTGTATACAGCCAGTGTGTGCACAGCCAGGATGTGTGTGCATATAGCCTGTGTGTGTGTGTTCGCACAGCCAGGGTCAGGTGTGCATACAGCCTGTGTGTGTATGTGTGTGCAGCCTGTGCATATTTGTGCATAGCTGGGGAGCATGTGCATACAGCCTGTGTGTGCGCATACAACCTGTGTGTGCATGTATGTGTGCACAGCCTGTGCATATTTGTGCATAGCTGGGGAGCATGTGCGTGCAGCCTGTGTGTGCGCATACAACCTGTGTGTGCATGTATGTGTGCACAGCCGAGGGATGGTATGCATACGGCCTCTGTGTGTGTTTGTGCGCGCGCGCACACAGCTGGGATGTGTGTGCATATAGCCTGTGTGTGTATGTGTGCAGCCAGGGGTGCCCGTGCATACAGCCTGTCTGTGTGCATGCAGCCTGTGCATATGCACAGCCAGTGTGTGTGTGCACAGCTGGTGCATATGTGTGCATACAGCCTCTGTGTGTGCATGTGTATGGACGCAGCTGACATGCATGCATGTGTACAGCCAGCCTGTATGCATGCACAGCCAGTGCACATCTGTACATACAGCCTGTGTATGCATGCGTACAGCCAGTCTGTGCGTGCAGCTGGGGTGTATGAGTGCGTACAGCCAGTGCGTGTGCACAGCCAGCGTGCATGCTCCATGCAGGGTCACCCCGCCACAGCCGCTGGGAAGCACCATGCTGTGTGTCCCTGCCCCGCCCCCCCCCCAGGCAAGGTGCACGGGAAGGGGCCCCAGGCCGGGCTTTCACCCCTGAGGACGGGGGACTTTGGTATTTTAATTTTTTTATCCGAACTCCCTGACAAACAGGTGCTGGCAGCTCTTCGTTACCGCTCGGGTTTTCCATCGGGTTTGCATTGGGAGCCAGCACGTGATGTCTTTAGCAAATAAACCCAATTAAATATTTCTTGCATCACCTTGCTGTTCCTCCACCTCCCGTGCCTGCGCTGCCCTGGCCACCCTCGTGCCCAGCTGGAAGCGCTCTGGCCATGCTCCATCCTTCCCTTGTACGTTTGGTGTTCAGACCAGACCCTGCCTGGAGAGAACGCGACCACCATTACCAGAGCCTTTGAGTTTTTCACAGGGCCATCTTGCAAACCAGTTATTCTCGCAGGGTTTGCCACAGGACGGATGAGTACTTTGATCCTCACTTACACAGGGGAGAAACCGAGGCAGGAAGACGCAGAGTAGCTCATTGCAGAGCTGTGTACAGACACGAGACCGCTTCTGCACAAGCTTTTGGCCACAGGCACTGTCTCTGGGCTATTCTTCCTCTTGAGTTCACTTAAATTATACCTTTAAATTATCCCTGTGCTGCCTCCTGCCCAGAAGGAACAGAGGTATTCGCTACACAGAAGGCGAAAGTCAGCGTACACACTGCCTGCAACCTGGCGGTTCAGGTGAGGGATGGCATTCATCACAGACAGACAGACAGGAAAAAAATTAGACCCTCGAGGAGTATCTTCAGGGGAAGCATCGTGTTCTGCTGCTCCAGTTAGAGAAGAGCCACTCTGTTGGAGACCGCACTTGTCTTCCCCCTCTGGGTTTCATGGCTCAGGGCTCCGACTTGCTGAAGAGGAGAACTGCCATTTGCCCGAGCACATTGACGTGAGCATGAGCCTGCAGGTGCCATAAGCTCCCATTACTGTACCACCAAGCCTTACCAGGTCACAAACCCAAGATCAAGTGACCTCTGAAACTGGATCTGGAGCTCTACTTGCTCTTTCCAGCTGCCCCTGAGAGTCGGTCCTGCTGGCCTTTGCGATACATGGCATCTGACTCCTCCTGCTACTCCTTGTCCCAAAACTTCAGATAGTTGTCACCAGTCATCAGCGAGGAAGCATCAGACCCTGGCCCTTCCTAACAAGATGCCCAAGAATAAGGGACTCGCCACAGCCACTGCTGGTACCAAAGGAGACAGTCCTAGGTCACCCATCTCTTTGCAAGCATCTGAGTAAGTTAAAACCAAACACTCCAACGTGTGAGTTGAATTGAGAGACCACAGCAAAACCCCTGGAGCCAGGAGGAAACCGTTCTTCTACTAGAAGTAGTCAACCTGCACCCCACCCAGCAGCATGAAAATCCAGCCCTCCCACCACATGGATGGGCACAGGAATGCACTGGGTGCCCTTCCTCTGCCAACAGGCACAAGTGTCCTCACCAGGATGCCTCAACGAGGTGTCAAGGAGGAGACAGGTCCCCAGGAAGGCCCGAGGCATGTCAGATGGTGCCAGCTGATCCCCCTTTGAACATAAATAAAACCAGTCCTCTCCAAAGAGGTGGCTGCAAGCTGGTGATGCACCTCAGCCAGCTCAAACTCAGCTCCGGTGAGCAGAGCCAGGGGCTGGAGAGCTGTGTCCCACCTGGCGCCGTGTTGCTCCAGCAGGCTCCTCGGGGCAGGTGGGAAACACGGTCCCAAGGGCTTGGGGAAAGCAGCGCACGAGGCTGTTCATCCTGGGCAGACCGCTTCATCTTTGTCTGTTTTTCCATCAGTAGAAAGGAAGCGCATACCCACTCAGCAGCGTGCCTTGGGAGACGAACTGTGGAGGATTGCTAGTAGGAGGCACGTAGTAGTCAAACCTGCAAACGAGGGAAATTTTTTAAAAGTTTTCAGCAAGATCCAAAATGCCACATCAATATGCATATCGGGGAAAAAAAAATCCTTTGCAGCAGAATTTAGAAACTCTTAAAATTCCACCTAAAAGGAGCCCTACAGGATACAGATTCCCTTTAAATGACTGTGTGTATATCTGAACGGGGAAGGTTATTAAGGCTTTTTTCTTTCTGAAACTCCACTGCATTTTCAGGAGGACACCTATTTTTAAACATCCTCTGCGAAACCCCTACGCTCAGAAACTGGTATTCTGTAATGGCTCACAGGTATTTTATGCATTAATATATACACAAACACACATTAGGCTCTCAGGAAACCCTGATACATTAGGTACTTTTAAATAATTCATTGTTAAGCACCCCATGATAAATCTCATGTTGAACAGTATGTGATTTTGCTAGAATTCTTGGGATATATTGAATGTGAAGCACTGTGGTAAATTTTAACTATGCTGAGCATCAAATGAGAAAATTTTATATTGTACATTACATCCTGACACGCAACTGAGAATCTTTATTATTAAGGCTTCAGGGAATTTCTGAGGTAACTTCTGAAGTTCTGAAAAGAAAAAAAACCAAGACCAAGCGTTGTTTCTCTATAGAAGTTGAATTTGTCTCAGAGAAGGGAAATTCCGTCAGCAGTCAGCGTGGAATGAACACCAAGGTTTCGCTGAAGGGACCGCTGTCAGCTCTTCCTCTGAGGCTCCTCTTTCCACGCTGTTCAGATGAAAGTCAGAGGATCTTGGCTTACCTGGTAGGAGCTGGGGCTCGGAGCCTTTCCAGGGCTTGCCGCTCCCGCAGCAGGGCTGGGGAGATAGGGCAGCAACCGCTGCTGCCAGGGGAGCTCGTGTTCCCCCTTTTTCTCCAGCAGTAGCTGTCACCCCAGATACTCTCGACCCTCCCTTGTCAGCAGCGGCCAGACGCTTTCCTGGAAGCAGGATCACAAAGACCACAGCAGGGACCTGGCCATGCCCTGCGACCCTGAGCGAGGAGCTGATCCCAACTGGCATGTTTTGCATGGAGACATCCTCTGTCTTCTCCCCTCACAGGCTGTCCTAAAGGGGGGTTGCTTTTTTCTTGTCCCGTAAGTTGAATCGGTTCCTTCTGATTTGGAGAAACTGGTATTATACGTTGAAAACAAAACATTATACCAAAAAAAAAAAAAATCCAGCAAAGATTTTTGGCCCAACCTTACTTTTTACTTACATATATACACTACAGCTCTGTGTGGTGGTCACTGGTGTGGACCCCTGAAGCCAGGGAAAGGTGCAGATCTGTCCAGCTTCAGGTTAATGGAGTGATACAGGGCAGCAATCACTGACAGAGCTTCACCTTTTTTCCCCAGGTATTATTAACCAGACATTTCGACGAACTTCACGATCACCGATGTCACATCTGGTTATTTACACCATGTTCATCTTAATGACAGCAGAGCATCTCAGACAAGAACACCTGGGTTTAAGATGCCACACTAAGTAAAGTTGCTAAGTAAAAGACTAAGTTAAGTTTTTACTGGCTTGTTGGCTATTTGTTCTTCTCCCTTCTTGGAAGGAGCCCCAGCCTCTGCGATGCCCCCCCAGGGGTAATCACAGGACCACTTTTCCAAGCAATAGCTCCTCCAGGCAGGGGAAACAGCCCTCACCCTACCTACACAACCGCAGCCCAACATCAGCCGTCTTTCCTCCCAGCACACAAGACCTCACATGTCTGGTCACAGGACAGGGGACTGGCCAGAGGAAAGCATCCGCTGAGGAGAACACTTTCTAGCAGAATCCCTTTGAAGGCTCCTTCGGTACTGCCAGCTCTGGCGAAACTAGTGCCATGTCCACACCGCAAAGAGCATCCTCCCTGCAGAGACACATGATGAGGGCAAGAATGAGAGATCCCCAGTACTCTGCAGACTGGCTGCACTCCCTGCCTGGCCAAATCTTCCAAAAAAAAAAAAAATAATTAAAAGCAGACTGATTAAAACAATGCTGCTTTTTTCTCCAGAAGGCAACCCCAGTGGCCGGCACATGCTGTGCCCGTGCTGCTGCTGCCCCGCATGGAGCGGGATGAGGAGCAGGCTGGACCACTGCCATGTGATGAATGCCTTGTGCTCAGCACACCACGCATCTCACGGGGCTCTGTGGGATGTGACATCCACCCTCCCGGGAGGGAGGCGATTACCACACAGGGTTATAAGATCTGGGAGATGGCAAAGGCTCACTTGCGGTGCAGGATGTGATACTGTTGGCATTACGTTGAAGGTCTGCGCCAGCTCAGGCGCCCTTCCTCCTCCCCGAGATGGAGCTCACCCAAGGCCCTGAGCAGTCTCTTGTGTCCAAACACAAGGCAAGTTTGAGCTTGGGCCGGTGCTCTGAAGTTAGTGTAGATGTAGCTGTGAAAAACAAATCTCAGAGCTTTTTGGCTTTCCACTGAAAGCTTTTCCACTCCTATCTTTTTAGAAAGATCCGTTTCTCTGCAGGTCAGCAGGCTCTGTGCTTCACAGCCCTTTTACTCCCTTGCACCCGTGTATTTTCACTCCTCACTGAGCTGGACTGGGTTCTTGCCATCTCTGAACTTTTTCATGAAGTTGCTCAGATTTTCCACCACATCTCCCCTTTACCTCAGCTCGACGGTTCACTCTGATCTTTCTTGCTCAGTAGCTCTAGGTTCTGAGCTGTTCATTTAAATATGGTGTGGTTTGCCAGCATTTTTTGCTAAGCCTTTTATTTTATCCGTTAAAGAAACAGAAGACACACATGCACTTAACAGAAGTGCACCTTGCCAAGATGCTTTCAATGGTATGCTTATTCTTTAGATTCAACCATAAACATCTAAACATATCTGAATGATTAAAAAGCATTTCATCCCATGCCTTCTCCCCCAAGTATTTTTTGCCATTCAACAAGACCCTAGTATTATGTTTACCACAGACATAGATGGGAGAGGTCTTCAAAGTATCACATTCTGAGCACATTGAGTTCGCTTAGCAGCTCAAAGGTTGCAGGGTTAAAAGGAAGTAAGCAAGACATCATTATTTTCTCTGGAAATGTTTTCCCTTGCCTCCTTTCCAGTACAGATGTGAATATAAAGAAATCCACCAAGAAGGAAAAAAAAAAAATAATCCCTGTTCTATTGAGATTTTTTTTTCCTCCAAACAAGTTAAAATTTTCTTTGATTACTGGGATGTTTATTTCACCAGGCATATTGCAGATCATTAGGCACAGATCAACAACAAAGCTTCAAGATCCTTCAGCCTTGTTCCCCTGACTATGAAGTGGCATTCAAATAACACACACAGCGTTTGCAGTGGTGCATCACAAGCAGACACACAGCACCCCTTGTAAGCGGTGCTATTTCCATCTTCTAAAGATGTTCAGTCCTCCTTAAATCCAAGTGGTTGCAACAGTGACTAAACATATGCTTTTACTTTGAATTATGTTGGTGCCTTTCTGTTAATAATCCTGCTAAGTAATTTCCCTGATTGTGGGGGTCTCCTGAAAAAACATTTCCTCTAGCTGTGGCCAGTGATTTTTGTTAAATTTTTTTAAGCTACAGCTAACAAGTGTCAGGTTCCAATGCTGAAGAGCATAGAAAGTTTTCAAAACATGCTTTAGCAAACAAATGCAAGTTAAAAAAAGACACAGCACTTGCAGTCTTACAGCTGTCCCAAAATTTCACAAGGCCAACGCTGGAAAAGCCATGGATCTCATTTTCCAAACCCCTATCACAGCAGCATGGCAGCATCCTATACATGTTTTCACACACTGATAAACAATTACCCGTGTGGTGTAGAAGACAGAGGAAAGCCAGGCATGGGAGAGCAACAGTGATATAAATGAGAAGCCTTGTTCAAGGCTGGCTTCTCAACACAGTAAGGAGAGAAATATTTTGGGTTTGGGTTTTTTCACAGATCAGTCAAAGGCTGCTAGGCAGCCCAGAGAGCCAACATCCATCCCCGTTTCCCACCTGGCTGGGCTGTTGTTCCAGGCTGGCTTGGCAGCCTCTGCTGGACTTGCAGCCTCTGCTGGACATTGTACCCCTTCCAGAAATTTGTGCCATGGGCTTGTTGCATCCCAGCTGAAGCCCCTTTTCAAAAAGGAATGGATAAGACATCTCACAACTGATGATGTCTTTTATTTAAACACTGCAATTTCTTGAAAGGCAACATCAAAACACGCTCCAGGGTGCAACAGCAGACCTCAAAGCTGCTTGTCTGTTGGCTGAAGAAGTGGTACAACAGAAAAAGTACGCCATCTCCTTCAGGGGCGAGTCGTTCCTCAGCCCTGTCTTTAAGGCAAGTGTTAAGGCCTTTTCTAAAAGTTCACACAAATATGTGTCTACAAAAAAAAAAATAATCACACAAATATGACACACATCTTATTTTGATCAAACCGTGCAATGGCCACGTTGATGAATGAAATGTGCATACATTTACAGAGAGGAGAATCTGACAGTTAAGCTTGCAGACAAGCTTGAGGCAACACAAGCAAAAGCAAAAGTTAAGAGAGCAGAACCTCCACTGGCTTCAATTGGTATAGCTCCTCCGAGAGATGTCAATTGTATTATTGCCATTGAAGTCCTACAGAGGAGAGGCTGGCCAGCCTCTAAACCCCCCAAACACTGCAGGCACTCGCTTCTTAAAAGTGCTGAGCTTTGCAGGGGTTGACCAGAAGAAATCCAGGACGGAGGCCAGGCCTGCTGAGATAAAGAGCGCCAGCCACGTGAGGCAGATGCTGGGCACAGATAGGAGAGGAGCTTGCAAAATGTGGCTCGGCTCCCCAAAGGCTTCGGGCACCAGAGTGCGGAGAGGGGGAAGAGTACACAGCACAGCTGTGAATCCCTCTCTAGAGAGGCATTTCCCTTGTGGAGTGATTTCCCCTGTGCCTATCTTCAGGAAGGAATTTACATGTCTGTAAAGTCCCACCAGCGCACTCTCAGAAAGCCAGAGCATACGCTTAAAGGCTCCTTGCGTTGAGTTTTACAGGCATCATTTGAGCATGTGAGTTATCGCCTCGGCTCCGTGGGACCACTCATGCCTAGAGTCCCCCATGATCTTCCTGCAGCCTCCACAGTAAGCTTCACTTTCTTTTCCCGTTTGAATGTTACTGAACCAAAAGAGTTGGTTGAACTTTTGAGAATCGAAACGTGACTGAACCCCTCCTTCCCCCATCTAAGGATCCATTTGGTGGATCTGATCTCGTGCACAGCTTGCACAACAAGGCACCGAGATCAACGAGGCTGACAAACCTCAGGTCGTGTGTTTTGTTGAGTCAGAGGCATTGTCTGCAAAAAGCCAGAGCCAGTTCTGCAACGCTCCACCGTGCACGATCTTATCGAGACTGTAGCGCCATTCTGCTGTAACGCTTTAGAGATCCTTCTCTGGTAAAAAACACAACTGTGCATTACTTTTGTTGTCTCTTAAATAGAAATACACAAAGCTGTAAAAATCCTTCTAATTATGTTTAAAAACCAATCACACTAAAACCAAAGCTGATGCCAAGAACATTTTAATCACACAAACCAAGAGATGCAGAAACACTTCACTCCGCTGCTACAGACTGTGGAATGAAGGGAGCATGATAATTTCAGCCTGGTTTATGGAGGCCAAACTAATGGTACCCACCTTTCCATCTCCCCTTTTTCCTGCAAGCTTTTTTTTATATATATATACACCTTTTCCACTTGCACACACTCTTTAATTAGTCCTTTGTTCCCTACTCCCGTTCCCAGGGCCCATCTTGCTATTGTGTTTTGTCTCTTTATCCCCCTGTTCTGCACACTACTTCTCTCCCAACTTCTAAGCATCTTTTCCCTACCCAGGCTGCATGAGGAGACATTATGCATTCCACCTTATTTTCCCAATCTGGATGCATCTTTCAAGGAGTTGCAGGTTAGGAGAGGAAGGACTAAAGCTCCTGTCACTCACTCCTTTACCACCCTGCCCCTGGGCTGACTGTTTGGTGCACACCTCTGAAGCAGCTCCCAGTAGGAGTGTGGGGAGGACACGGAGGTGCAAATGGCTGCTCTTTGTTTTCAAATTTGGGACCCGCCACCCACTACTGTCACAACTGAGACCAAAAGCATTCCTGGATATTGTGGAGTTGACTGGATGCAGTGACAAAGAGTGATCAAAAGCTGAATCTGAAAGTCTACTGCAGAAACACCATCAACTGCAGAGCACCAGTCCTCTTGACCTATAAAATGCAAGTGCATTGGTCTGGCTGATAAGACACAGCGGGTACAGCCTAAACAGCAAGCTCTGGAGATGCTCGCATGAACCACAGCAGTGCACATCTCTTACCTAGGCAAGCAATGCTTTACAGGCTCAAGCCAGCAAGGTGAAACATCAAACAGAGGATTACCTTTACTTGTGGTCAAAGTTCTCTAGCCAAATCTGAACCACAGATCTTGACATCTGAAAATAAAAGCATTATCTAGATTTTCTCCTGTGCTGGAGATGCTATAGCACCGCTGGCAGAGACTTCTGTTCCTTACCTCCACCTTCTGTTGCTACTTTTCTGCCCCCAGAGGAAGAGGAGCCAGTTAGAGACAGCTCCTTCAGCAGGCAAAAAGCAACTTCAGTTAGAGCCCTTCTGCGGGGTGGACAGGAGTCACCATCTTCTGTCGTCTTAGTTGTGATGGCCACAATAGCTCACCTCTACACACTCACGTGTGTACTTGAGGAGAGCATCAAGAAGAGGTCTTTTCTCCAAGGGATGGCAAGCCAGGAGCTGAGGTGATCCCATAGCCTGTCCCAGCACCCTGAGAAAGCCAAGCAAGACAGGCCCAGAGATGGTGTCCAGGTCCAGGTCCAACCAAGAGTCCAGACCACAAGGCAGAAGCACAGTGATAGGGCAGGTCCAAGATCAAGCCAGGAAGCCAGTTCACAAGTCACATCCAGTGATGTCCAGGTAGGGCCATGGTGACAAGACAAAGCCAGGTTGAGGCTGGGAAACCCATCCACACATTGATCTGCATCCAGAGAAAAGGAGTCGTGCTAAGCCAGAGACCAGCATATCTCCAAATACCTCAGGCAAGAGCTGACAGTCCTCAGCTGAACTTAAAAGGGTTTCTGGGCCCTTTTTAAGGTGGGTGTGTGGAGGTTCCAGGTGGGTCTGCTCAGGTCCATTAAGGACTGTCAGTGATCTTGGGCCACTGATGGGGAGTATGAGCAAAAGAAATTGGAAAATATACTTGTGTATATCTAACATATACAGGCACATGTACATCCCTGCATATATAACATGTATATGACACCATGTTAATATTCTGTTTCTTAAGCCCCCTCTCTTCATTTCCAAGCATCTGGCTTATGACTTTAGTTCCTCTAAGGCTTGGAATAGACCTTTTTTAGCTCTAAAAATGTATCTGATGCCACACAGCAAGCAAAGGATTAAAAAGTTGAAGAAGGCCACAGCTGCAATAAATGGATTGCAAGTACTTTTAAACAAAAACTCCAAGCTGCAAATGATATGGCCTGCATTCAAATTTACATCCAGGCTACTTTAAAATCTCTCCTTCTTGGTTTGCCTGGCTACAAGTCATTGTAAATCTGGAAAGAACTCTTCTGCACTTCCTACATGCTTCCCACATCCCTCCTACATCCTTTCTTTTTATTTGCATTACTGCTTTCTACCCCCACTACCTGTTATGATCACTTTTTAGACTGAATTTTGCCTGAATTGATTCTCCCTTTGATCTTTCCATTCCACAAGAGTAACCTTTCCAAGCTGCTCTGCATTATTTGTGGTCTTTGGTGGCACCTGTAGTTCTTCCTAAGTTAAAAATCAACTGAAAAATTAATTCACTTGCTGTTTGCCTTCTCCCTGCTCTCGCTAGCGAGTATCTGACACCAGGCTGGACCCCACACCAAACTCTGGAATAGCCTGAATTTTGAGAAAAAGTTCCATTCCCAGGACTTGCCTCTGCGAGCTGGTTGTTACAGCCGGTGTACAGGCAGACATGTACGCACACAGACACAAGACCAGGCTTGCAACTGTTGGCTTTCCTGGGATGAGGTTATATTCTATTTATCCTGCAGTAAGGCATTTGAGGGTTGGTGAAAAAAGTCTATTAAATATAAACCAATTATTCTTATGAGTAACTTCCTTTAACTCATGTCCCAGCCTAATTTGGTTTTTTGCTGTGTTTTATGCCATAATTATTCCTGGCCAAATCATCTGAAACAGTTTTTAAAACATTTAATTTTGCAAATGTTCCCATACAAATGCAAATACATTAATAGAGTTCAGATATTACATTTATTCTTCCCTCTTCATTGCAAATTTGTGTAATTAGATTTTAGTTGCCTTTATGTTGGAATTTTAAATGTTTAAGATCCCACCCGTGTGCTAGCATCACCTCCAATAGTCCAAGTTGAAGTCAGGTGGATTTCAAGGCTGTGGATAAATGTCTTCTACTCATTCTATGTTTTCAGCTGTGATTGAGTGCACTGGTGTCCCACAGGGAGTTTACAGCTCCTTTGCCAGCAGAAGGGGTTGCCTGGACACTCCCTAAGCTGCTCCACTGCATGTGGGGCCAGTTCAGACAGCCTTCTTTAGCAGTTTAATTTAACTAGGTTAATTCTGTAAAGAAGCAAGTGGTGTATGCAAACATATTTCCACCTGCTGACAGACCGGTGGGAACGGGGACCTCTGGCACAGGAGCAAGAACCGATACCTTGGGGCAGTGATATCTTCAAGCAGCAGAGACAGTCACAAAGTAAACACCTGCTTATGCCCTTGGCTCAAGTAAAACCTGGCAAGCAAGAATGCTGCTGAGCTGTCTTAAGTGCTGAGAAGAGAGATGGGGGTGACAGAGAAGAAGGGTGCGTGGTCCTGCATGTGAGCATTGTGGGACACCACAAGGAATCGCACAGGGCAGTTCCCTCTGGGTTGCTCTGGAAAATGCCAGCATGGAGCCAGCGTACAGCAAACCCTCCCAGATTGCCCAGATGACTCAACAGAACTTCAACACCATCTATATGGAAGAGTTGTTCAAGGGTGATTCATGACCACTGGCAGAAGGGGATTTTCCAGGGAGAGAACAAGGGTAGTTTCATATTCCAGAACAGCTTCAGAGAAAGTGAATAGGGTTCATGCTGAACTCTGGCCACCACGAGTGGCCATCATGCTCTGATCTGTAGGCGCTGGCAGCTGCATGGCACGTTTTAATGGAGGAGGTCTGAAGTATTTTAGAAGCTACAGAGCAGCCCGTAGCTCTCACAGCAACAGTTTAACATGGGTAGTGGGTCTGGGCAGGGACTGCAGCTAAGCACCTCCAGGAGCACCCTCACACACTGGGGAGATGCAGCGAGTGCTCCTCTTTGCATTGCATAAGTGTGGTCCTATCAGGAGAGAAGCTTCACATCTGAGAAACTAAAGCTGAGAGTGGAAAAAGAAAACCGAGCTTGATGGAAAGAGCACCATACACGCACGTTTGTGTCCAGGTAGCTTCTTGCACCCTTTTCCATCTCCACAGTTATGGAGGGGCTGCCAGGATCCAGCCTTCAATAAAAGGCATCTGTTTCTGAAGGGAAAACCAGCACTTAGTTGCTAACAGCGCACAGTAACTCTACACATCAGTGCTGAGCAGGAAATGAAAAATGCCTTTTCTAACTATGTTATAATGGCAAATTTAGGTAGATGGAACATTAGCCGTGGATGCCAAGCTGGAAGCTGGCCACCCTGTTGGCTTTTCATCAGCAGCGTTGGTCTTTGGAAGCTTTTCACAGGCCGACAATGCTTCAGAAGAGTCTACTTTTGTCTGGGATTACAAAAATCAATCACCCCACTTGTGCATAGCATGAGTGGTTACCACGTGGATAGCCCCTTCAACCAGCTGATGCTTCTTCCAGGTTATCATACCCAGTGTGCCACAGGAAGCTTTCTCCAGCTTTATGGTACTGTTTGTTAGGAGGCAATTCCCATTTTTAAACTCTGTTTTCCTCTTTCAAAGAATAACAGATTATTTTTCTCCTGACAGGCAAAATTAGTTCCCTCGGGGAAGGTTTAGGTGCTGGTAAACTATCCCAGGCCCTCTTTGTCTTTAAGACCTGCACACAACACCCACGTCACCATAGTGCTGCACCTCTTCTTTTTAGCTTCCAGAAAATGGATCTTGAGCTGTAATACCCTTCAGTCCTTCTTTCAGTGAAGAAAAGCCATACCTGTTGATGGAAATTATAGTTCTGCCAATGTTAAACCTCCTTTCAGTTGGTAAATCCTTCTCAATCAAAACAGAAGTGTTTTATACCTGAATATCACTCAAGGAACACCACAGAAGAGGAAAAAGTTTCCCAGCTCAGCCCACGTATCTGTGCTGCAGCCTTTTGAAGTAACAGAAACAACACAAAACATCCTGCAAGCCATCCGGCTTTGCTCTGGAGGAGCTGCCCAACTGGCTACCATGAGGTTAGCAGAACACCTGATGTATCCTGGTACCTTCTCTGCAGGTGGCATAAGGATCAAGACCAGGACATCCACACTGCCAGTCAATGCTTGGTTGCTGCACTCAGCCTATTGCTTCTCCTTTGTGACTGTGCTTGGGGCCACCAGCAGTTGGCACAAATCAAAGAAGCTTTCAGAGTCCAGTTTAAGCTAGGACACTGGTTTTGTCCACCACTGGCCTAAGATTCAGAGTACGAGCATGGCTCATGAGCGTGGCTTTCCCTTTCCTACATCCCCCATCGTCGCCCGCACACCCCAAATAACACCTCGTATCTGCTGCAAAGACTTATGACATGCTACTTAGCAACTTCATGGTGAATCAGATGTGTTACACAACGATTCATTAAAAGGAAGCATTCCTCTTCAACTGAGACACAGTTACGTCATGGATCTGCACAGAAAGCTTTTCAGGCTATCCTTCACCCAGCAGTCCAGAGCAGCTGTTAATATTTAAGGAGCACCAGAAGTCACTAAGTGTCTCTAAAATACCTATGGGATTTAAATGTTCCCTGTGAGGTTCACTTGATAGACTCCTCATGATTTTGGCTCTGCCATAGCACTGATTCCTGTGCCCCTTGAGCATTTCCTAGTGCATGGCATAGAAAAGGTAGCAAAAATAGAGTTTTCCGGGGCAGGTCATACATATGCATGATAGACATATATTTTACACAATGTGCATTTCCGTATGTACTTATACACAAAAATGTGCTCAGAAAACACTACTGAGGCTGTAAAGTTCACGGCTGGCTAGTTAGGAAGCACCACCAGGCAGGTTACCCATGCAGCAATAGCCTTGTATAGTGGGTGCTGGAGACCGACGTGACGCTCCCTTGCTCTGGGGGAAGGCCATTGCGTCCGCTGCGTGTTGCTGACGGGTGGGGGACTCCAGCGGAGCAGGGTCAGGTGTGTTTTGATCACAGCTCATCCCAAGTAAGTCTACTGCTCTGGCCCTACCACCAGCTACTCATCACCCCTTCTCTGCCAGGGATATAATCACACTTTCTGATCTGCCAGCGCAGCTCCATCTGTAGTCATTTCCAAACTCAAGTTCCGTCAAATGATCTGGGTTTTTTTTTGGGGGGGGGGGAGGAGGTGTGTGTGTGATGGTGTATGTGACTTCAAAGGGCAGGCAAAACAGTTTCCCCGCTAAGCCAGACCATTTTTGCAAAACTGAGGAATAGCGAGATGTGCTATTCTGCTGGCAGATCTGAGAGGTCAGCAACCCATGAGACAGGATCCAGTGCAGCCAGAACATTGTGTCTGATTGCAACACTAATGAGCTCCTGTTCAATATTTCTTATTCCCTGTATTGCTCAAGGCATGGTACAAAAGCCTTAGTAATGGTGCCATTCAAACCCTGTGGTGGAGACAGAATTACTAATATCTATAACACCCACCAGCATAGTATCACAAATACCCATTTGTTCATTAATTTTAAATGCCCAGTTTGATTTTTTTTCAGAAGCTTTAGCATTATACAGCACTTTACCTGATTGGGGAACAACTTACGTTGACTTCTGCTGCAAACGTAAGCATCAGCACCTGAAATGTGGAATATAGACTATAAGAAACACAATTTCTTAAATAAGCTGTCAAACTGTCAAAACTTCATTAACTTCATAAAGGAATTAGAGCAGAACCAAGGATAGATTTTTATTTTCTGTGGCAAGATACAGCTCTGACAGTCTTTAGTCTCCTTCCTCAGTTCTTTGTCTCAGGCAATACACATTTGCTGATTTCTATACTGAAAATGTTGGGGGACCTTGCAAGCCCTGGATCCATCCCAGAGCAGATTCATCCTGCACCTTCAGCAAAGAAGAGTCCTAAGGGAAGATGATGCAGTTAAAGGTGTAAGCCACATGGCTGAGAGGACTTTGCAACCTTAATTCTAGCATTGCTCGAAGATTAAGGCCTTCATTTTTGGAAATGTTAATGAAGGAAAAGAAACCAAAATTATGTGACCATTGTTTCCTAGGTTTCTGTAAGTATGTTCAAAACCCAGACGTGTGTTTCTGTTGTCTCTCAGTACCTCAGCACACAGGAACCTGCATAATGGTCTTGAAGACATTTGCCACTTGAGCTAAAGGACAACTTCCACCAGTGCTGGACCGTTGCCCTGTGTATCTGACAGGGTCTCTCCCTGTGTGCACTTTTCTGTACATGTTTGTGTGTATGTGAGCACACACACACATTGCCAACGGGTTTTAGTGCTATTTGCTGACACCAAAAAGGGTGAACCAAAGAAATATGTGCTACAAGAGGCATATGCTCTTCTGCTTTTCCTTCTCAAGCTTGACTGACTCCGTCCCACCCCACTACAATGTTCCTGTTTTGATTCTTCTCTGTCGGTGCACTCCTCACCCCTATGTGTTTCTCCTTGCCAGTCGGTTCCCTTCCTTCTTCCCCCTCACAGTCCTTCTTCACCAGCATCCCCTTCCTGTACAGTCTCCCTGTCCCAGGAGAATTCTCTGCCTTCATCCTCCTCGCCCAGACAGTCCCAGCTCTATCCCAAAGCTCTCCTCCTGAAGTCTCTCAGCTCACCAGGGACCTTCATCCAGCTCCAGTTTTCTGCCTTGTCTCAGCCCAACTGTTTTCCCCTGTCCCACTGCCAGACTGATTTTCTAATCAGTCTCACATTGGTGAACCAGTTCTGGCTCCCCTTTCCCAGTTCCCATTCTCATCCTCCTTTTCCATTAGGCTCCATCCCCTCTTCAAGCTTGTCACCTTCCTCTTAGCTTCATCTGTCTCAGTCATCCTGTAAAGCCTGGCTCCTGGTCTCCTCTTCCACGTCTCCTCTCCCCAAGCTGCTTGGCTGCTATCACGCAGATGGATTACCAGTGGCGGGAAGAAAGGGGTCTGAAGACTTTGATAACCAGGTCTGTCAAAAAAAGCCTCCAGCAGGAGCTGCAGAAGCAGTCTGGCTTTGTCCCTTCACCCCAGGCCTGAGTGGCAGCTGTTGGCTCTTTCCACACAGACATCCTAACCTGATCTCAGACACCTTCAGCACCTTAGTCTGTCAGTGGCACAAATAAAATTCTCTTGCTTGCCTAAAGCTTGAGATACAAAGAATGAGCTTTGTCCTCTGGGAATGGCAGGCCAGATCTTGGGGTCAGAGACCTGGCACTTACACTGCTATAAAAATAGCCAGGACTGCCTTTATCTTTCTAATACATTACTATAAAACTTGCACTGAGTATCAGTTATCTGCCTGTACTTCTAATAGGCATAGAAGAGTGCTCCAAAGGGTGCACAACCTAATTAGAGCAAAAAACCCCCGACAAACCAACCCCCAAAAACCCCAAACATGAATGGAAGTGCTGTTGCCTTAGTGTAAGATACTACTATTGGACATACTTAGTGAATGCTAATAGCTTGCTCTGCAAGATCATTTACACAATGCTCTGAAAATCCTCTGAGGTTCCCTCCTGAGCAAAAGCCCAGAGCCTGGAAGAACGCCATAATGAGTTCCCACCTGAACCGAAGAGCTCCACATGCTTGTCTGATTTGTAATGGAAAAAATGTCACACAGATTCTCCGCCTCCCCTTTCACCATGGCAGTTGAGCTGGAGGAACGATTCAGACCGCTTAGGACATCCCTTCCCAACCAGTGAGGGAGGTCCACATCCAGGGTGAGGTTTAGCAGAGCTCAGGGGCCAAGTGAACAAGCTCTGCTGGGGTCTGGGGTCTTGTTCTCGGAGAGGACAGTAAGAAAAAGCAGCAGGAGCAAGGGGAGCTGGGGCATGGGAGAGGAAGGAGCAGCCAAGGCTCTGGCTGGTAGAAAACTGAAATGGGAACCTGTGGGCAAAGGTGGGAGTTATCCGCTGGGGACAAGCGCCGGGAAAGAAAGTTGCCAAGAGGCTGGCTCCAAAAATGTTGGTAACCACTGCCCCAGAGACACTGGCAGCTTGCAGCAATTAATGTATTCCATTACCTCATGGTTTTATGCTTCAGATGCAGATTAATAGCATTCATTCAAAGAAAGAATGACATCATCTGCATAAAATCCTTTCCAGTGTCATACAGTATTCTCTGGCTTTCTGATTATTGCTGGTCTGCTGGGTTAGTGATGGTGTTTCAAATTTTCATTTGTTTTCCAATTTAAAAAAATAAATCCTTCAGTCCTCCATTCAGGTCTGTTTTGCAAGAATACTCTTAATGGAGAAAGGGACTCTGCATCCAAATCTTTTTCTGTCATCTCCATCTGCTCCTTATGTCTCCTTGCAGTGTTACTTTCATGCATCTATATGGTTCTCCTCAAACCTGTGGTGTGGCTTGCGTGTGGAGCCTTGACTAATGGTTTATCTTGTAGGTCTCTCTTTCACTAAAGGCCACAGTTTCACTCTCTCCTATAGCTTAATGTCTTAAGTGACTACGTGCCCTTCTCATTTCTATAGAAAAACTTCCACAGAGGTGTTTTGTGTCTTCAGCCTTCATCCTAGCAAGGGTGAAGGACTCCAGCCAGGGGCAGGCTGCATGCATGTGGAATCTCTTTTTTTGAGGAAGAACACCCAGTAGACTCCTACATACCATTCTGCATAGGTGGCACAATCTAGCCCTGCATTTTTTTGATGCCATTGCCTTATCAAACATCAATAATCTCCAAAGATAATAGGGCAAAGGAAATAAGACAGACAATATTTCTTCGAATAGAAGTCTCTCACGTGCAACCCAATGTCAAAATACCACTTAAATATTGGAAAAGTATGGTCATTTCTCAGCTTTTTCACAAAGCTTCCATATAAACACCAGTTGGGTTTACATGCACATGACAGGAGGAGAATATATGCAAGAGCATGTATAAAAAGTGAACGAGTGAAACAAATTCTAAAGATTATATTGCTTTATTTGTCTTTTCATTTTTTCAATCCGTTTCCAATCTGAAACATGCAATTAAGAACATGTTGTGCTATCTGAAACAATAGGCAGGGTTTACATATAGCCGTCAGTTATCTCAGAAGCTGCTGGGAAACATGCCGTAAAGCTCTGTCTACACTGTGCAGAAAGGAAATCACAGCTGTAGCTAACCAGGCAACATAATAATAATTACCCTGAAATCATCTGCTTGAATTTTCAAATGAATTCACCATGAGCAGGCTTAGGCTCAAATAGCGTTCCTTTTCTGGCAGCTTTCTATCCGTTCCATAGCCCAGGCTCTGGCAGAAAGGCTACTTATAGGACCTTAGAGCTGGGAATATTTTCTGGGTGTCTGATGTTTGTTCCCTGCTGTGGCTGGCAGGCATGCTGTATCTCAATCTGAATAAATGATACAGCTCTGTCTTCAAAAAGAAGAGGGTAGACAACTCTGTTATTTCCCCTAAAAAATTACTGTCCATTTAGAAACACTTTGTTTCCAGCTTGAGCTCTTCTTAGCTAACATAGTCCTTAAGTGTCAATGATCTTTTCACTGTCTACCCAGCATTTGTACACCAGTCCCATAACCTCTTGCAGCCTGGGTTTTGGCGAGGTAAACAAGCTAAACTCTTCTGGTCTCCTCCTGTAGAAAGTTTCTAGATGGTCAAACAAAATCAAAGAGAAAGCAGACCTGTATCCAGACCTACACATGGAGGTTTCAATCAAATGTCTGCCACCGTTCAAAAGACATATAAATTCTGAGTGCTGTCCTGTGTTGTTGCAAGATAACAGATGGGCCCAGAGCTGCAGAAGGAGGAAAAAGACCGTGCTGCGCAAGCTGCTGGCTAAACACCAGCACAACCAATCGCATGTTAGACCTATTCTTCAGAAATGTTAAGTACCATCAACCCTTATTGACTTCAGGTGGAGCTGAAGATGCTCAGACAAGGATCTTAAAAGCATGATTTGGCTCTTGAGGTAAGGGTAGAGCATGTCTATGTTCACATGATATTCTACTGGGGCACCTCGTGTCCTCAGGCACATTTAAAATTGAGAATGGTGGCAACATTTCACATCCTTAGAAACCTTTTTCCCTCTTCCAGTCACTTCAACTTGGCATGCTCATTCTCAGAGTGAACCACAAGTACAGCACTTAATAGTCTCTGTGGTTAGAAACTGTCTGAAGGAACTATTTTCTGCCCATTGGAGAATGTTGACTCATCTACACTGAATCCTCTGAAGAGACTCTGATTACAGAAAATGTCCAGTTGTTGATTCCTGTGTGACCTCTCGCTTTCAGAGACCTTTCCCGGAGCTAGTGCTTGGGCAATGGATGGATGGATGGATGAATGAAGTGTGTATATATGTGAAAGAGAGGTGAAGGTCTATCTTAGGTAAGGGACTAGATGGGTCACTGACATTTTCAATAGGTTTAGACAGTGGGATAGATGTGCGAGAGAAAATAGTGCCAAGTGGCTTCGCTTTGACTGTCTGATGTTAATGCTGGAAGAAAGAAGGGGTTAGAGTTCACAAAAGTGAGAGGAAAACTGCTGTGGTCCATGTCGTAGGGTCAGGTCCAGAGAGAAGAGGCTCTGCGTTCCCAAGAGCGCAGCCCCGGAAAGCACTCAAGAATGTCCAGTATGATGAGAAAATCGAGGCATGATATGGCACATAGGCATGTTATTGTTTTGCTTAGATCTGGATTTCTCTTGTGCTGCCTAAAATAAAAAGTGTCGGGGTGGTGGTGGTAAGGGCAAGGGGGGAAGGGGATATGGTTGAAAGCCTCATGCAAAGGCTGCAGCACACACTTCAGCTATCACGTGTCCCTGAGAAGGCAATCTGCCAGATTGTCCACAGAACTGGTGCCCTGGGAAAGGGTTTGATTAAGCCATCAGGGAGTCTCTGAGACTCGACACCAGCCTCAGGATCTGCATCAGTGACAGCAAACCATTACACGGAGGTCAAGTTCAGCCCTGACAAAGATTTGAGCTGGCACCAAAGACAAATCAGCTACAATGTTTTTGCACGTAAACTTGGAGCTCAACTCCAAAACCCCTACAGAGCTGGATACCAAGGTCTCAGTTCTCAGAAGGGGATGCTCAGGGAGGGTCTGCACTTTGGGAACGCATTTAGAAGTCCAAAGCCATGAAGCAAAGAGATGCAGCAATCTGGACCAACTCACACACAGAGGAGGGAGAGCAGGGCTAGGGCTACAGCACCAAGCTCTCCAGAGATCACCACTCAGGCTGCTGTGGAGCCATGAACTGGATCACCAGCTCACAGCCTTGCAGCTCCCTGGGAAAGTGGGAGACCCTGTGGCTCTCAGGCTCCCTGGTCCCAGTCCTGCCAGCCGCATGGAAAGCCCTGGGATGAGAGACCGAGGGTTTCCAGCACCCTGCCTTCCCCAGCAGCCTGCCAGAAATGCAGTGACCCCAAGGGTTTTCCCTTTCATGGAAAATGTTGAAATTTAGGTTTCATTCCAATTTGGAATGAAACCAGATTTTGCAATATCAAAATCCTCTGTGAAATGAAATGACTTTTCATGGCACAGCTTTACTGATTGATGCAGACTGCATGTAACTGAGAAGAGCCTCCTAAATGGGTGTTTCAATCAGAATTTCCTGGTCTGTCACTTCAAGAACACAATTAACAGCAAAACTGACGTCTGCAGTTTTGCAGGAAGGCAGCAAGAACAAGAACGGGGCACAGCATCAGCAAAACCTCACATGATGCGGTGGGTGCTGCCGCTGAGCCGACACTTTCCCCAGAGAGGTCGCATTCACACGTGGCGCCTTCCCTTCTCAGTGCACCTGGTTATCCAAACCGCCGCCAGAGTCTCTTTCCCACCGCTCTTGAGCACGTGCACGGTTGCCTGGTTCTCTCGGCTCTGAGGTTTTTGCAGGGCTAATACAATGCCACAATAATTTCGGTTAGCACGTGCTGCTGCTGAGCTCTGAGCAGCCGGCGGCTTTGCACACTTTGTTTGCAGGCAGCTTGCGGCATGTCCCCTTGTGCTGATGAGCAGCAGGAAGGGGAGGTGGCTGCAAGGCGGCTAGCAAGCTCGTTTCTAGTCCGCTCATTCGTTTTAATCATGGTATTTTTGCCAGAAAAAGATCTGATTTAAGGGGGAGAGGAAATGCAACCTGAGGATGGATTCTGTAGATGAAGGAACGCTGCATCAAATGCTTTTGCACAATAATTACTTCAGTTTATCACAATGAAACACATGCACTGGGCTTCAGTTTTTACAGCAGTTGCCCAACTTACCTGCTGCGTATGGGTGATAAGATACTCGACTGTGAGGAAGGGTCAATTAATTCTACTTTGCAGTTAGTTTGGTAAATTCATTTGATAGTCTGGTCTGAATGACACAGGGTTATTAACATCTGCAGGCACAGCAGAATGTTGCAGAGTAATATTTCTGAAACAGAAAAGCTCTGAGACACGATTGAGACAATACAACTTTTCCCTTGTTGTACAAGATGATTACTTTAAACTCACTTCTCTAAGTACTGAAAGCTGGAGGCACAAAAGGAGATTAAAAATATTTATTTTTACATTTTATTTTACTGGAAGAAGAGTAAAAGAGAATAAGCATAAACTTTAAATTCTGTGTTTCAAAAAAATACAGCTTACAAAACAAAGGGACAGGCTTTTTTCATATATTTGCCTCTGGAAGAAACCCTGACTTTAACTACATGTATGTGGTGTCCTTTTTGTTGTAAGTTTTGCTAGCTTGCTGTATTTTCCTTGCTTGTTCAACACGAGAAGTTCCATCTGAATGTGAGGAAGAACTTCTTTACCTTGAGGGTGCCGGAGCCCTGGGTCAGGCTGCCCAGAGAGGCTGTGGGGTCTCCTGCTCCGGAGACATCCCACACCCGCCCGGACCCGGCTCTGTGCAGCCTGCTCTGGGAGATCCTGCTTTAGCAGGGGCTGGGCTGGATGCTCTCCAGAGGTGCCTTCCATTCTGTGATTCATGTTATCAATTGATTTACCTGCAACTGTGACAAAGCAGACAACATTCCCCCAAAAGCAAGCAGAAATGGGTCCCCCTTGAAGGAGTTCCCCACCTAAGGGAACCGGGGCACAACCTGTTCCTCTGAGCTATTCAAGCACAGGGAGAGTAGATTCCCCACAGGCTTTATTTAAACAACCCACTACAATTTAGACTCTTGAGATTCTTCTTGAGACACCAAATAACAAGACGTCCCAGATTGTTTAAAATCTGTCAGTCTGTAGGTGTTTATTAGTACAGCACCCCTGCTTCTCCATCTTCCCAAAACATTTCTTTTCCAGATGCAGTTTTATGGCCAGAGCTCCAGCCCTGCAGCCCATCCTTAAATGCAGCACTTGCATTAGGCATAGACCTCTCTGCTGTACCCCCCTACTGACATCAGTGTGGCCAAGGCAAGGGAAAATATGCTTCCAGAGGTTTTTTTGCATTCAGAAAAGAGAAAAATCTGTATTAAATAATGTAAGCAAGAATATATGGTGACTAGTTAAAAATCAATATTCTCTGGGAACTTCACATCATCCTTATGGTGTCTAATTACTTGTAAATTTCCATTCACAGTGACATAGATGCTTCGCAGGGGGGAAAGGTAATGGGAACTCTTGGTCTTCCTTTATCTCCTAGAAATACCAGGTTTTTAAGAGTCACATTTGTTACAAGCATGCTCCTTCCTTTGGGAAACATTATAAATGTAATCCACTTAGCATCTTGCCACGAAGACAGGCACCGTTTGGAGTAATACATCCCTTTTCAGCAGAGTCTGGGATCTCAGTTAACACCTGAATAACATATATAAAAAAAATTCAGGAGAGGGCTTCTCTTTGGCCAAGGCTGTAAGGCACACAAAATCCAAGTGTCTAGCTGTAGCATGTTCCCCCTCTACCCTACCAGCACTCGCAGCCATTAAAAAAAAAAAAAAAAAAAAAAAAAAAAGAGGCAGTAATTAACACAGTGAGCTCATTTTAAAAACATCTGAGAAGTTTCTAGGAATAATTCCGTTGACCAGCTCTTTCATACCAGACATCTTTTGCTCCCTTCCTCTTCAGGCTGCAAGCTATCCATGAGTACTTACACGTGAGTAGTAGTTTACACTGGAACAGTAACATTTCTCCAAGGACTTCTAGGTGTCTGCACAGGGAGTGAAGGCTTGTGATTTATCTGGAGGAGTACTTCCACAACAGACCAATTAGCTGCTTCATTAAAAAGCAAGAAACATAGCTGGCCATTCTTTTTTTCTCTTTTCTTTTTGCCTTTTTAAAAAAATTTATTGTAATTTAACTTTACACGGAGTGCCAAGCAAAAAAAAACCACTTCCCGTGGAGTTTTAAGGAATGAGAAAATAAACTATGGAACTTTAAAAACCAGGTAAATAAACTGATAATTCCCTCAGGTGTGCTAGGGAAATTGGTGGAGTAACCCAGGTAAAATTATTGAAGTTATTTCCACAGAGGGGAGTAAATGTGAATTAGGTTCCACCGTGCTGGGAAGGATTAAAGGAGAGGAATGCACAGGCAGGAGGAGGGTGTTCAGACCTCACGTGTAGTAGTGTAAGAGTAAAACACAGAGGAAAGGGATCAGCCGCCCCGTTGCACAGGGCAGCTGCAGTGCTGGGGAGCCGGCCCTCTTTATGTTATTATTTGGATGAAATGCTCAGCATCGCCTTATGGGGTGTGCATGCCTGCAAAGGCCAAATATATTTTATGTGGGACTTATCTGGCCTGGAGGGAAATTCCTGGTGCCCCTATATTTAACTTGTATTGCAGCAGGCCGATAAAATTCCCCATGGTTTTAACTCTCAGTAATGACTGCACAAAATTAGCCAGCAGCCTTTTTTTTTTTTTTTTAACAGTTTAGAGCTATCTGGAAGAATTTTACTTGATTAATTAATATTTACCCTGTGCTAAAGAAGGATGCCTCTAGAGAGGAGCCTGGGCTGTGGGTGGGAAGGGTGTGTGAAGGGCAGCCAGACCCCCATGACTGACCCCCCCTCCGAAGCAAGTGGCATGGCCGGGGTGCGCTGATGATGCTCAGGGAAACGCTCCCGGCTGCATCGCCTTCTGCAAAGGGGGGATGCTGCTTGTGCCCGGGTCTTATTCATATTGCGTCCCCCCCCCGGACACCCTAACCCACCCGAGAGCAAGAGGCTCCGCACCCACGTGCAAGCCAGGAGGTGGCTGTCGCTGGGGCAGGGCGAGGGGCAGAGGTGTGCAGAGCAGGAAGGTGCCCACCAGCCCTGGGAGCGTAACAGAAGCATCCCTGCCACTGCTTGTGGGCTGGGACAGGGTGGCAGGCTGTAGCTCTTCCTTGTTACCTCTTCTGCTCCTTCCCTGGGAGGCCAGCGATGTGCTTACCGGTTCCTTTGGTGACAGTGAGGTGGCTGCAGGTAACACTGCAGGAGAGGATGTTTTGCATTCCAAACTCCTGACGTGCTGCACCCCAGCGACACCAATGTCACCAAATCACAAAATTGTTGGGGTGGGCAGGGACTTCTGAAGATCACTCAGTCCAGCCTCCTTGATCAAAGTAGGAGCAACTGTGGCTGGTTTTTGAGAAGCAGGTTCAGTTGGGATTTTAATATCTCCAGGGCTGGAGACTTCACAACCTCCCTGGGCACCTGTCCCACCCTCAGAGCGAAAAAGCTTTTACTTGGGCTTAAACAGAATTTCCTGTATTTCAGTTTGTGCCCATCACCTCTTGTCCTGTCACTGGGCACCAGCTAAAATAGCCTGGCTCTTTAGACCTTTCCTTCAGATATTTATACGCATGGATAAGGTCCCCCTTGAGCCTTCTTTTCTCCAGACGGAACAGTCCCAGTTCTCACAGGAAGGAAAGCAGATGCAGGGCACAACCAGACAACCATACTGACCAGTCAACTGACTACACAAAACCAGCCCTTTTCATACTTTTACCCTTCTATTTTCCCACTCTTATTCCTCCCAAAAGCATTCAAACCCCTCCCTTGTCCTGCCTTTGGTTCCTCCCCTAAACATCCCATAAAAAGTCCTGCATGCTCCCCAAACTGCTTTTCTCCTGTATCTCATAAAATGTCCCACCCTTAGATAGCAAACCCCTGAGCCTGAAGGGTGACCCAGAGAGCTGCTCTCCATCACTCAGGGTGATGGGTTTCATGCCCTGACTCTGCTGGGACAGCCCTGGAGAGGGGCCCAGGCAAGATGATGGTTCCACACGAGTCCTCAGTTTGGGTTCTCACCTGCCCCTCTGCTACTCTGGACTTGTGCAGATGGGACTTTGACGAGCTGATGGCCCTGGGTTTAGCCCAGCAGGACATTATCCAGGCTCCCCTGCTGCCATTGTCTCCTTGAGCTCCTTTGTGGGTGTGCAGATGAGCTTTATCACATCACCTAAACCATTGAGACCAATTTCACTGTAGAAGGCTATCAGGTTGGTCGAGCACAATTTCCTCTTCTCAAGCCCATGCTGACTACTCCCGGTCACCTTCTTGTTCTTCAGATGTTTGGAAATTATTTCCAGAAGGATTTTTTCCCATCATCTTCCTAGGGGTCTAAGTGAGGTTGGCTGGCCTGTAGTTCCCCAGATCCTCCTCCCTGAAGACAGGGGGTGACATTTGTTTTCTTCCGGTCCTAAGGAAGCTCTCCCAAATGCCATGGCCCTTCAAAGGTTATGAAGAGCAGCTTCATAATCGTGTCAGCCAGCTCCCTCAGTGCTCCTGAGTGAATCCCATCAGGTCCCATAGACTTGGGTCTGTCGTTCACTTAAGTGCTTCCTAACCCAGTCCTCCTCCAGTGAGGGGGCAAGTCTTCCTTGCTCTGGATTTCCCTCTGGTCTCAGGGGCCTGGGATGGCTGGCATCCAGTATTACAGTAAAAAGCAAATGGAAAAAGGCATTGAGAACTTTGACCTCTTCCACGTCCTTTGTCACCAGGTCTCCTGTTCCACTCAGCACCAAGCCCATATTTTCCCTAGTCTGCCTTTTCCTACTAACGTACCTGGAGAAGCTCATTGCCCTTCACCTCCCTCACCAGATTCAACTCCAGACGGGCTTTGACTTTTCTTACTCCATCCCTGCACTCTCAGACAGTGTTTCTACGTTCCTCCTGGGTCACCTGCACCTACTTCCACCTCTTGCTCGTACTTCCCTTTCATGTCCATTTTGTCAGGAGCTCCTTGTCCATCCACGCATGCCTCCAGCTGCCCTTGCTTGATGTCCAGCTCATTGGGATGGACTATTCTGGAGCCGGGAGGAGGTGATCCTTGAAAATCAACCTGCTCTCCTGGATCTGTCTTCTCTCCAGGGACATTTCTTGTGGGATTCTTCCAAGCAAATTTCTGTAGAGTCCAAATCCTGCTCTCCTGACATCCAGGGCTGCAATCTTGCTTTTAGCCTTGTTCCCTCCCCACAGGATCCTCAGCTCCGCCATATCAAACACTGAAGGGCAGACAGGCACTTTGGTCCCAGCTTGGGCTCTGGCACAAGACACATTTGAAAAGTCAATTCTTCATGTGCCTGAATGAGGAAAAAAAAATGAGTCTAAAAATAATAATAATAAAAATGATAGATCTTCCTTTGGAAATGTTGGCTGAAACACTTGGTTTTGTCTCTTTTTGTGTTCCCAAATGGCTTCTGTGAGAATATTTCTTAGCGCTTTTACATAACATTTTATATTATGTTAAATCACTGATCAGATTTCTTTGATGGGAATCCTTGCGGGGCTTTTGCAATGCTAGGAAAAGAAGAAGAAAGGAAAGCATATTCTTTTCTTTCTTTCCAGTTGGAAAAAGCCAACCCAAATCAACAGGGAAATGGTTTAATTTCAGACTCCTAAAGCAATATTAGAAACACTGGCAAGGAGGAGAAAAAACACTTTAAAAGGTACAACTGATACTTCATTTTCATTTATGAATATTTTGAATTGCTTTCCCTGTCTACTAAAACAGTGTCAGCATTGTTGGTGGCTTTTTGTTGGGTTTTTTTTTTTTTTGAAGATGCAGATTTAAAATATCCAGCTCAATCAGATCCATAGTCTTTTTTTTTGCAAAGAAGAAAAAGCTTGTGTTCCTGGGAGGAGACACAGTGTGATGGATCCAGATTGCCACCGCTGCCCTGCTTTTTGCCAGATATTGCTGAACCGGGGAATTTTTTTATTTCTTTTGATGAGTGCTGAGAATAAGGTGCAGGTAATTCTGCCCATTGCTCAAGGCTTTTAAACTGTATACACCTAATTGCAAGTTAGTCGAACTAAACTTCTCATACAAGTCGTGCCAAACAAAGCTGATATTAGATGAAGGATGTCTACATAAATACTGCCACAAAAGTTTGAGAAAGTATGCAAAGCAGTAAGCGTGGTTAAAAAGTTTACAGAAGTTTCTGCAAAAATTGGCAGTTCTTGAAATCTGGAAGTACAAAAACATTGCTTGAAGGAGCGTTTCATCTGTTACACTAAAATGTGCAAGTTAAGTATCACCGGGATGATTTTCCTTTCTGTCTTGTAGCCTTTGGGGAAAAAATATAGAAACATCAGAGAATACCATTGCCCTTTCCATGGCCATGGGAATGGTGGGCGTTGCTTGGAATTGCCAATTTGTGCCTGGGGCTTATTTTGGCAACTCCTGGAAAACCATCTCTGCCTGCTCTGCCCCCCGACTGTACACTGTCCGTTTTCATTCCCTGCTTTCCCAGACTCCTGTGCAAACTATTTTCATTCTGGGGCCAGAATGAAAATATTTTCAGAAATACTAAGTACCCAGCCTCTTTAATAAAATAAATGGCTGGGTTTTCAAACAAGTTCAGTAGTTTCTCTGTGGAGGAACTACAAATTGGCAGACTTTCTTCCCCCCATTGCCCCAGTTTGGCATTATCATTTCAACATCTCACAAGCTGAGTACTGGTCCCTAACGAACACTCCTGACTGGCTTTCTAGTTGGAACCATTAACAAATTTTTGAGTTCTGTAATAAAAATAAATATGATCTAAATCAGGTTGCAAATGTATTTATTTTTTATATATCTAAAAGTAACTCCAAACATCAGAAAAAGAGCTGGCGTTATATCCAGTATAAGTCACTGGAACTGTACATTGCAGCAGATAAATGAAATCACTGCTGCATTAAACGGAGATAGTGAAACACAAAGAAGTCTGCTTATAAATCCAGGGAGATTTTCTTGCATAAAGGCAAAGCTGCTGAAGTTTTAACAGGATTAAAAATCGCAAAAATATGCAATTACAACCAAGCATTGCAGAAAATACAAGTTAAAATTATTCCACCTTTTAAAAATACTGGTGCCTATTAAAACACATGCACATTCATGTGGCTTTCAAATGCATCCCGGTAGAGCGTAAACTGAAAAGCTGTTGCATTTCTTCACACAATAGTCAGAAGTAAAAATGATGTCGTCTTCTAAGCATTCATTAAATGTAGAAATATGCACTGAGGATGTAAATGTTGACTAGACTCTCAGGGAAGTGTATAATTTATATTCAAAACTAAGATTCATATTAAATACCCCGCTTCAAATCTCCTTGGACAGCATCTCTCAATAGATTTCTAAAAACGTACATTTATGGAGTAAACAGAATATTTAATGGCTGCTAGCAGTATATCAGATTTGTTATGCTTATGGCAGCTGTGGTCATCAAATATTCATGCTGATGGTTCTTACTCAATGCTGACAGCTTTTTAACTTGTGAAATAAATAATGGGTGAGTGGGAATTGATGAGATAAGTAGACTGCTTTATCTGAGAAGGGTGACCAAGCTTTTCCATGGCACCAGGAAGATTAAGAGTTGCATTCTCGGAGCAAGAGGGAAAACCCGAAGGTGTATTTCTTCAGATTACAAACCAGACACATCTCTTGATCTGGCTATATGTTTTCTTATTCTTCTCACTCTAACTGTCCCTTACAGCCCGTGGGATTTATTTGCTGGTGTCAGGGTCAAGCAGTGTGAAAAATGACTCATAAGTTTCTGCTACCAGAGATACTGGATTATTTCCAGCAGGGTGGGGGGAGGTTGATAACAGATACATAAACCAGTCCCATATTTCTTACTTAGGTGGCTTGCCCTTCCTCCAGTTAGGGCAAATCAAGGATTTTATTTCATGAAGGGACACGGGGGAAGGTACATGAGAAGTTTTGGTTGTTGGTTGGTTCTTTTTTTAATGGACTACACTCCTCAGGGCTATTACATCTTTAGTACATTGTCTGGCGGCTACTACTGCTAAACAGTATACTCCAGTTTGAATAATTTGGTATAACTTCACTGGAAAAAAGTTGCAGGTTAACTAGTTAGGTTGTACCATAAACCAAGATCAGACCATAGGACATTTACAGTGCAGATGTTCTTCACTCTCTTAGTAAATGTTTATTTTATATGAAAGCCACTATTGTGCGGTTGGTACACATCCTTCATATCATCTGATCTTAGCACCTGGCCTTCAGCCTTCTAATTCCTGGAATATCTCTGTACAAGTCAAGGTAAGAGAAAGTACCTCCACAACAGTCTGGAGAAATATGGTGTGCCCAGCACATTATAAAATCAACAGCAGTGACTTAGTTGCCAGTTATGGTTTTCTAGAATTGAACCACTCAAATTACCTTTAATTCTTTCAGTATGAGCTTCCTTTTCTGTGAGACAACACTTGAAATAATTTTGGACCTCATGGATTTCACTTGTTAGTTGTTTGAAGTGGTAAATTACAGAATCTCCACAAAAATACTTCCGAAAGTCCATGTAGAGTGTGGTACAAGTTTAAGCAATACTATATATGCAACTCAAAAGTCCAGTTTTCAACTGCTGGATAAAATGTTTCAGAATATAAGCTGATTCCAGTGTTCCTTCCAATAAAAACAAAAAGCAAATGCATAACGAGATGAAGCAGAATTATATTGCACTCCCAGGAATGACTTGCCTCAAACGCAGATAGCGATGCAAGGGACCCTGGGTAAGCCCGACCTTTTATCACAGACCTTGAAAGATAAGCATGTTAGCGCAAGGATGAAAGCCCTAAACCTTGGTGCTAGTCTCAGATTTATCATCAAGCATGAGAACTCGTAGCCTAATCTTGCAAATTCGACCTGGGCAGTGCTGTAGGACAGACCGAGCAATACAAGTAAAGGTACGATCTGAATCTCCAATTTCTGTCACACGGTTCTTTGCAGCATAAACTACCGTTCAGTGAGAACATGCAGTGTTAAATGGTTCCATCAAAATCTCTTTGCTGGAAGTTTTGTGCTTTTTTTAGCTTTTTTTTTTAGCTTTTTTTTTTCTGATGTTGCCTCACGTCTTGAAGAAGGACAATCTCTATTCTTGCCAAAACTGAAATTGTTTGCTTCTTCTTCTTGCCCCAGAATCTATGTGCTGTATCTTTTTAGACGAGGGGTAGCTAAAATTTGATGTTATGACCTAGGTGAAGGCATATCCAATCACTCACACTGTTCTAAAATCACTTTAATTTTAAAAATTGTTCACTTACTATGGAACACTATTACAAATGTAAGATATGGGGAAAATTAAAACTGCAGTTATCTGCTACTCTGTTTTCTCTTCCAAGTACAGATTTAGAAGATCTCTCATCCATATTTTGAAGTACTCTAGGTTGTCTTGAGCTTCTTTTCACCAAATGCCAAACCCAGGGGAAGTCACCAGCACAATTTCACCACCTACCAACACCACCTTAACGCTGTTCTGATTTTCTGCAGCCTTTCTGCAAATACTCTTTCCCTACAGCTCCATATTCCTTTTTTGCCTTCTCCACCCCAGACTGGTTAAGGTTGGCAAGAATAGACCAGCAAAGGTTTAAAGACAGAGAGACAAAGGAAGACAATTTGAAAAGCCTAACTTCTGCACCCTAAGGGTGATAGCTGTTCGGCAAAGGTCTTCTCGAAGAACAAATCCATCCATTCTCTCCACTGATCCTCCACCATTTTGCCTATCTACTTTTTACTCCCAGTTGTGATTTTCCTGTTGAACGCCTCTCACATTACCATCTCATTAGCTGGTTGTCAAATTCTCTGATTGCCGTATCTTCCAATTGTTCTGTGATCTGTTGTGGTTTAACTTACCAGGTTCACAAATAAGAGCTTGTGGTTTGCAGTCATCTCATTCCCCAGAAAAGACTTTCAAACCCCAGGGACACTTGACACCTTCTAGTATCCCAGGATAATGTCTGTTTGGGTGATGGACAAATGCTCTTACTACTAAGTCAGCCCTTTTGTAATGTTTATGTTTCAACAGGCTTAAGAGTTCTAGAGATTTTCTACTCTCCATTTTTTTCAGTTCTTTCAACACATTTTGATCTGCATAGTTTTGAATAGTACCTTTAGCCATATCAGAAAAAAAGAAAAATAAATCACTTTTGAGTGATTTGAGGTGTTGTCTCAGTGGCTCACTGACATCGATGTATCTGAAGTGATCATTTTCACTATCCATAATCCAAGTCTTTTCCAAGTTCTGTCCTCCTGATACACTTCAAGGATTTCTTGCTATTGTTTTTCAGTTTTGTGCTTCTTTCCCTGCCTCCCAAATACCTGTACCATTTGCCCTTTCCATTTTAGTTCTTCTGATTTCCTTCCTTTCCTCCTCCCTCTGTAGTGTATTTTTATTGGCTTAATACAGCAGAACTTTCATTTTCAAATGGATTGATTAAAATAAGCTCCTGGCCCTTGCCTACCAGGTGTCCTGGAGTCCATGCTCCTTGTTTCATTCAATGATATTCCTGCTTTCTAAGATTCTATGCTGGGTGAGGGGTTTTACGGTGGGGGGTAGGGTGGGGGCGTTGGGGGTGTGTGTCCCCTCTGTAGGATCTAAAAGATTTAAAATTTTCTTTGCTTTTTATCTTTTTTTTTTTTTAATCATCCTTCTAAAATACTGTTACTGGGCTAAACCAGGATACATTTCCTTGCCCAAAGATGTAGAACAGAATTTTTTAACGGGCAAGCAGTTCTATTGAAGCCAGGCTTACACTATATTAATGTAATACAAAATATTGGTATAGATTTATATATTATAAATATTATTTATATATTATAAATACCAAATACCCACTACGACTATTATTTTTATTCTTTAAGACATCCAAGAATTCTCCACCAGCTCCTGTCTTTCACAGAGCAGACTAAGTTCATCTGCTGAACAGGGCACCATTTGCCCTCACCTTCTGCTTGCAAAACCTACATGGATAAAAAGTTCAGCACCTTCCAAATTAGCTTTTACAGTGGGAATCGGTACTGGAAGCAAACTGGATCCTGCTGAGACAGCAGCTGGCCAACACACATGCGATTTTCTCCAGTGAGGTTGCTGCTTTCTCCTTCAGGTGGTTTAGGGGTTTTATATAATAACTCATGTGTGAAAATACTTGACTAGCAATAAAACGTGATGCAGAGCTCATCAGCACAATTAAGCAATTGAGCTTCCCCAGCATCTCATTCACAGGTCTGCAGTGAGGGTTGTGAAAGTGAGCAAAAGCAGGAAGGCAGCTTCCCACATCAGCCTCCGCTTTTTATACCTGTGCTTAGCCTACAAGTATGGAAAATTATTTCGCATTATCTTACACAATATTTTTATTTCTTTTCCTAGAAAGACTGAGCAAATTCACACAATATATTGAGTTGGTTTATCCAAGTCTACTGCAAATTCTGCGAAACCATATTAAAGCAGGAAAGGGATGCTGTAACAGGGACAGGAAAATAAATCTGATATAAGGTAATGCAAATCTGTTAGCAACCTTTGCACTAGCAAGATTGATTCTCTTCTCACCTAAATCAGCATCAATCAGCTTATTCAGCTGAAATTAGTAGAATTTAGTGGTGCTGGCCAGAGGGGGGTTGGCACCACTGTGTATTTAAAAGACCAACATTCCTCCTTCTCTTGCAATGGAATGAATCAGGAGAACCCTCACTTGGAGCCAGCAGACCAAGAGTAGAGAGGAGAAGCTGTCCCATTAGCAGCCTGGGTGTGAAGAACAAGATAGAGGGTGTTTGCACGGCTTCTAAGGAATCACCACCTCCTGCTCCCCATGCAGGTAGTGCCCTGCGTGTCGAGTCCTTCATGAAGAGTCTCGCAGGGCTGGTACAACAGATATGAATAACAACATAAAAATCACAGCGCCCTTTGGTGCATATTTCTGTGCAGAGCCATACGAAGTCCTAGCAGTCGAGGTACTGATAAGGTGGGTGCTGATAACCTGCTGTCTCAGACCCTTAGAGCAAGCAGCTGGCAGCCTCTGGGACCTGCAGGAAGCAAGCACAGCCAAGCTGAAATAACTCAAATACACAGGGATGTTCTGTAATGCTTCCCCATAAACAATCCCATTTGGCTAAAAGGAAAATGAATACAAATAAACTAGCTGAAGCACAATAATATCAATGATTTCCAAGATCCTGAGGAGAATCTAAAAATGTTTTACTGGGAGAAGATAGAGACAGAGTATGTGGAACGAGGGACTGCATTATGTTCAGCGGCTCTCTTCTCCTGATGGTGACTTACATCCACGCCATCCTTTCCTTTTCTTCCTCTCTGTCTAAATGCATTAGGACAATGAGGCTTCAACACAAGAAAATAAACCTTAAATTAATAGTCTATGAAAGAATTAACTTAACCGTAGTGTGCACATTCTCAATATGATTTCTCCACATGATCATTCCCTCTTCGTCTGTCTTCTACCTCTACATTCCTGCCTTCGCTATTCTCTATTTCTCACTTTCGTGACTCAACTGATTTTTAAATCTGACCTGAAATAAATGCTAATTCAACATGTCTGAGTGGCAATTACACCACTTACCAGGTCAAGCATATATAAGCTATTGTGGCCACCGAATGCATTCTCCATGTGATTGCACCACAACCGTATCTCAGATGCATTGCCGATTTTTTTATCTTTCTTCTCTCCCCCACCATGGTTTCCTGTTAATTTTTTTTCTCCTTTCTGTCGTTTTATATCCTGGATTATTATAATTTCTAGAAGATTTCTCTAGAAGGAAATTATCAGAAAGCTGGTTCCATACATACCAGTTTCCAGCCAAAGAATACAAGGTGAAGATCAACTGTTATATCATACACATGACCTGTGCTTCTAAATGAATTTCAGTAGATTAAGAAAATATGAGGCATATTTTATGTTTTCACTTACGACAACTTTTTTTAGTGGAAATAGATCGAAATTGAAAGAGTAAATTACTGCAGCCTCTCAATGTAAAATGTGTGTAGCCGCTGAAGTTACAAGTAATATTTCTCATTTCTGTGGATTGATTCTGAGAAGTGCCGAGCATAAGGCCCCTAAAATCCCAGAGCAAGTCTTGCAGATACTTGAACATGCCCCAAAGGCTGGTCCATGGAGGTCAGCGACTGAAATCACCACAGGAGAAGGGCTGGGGGTGCAACCTGGGTCCTCCAGTTCCTCCCTGGGGTTGTATGATGGACCCCACCAGACCTGTGCAGCAGCAGCCGATTTCACATCTGTTCCACAGACGGGGAACAAACCCTCTTCCTGATACCGACAGGGAAGGTGGCCACTTCTCCCACCCTTCCCACCAAACCATCTCTCTGAAACAAGTGACAATGTGCCATCCCAGGGAGACGACGGAGACATCTGCCTCTAGCTATAATATCATCTTGAATTGCGAATGAATCAAATCTCCTGAGTTGATCTTAGGTGTTACAGACTTCTCTGGGGAGCTCAAATTTACCTGAAAGAATTCCAAGTGTTTTAAACAAAATTATAGCTACAATTTAGCACAGGAAACGTGTAGAGTTACGTTTCGTGTCGCTGGAGTGCTGTAAAATTGAAGCGAATTTTCAATCTGATTAATTCATTCAGAATGATTCCTGTTGAGTAATTATCTTCAATAAAGATCTGTCAATACAGTTTCAAGCTATTGTCATTTTATATCAAATATAAATTAGGCAGTATAATGAAGTTGGGTACACCTAAACTCAATGTCAGATGAAACTCTTGTATGATAATCAAGTGAAATAAATCGCTCTAAGACGATAAAAACAAAAGGACTTAACACAGTAACAGTAAAACTCCTTTTTCTTTCTGGATCAAGACAGCATGGATGATTTTGCAAAATCATCTGGGATGTATGTCCTGGGTAAGTTCAATCTAATAAAGCTTTCAGGATTGCTTGCTGGAAAGGAGCCATTATTCTGGCTGGTGCAAAACAGCATAGCTTTCACGTAGATAAAACCACGTCTATTTAAACCAGGTGAGGATTTGGCACAGAAACATTGATTTAAGCACTAGTTTGCCAATGTATTTAGACAAGGGCTGTGTGGACAGAAATGCTGACATGGTGCACTGCCCCGCCGGGTTAATTTAACAAAATTAATAACTTCTGAGACATGGAGAGAATCGTTTAAATACGTTTGGGTTCGGGCATCACCAGCTGATGCATGGCCTGATACATCTGAGCAAGAAAGTGTTTCGGTTCAGCAGCTTTTATGCCTAAACCTTGTACTAGGAAAACAGGACTATGCTGGACCAGAGATTAGGTCACAGCTCTCTGCATCTAAACGGGCACCCCAGTACTTTTTCTGAGAAGAAAATTTTTCTGTCCTACTCAATAGTTTATAGCGAATTGACACAAAGCAGCAACAAAAATAGATCTGCGTAGCTTCACCCCACTGAGTAAATACAGGATTGCCTTACAGCAGAACAAAGCAGATCTCCACAGAAGCTGCAAAGACTCAGCACTTCTGGAGATCAACCACCCGTGTGGGGCTGCGGGGGCTTGACTCTAAGACAGGTTTGTACATTTAGGCTTGACTGACCCACTTGAGTTCAGAGAGTGAATTCAAGCAGGGACAAGACCCCTGGTCCCGTGCCCCATCCTCCCCCGTGCCGCACGCTGCCCTCCATACCATCCTCCAAGGCCAGCGGCAGCACGGCGGCCGGGTTGGTATTTGAACAATCTTTTTAGTGCTAAAAGTAGTGAAGATTTTTAAGGAGATGGATTCTGTGCTTTTAAGTCCACGCATTGTTATTCTGCTGTCTTTATTCTTTCTTTCTCTTTGTCTGAATGCTTCTCCAAGCCAGGCTGCCTGTGAATAATTTGTAAATTTGCTTTAATCTGTAGTAGCCAGATTGCCCCTACATAGCAACAACAACTCAGCAACTTTTGTTTCTTAATAGAAAATTAAGCTAAAAGCCATTGCTTTCATACATGCATAGTTAATAAACAGAGAAAACCCGGGGATAGGTGGAAAAAAGGGGGCACATTTAAAGGCTCTTTCTTTACAAGCACAGCAGCAGATTGAAGCATCGATCATCCAAAGCAGAAAAGCCAGCAGCCCCAAGCAGTGCCATCCCAGAGATCAGAGACCGGCATTCAGCTCCCAGAATACCCAGTAAAAGTTATAAAGAGAGTCCTCTCCTGGTGCTAAGTAACAGGGAGTGGTGACAATGGAGTCGGAGAGACAAACGGCTGTTGAAATGGCTTTTTTGGTATTTTTTCAAGTTATTAATAACTGTTCTGCTTTAAAATCCTCCTTGAAGCATGGTCTTCTCCAGCAACAGTATAGCTTACATGCATTAACTAAGAAAGCGCATATGACAGGAGTGTCTGCCTAGTAAATAAAACTCATCTCTCCAAATGGATCTATTAACAAAGCATTTTTAACTGAAGTTTGAGTAGCCAAATCAAACCTAAGTGGGAGATTGGCACTGCACGATGCCAAGAGCTCTCAACCTCCAAGTATGTCCTTGGGGATGCCCAGGGCCTTGCTGGATTCAATCTTTGTTCAGCCTGCATTTGGGGATCGTTGAGGTGGATGCCAGCAAACACTTTAAGGAACAGGCAAGCGTTTTGTGCAAGTCTGCGTGGACACATGCCATTAGCTTAGCTCCTTCGTGCTTTGCACCTGACATCAAGGCTTAATTATGCTGCAACTTGCAGTTCTCTCTCTTCCTGGCTGCTTTAAATCCTTGCTTTCCGGTTGCTGTAAATCCCTGCTTTGCTTCACGGTTCTCCTTGGCTTCAGTTGGTCTATTATTAGTGATAGACTTAGTCGTGCAGCAAATCAGCTCAGACAGAAGGACTACAGTGTTATTCTTACACTTACCCTTTGCCCGACCAAGGACCGGCGGCAGTCACATACGTCCAACTACCCAACCAAGCTGGTTACTGACAGTTCAAAGCAAGGTATCGCCTGCAGCGCACTATTCACTTGTGCTTGTGCCGTGATAAAATGTGTCCCAACAGAGACAAAAGCAATTATGTTTTGAGATATTGTAACATTATCCATTGTAAAACACCGGAGCAAATACTGATTAAACCCTCTTTGCTTGCCCTCATTACTACATGCATTTGGTATTTTAGAGTAGGGTGGTGAGAATTGCTATTTTCCTGCTTCTTTGACTTGCATTACTCATTACACATTTTCCTGTACCCAGACAGAATTCTTGGAAGATTCTTTCCTCTGAAAGAGTTATGTGACCAGCTATGAGTATAAATACACAGATTTATTTATGGTTTTGCAGACTGCAATATAAGACAGCACTTTTATAACCATAGGAAAGTGAAACAATGGAATTCCATTAACTTTTAGCTGGACATAAAGGAGGTTAAGCTCCACGCTACCTTTAATGTTGTTTTTATGAAACAGAAATTCACAGTTGTGTTACCATTCTATAGTTCAAAGGTAGAGAGAAAAAAAAAAGCTCTTGAAATTAATTTCCTTTATGTAATTTTTGGAGCCAGTTGAACAACATAAAAAAAAAAAGTTAAATTCTGTAAAAAACCCAAGAATATTTGCTATTTGCTGAATAATGTATGATCTGGTCAGGAAGCTCTGATTTTTTGGGAAAGAAATTACTTTGGTATAATAATATTAATCAACAGAGCTAGAGCAGTGTGAGGTAAACTGGGAATGATTAAGACCTCTGCCTTTCTCAGAAATTTGTTGAAATGAGTAGCATGACTATGTACATTTATAAAAGCACATGCTGTAGGGGCTGAGCTCATAAATGAGATTCTGTTACTCCTGATGCCCACCCAGGGCACCACCTAGATGTCCTGACCTCCAAGCTAAGCTTGGCCACACCGGCAGCGTGGTCCCTCATGACCGTTTCTTCACCAGTCGATCCCATCTTCTCTCCTGCTCCTTCTCATCCCTCAAACGTTGCACAGAGGGGAGGAGTGTTGCTGCTGCTCATTTGCACAGGGGCTTAGAGCGTTTGGCCACTGCCTTGGACACCTGCACTGTCCTTGGGCACTCGAGTGAGCAGCATCAAGAAGCCACAGCCAGAGGTGACCGTGTGACCACTGGGGTCTTTCTGCCTTCCCCTCTGAAGCCTGGATACTGGGACACTAACTGGAATATTGACTACAAGCTCGTTTTTCTCCAGGAAAAGTGAATACACTTGCACAGTTGTTATTGCACTGATAATAACTATCCCAAGCAGCACGATCACTGCTCCGGCAGCTTAGTAGGCAGAATATGTTCCCTTTCTGTTTATAACCCACCTCCATTTCTCTTGCCAAGCTGGGTAGTGGAGAAGGCATCTGAGCAGCTTGGACGCAGGCTGTTTTCTGAATGCAGCTGGGTTACTTAAGGGCTACACAGCCCTTCTCGGGCAGAGCTGGTGGCAGTGGCAGGCAGGCTGCCCTCGAGCCAGAAATCAAAGTCCAGCACTGCAGTGGTTGCTGTCCTGACCCAAGAATCACTTTTTTGGAAAGCAGGAGGCAAATTTTATTGCCATTTGCAACAACTTCTCCAGAAAGAAACCCCCTTGGAGGTGACAACAAGGTTGTCTTCTGAAGCTTGAGTGAAACTAGCGTGTTGAGAGGATGAAGATACGAGACTATTACAGCACCGTTTGGCAATCCCCGAGCAATGACCTCACCTGTCTTGCATCATGAAAGCAAATATCTATTGTCTTCAATCTCAGGGTCAGACATATGGATGGCACTGAAGAGGCTGGAGAACTGCAATCAATAACAGGCAAAGACTCTCCATCCCCTTCAGGACCCTTCACAACATTTAAGGACACAAGGGGTGCAGCAGCCACTGGGTGCCTATCTGAAATCCCCCAGCACCAGGGTCTGCCCCTGAAGTTACCAGTTACTATCTCACTTCCCCACAACCTGTGCTTGAACCTGGCGGAGAAGCTGAGAGCTTTAAATGGCAGCTGTTTATCTCCACCGAGCCCCCACCGGTGGGTGTCCCGCTGGGTCAGGGCAGCCAGCTCGGGCGCACCTTCCTGGGAGCCTCCTGCATGATGGTTGAGGAGCCCCAGGGCTGAGCTACAGCAAGGGCACAACTCAGCACACTGATGTTTTACCAGAGAGCGGCTTCCTTCAGTGAACTCCACTTTCCTGCCCCTGCAACTTCATTTCACTTTTGGCCTCCGTGGCAAGCTCAGTTGTCAGAATTTACAAGCTTTTGACTCGTCAGAGGAGTGGGCACAGCCACTGGGTCGTGGTCTCTGCAGAAGGAAATCAAATATCCCACAGCAGCAATGGTGCATTTTGGGCAAAACCTGCTCACTGAGAAAAGAGCTGAGCAGGTACACGCGCAGACCTGCCAACGTGTTTTAAAACAAGGCAAACACAATGGGAAACCCCTGTGCCACAGTCACCAGGTGGTCTCACACCTGTCAGTATCTTCTGCTGGTTTCACGAGGGTAGCTGCAGAGCTCTCCCTTCTTCCCCCACTCCATCACATCTGCGGAAAAACAGCTGCCACCTTCCAGCGCATCCCCGGTGCTCAGCATCCTGTGAGGCTGTGGGCCACCACGTAAGCTGGTGGCAGCCCCCTGGGACAACGCGCAGCGCTGAAGTGGGGCAGCACGGCTCCATAGCCACGGTGGTGTCCGCACAGATGTCCCCATACCAAGCGTGTTCCTCCACCATCTGCTGCCAGAGGAGAGCAACAGGTTGGAGCTGGCCTCTCCGACTTCTCACACTGATACACGTGTTAAGTTCATTATCGTATTTGCAGTGCTTTTTCAGGATAACCGAGACGTGAACGTTTGAGCTGTGTCAACAGCACACGCTGTTAGACCTCCGAGGGAATTAAGGCGCTGAAACGATTGCAAATGGAAATCCTTGTTTTGCCTTTTAATTAGTAATCCAACCAACCGTTTAATAGAGAGCAAAATAATCACAGAGAGGTGAAGGCAAGGTATGCAAACTAGATTTCTGCTTGACTGGACGTGCTTTCTTAGGGTGCAATTGGTAACACTCATATGCATTAATAAAACAGTGCCTACTTGAAACACACGGGAAAAGCTGGGGCAGAACGTTGTTGCTGGCTTTTACAAAGATGTTTCTCATATTCTTATTTGTTTCCATTTCTTCCTCAAAGGCCAGCTTTGATCCCATTAAGAAGCGAGGATTTCTACATTAGTTTGAGAGGATTAAGAATATGTTTTCCAATGGATAATTCCACTCCTGTTATTGAGGTTCGAGGTCTTCGTTAAAAGCCATTAAATCCTGAGGAACTGTTAAACTGTTTCTCCCTGGGTGAGGTCTGTGCCAGCAGGGCTTCTCAGTTGCACTTATTTACAAATATAAGTAAACTTTTACAAAAAGAGTCCTTAAAGATACTTTAACATCTGCTTATCTTTCAGAGTAATATATTACATTATATTTTAGTTCATATATATACCCCTGGAGTCCTCCTTTAAGAAAGAAGCTTTTCAAATGCACTTATCCATATCTAGCTCTACCCTCTTCCTTTGCACTTGATTTTTGTTCCTCTTTTTTTTTTTTTAACTTCTTTTTTTAAGCTAACGCAGCAGGAGGTATTCTTGCTGAATATTTCACCTAATCTGCATCAGTTCCTCTGCATTGGATTTTGTGGTGGTGGTTTTTTTGGTTGGGTGTTGGGTTTTTTTTTTCCCAATTTTGCTCGTCAAGATTGCTCATTGTTAGAAGAGATATTTTGGGAACCAGCCGAACATGGAGGGAGAGAGCTGGTGTGTCCCTGGTGCTTTACCTCCTTGATGTCAGCCCGGTGCTGGTGTGGTGGGCTGCTGGGTCCCAGCCTCCTGCAGAGTGCCCAGGGGAAATCCTGGATTTCGCTTCCTTCTCCACTGCCTCTCCGGCGGCAGCCCCACACACCGGTGCAGGGAGCTCTCCCAGCTGTGGGCATCTGCGCCCTGCCAGCTGTGGGGACACCAAGCAGCTTTGCTGCCTCCTGGCTCAGGTCAGACCTCCCCATACTGGAGCGTGACCTGCCACGTGTTGCAGATCAGACACCTACAGCCCCCGGAGAGGCTTTCTTCCCTTCAGCTTCCCTCTTTCCCAGCCCTCAGGAGCCGGGAGGCTCCTCTACAGGCTGTCAGAGGTGACACATAGGAGGGCAAGATTTAGAGGCAGTTGGCAGGGAATTAGCACTCGGGCTAGTCTGGCAAAATGCACGTTTTAAAGCAACCGAGAAAAAAAAAAGGAGGAGGATAAAGCCCACCGCTTTACACTGCGGCGTATGTTTAGGCAGAGATCTGCAACGGACCCGATGGATCAGCATCGTTCCAGTTCACAGAACGAGAAAGCAAAGCTTCTCCCTTCCAAATCCATCATGAACTCCAGGAAGGGAAGATTATAAATGCTGGACGTACGCTAGAAATAAAACCATAAATCTGCCACGGAGAGCGCGCTATTCAAACAGAGCATTAGTCACAGACCTACACCCTGTAACAGCCCCACCGTCGCTATTTATAACACCGCAAGTGTCCCTGGAGCTACAGAGAAGCCAAACACCACCGGGACGGGTATTTTCCCACTCGTGAGAACACAGAACCTGTTTGTGCGACGGTGGTGACTCAGCAGCGGCCAGGGCTTCTCCACCGCCTGTTTGCAGAGCGATGGGGGGAGAGAGACCTTGTGTGCACCAAGCTGCGACGTTGCAAAATCAGATGCATGCTTGCAGAGTGGGTTTAGGCTCGGCACTAGAAAGTAATGCAGGTTTTTCAATTAAAGAAAACCAACCAACCAAACAAAACACAATCATGGGAGGGTTTATGAACAGAAACATATCCAGAAAATTATTTCTGTGGTTTGATGCTCAGTCACCAGCTGTCTGTGCTTGTGATGGGAGCTTTTAGAGGTCTGCAACCCCCCTTTCTCTAAGAGGAATTCTGGCTCCCTTCACCTTAAGGGCACATGTCCTTGAATTTTCCAAAACAAAATAATATCCTGTGGCTTTGCCAAGAATTTTGTTTGGCCATTTTAAATTTGCCATTTCACTTGCTCTAGTCAGGGGGTTAGTAGCAACAGTAACACCCTCAATGCTGGAGGTATTTAATAAGCAAACACCCTTCTCTGGTGGGGAGGGCTGTGTAACCAAGTATGAAGTACAGCCCTTAGAAAAAACTCTCCTAATTCTCTCCCTCTCGGATCACAGAGTTATACTTCTGAACTCTATTTTCTTTCCGACTTACCTTGAAGGTACCTAATGCTTGAGAACGAGAAGGTTTATCTGGCTGAGATCTGCAGCTGCTGTCTCTTGGAAAGTTTTAGCTGTTGCAGAAAATAGTTAATGGTGTTGTACAACTATGATTCTGTGACTATTCTTCTCTCTTTTTTTTTTTTTTTCCCTTCTGAAACCCAAAGACAGGGTTTTGGTTTGTATGTGGAAATTTTGTTTTAAACGGGGATTGTATCTAAGGGAAAATTCAATTCCTGCTCCAACCTTAATGTCAAATGAGAAATGGAATTTTGCAAATTTTTTGTCCTTGAGAGCACCTTGATGGAACAGAACCTCATCACCACATTTCAGAGTAAATATGCAGATATACATATCTGCCAGAGGCAATGATTTAGGAAACAAGTCACCAGCTGCAGAAACCACAGCCTCCAGCTCTTGCCCCTTGGGGCCAAATCCAGTAAAGAGAAAAAGGCAAATGTCACATTTCCCTGCCAGCAAAGCTCCCGGCCACCCACAAGGCTATTCAGCCCAGGAAGAAGCAAGCATTTTTTTCTGCAACTCCTGCAATATCTCCTCCCAAGCTTATTCAGACACTCACCAGGCCTCTACAGGCAACAAACAGGCTCTATGGGGGCTGTTTTTCTGAGTTTGACAATAAAGTTAGGAGGTCTCACAACAGTGTCCACGGTGGCAGGCCCTACAGGAACCCATAACGACAGGTAACACTGTCCCTGAGGAGCACCAGAGCCGAAACAGAGAGAAGAAAAAGGAAGCCCAGTTTGGTGAGGAAACATACCCAGGATGACTTCAGCCCAGCAGCCAAAGACTGGCCAGATGAAATGGATGGGGTAGGGGCGAGCTAAAGCAAACCTATGTTTTCTGCGGGTTTTTTTTGCCACAGCTTCTTCCTCTTATGCATTATACGGCCATTGACTGGCTTTTCTGGTCTTGACCCAAACCTGGTCTAAAGCTTACCATCCTCAACACAGAGGACAGCAGCCCTCACCCTGGCAGAAAGGGGCATCCCAGCAGCCCCCAGACCTGCTTCAAGCTCCTACTCCAAATCCCAGGGGATTTTAATGTGGACCTTCCCCAGTGATGCCCGAACCACAGGACTGCTGGCTGTTCTGCCTTAAGGCTCAGCAGTTCCAGTTGGAGCTGCTCCGCTCCGTGCAAATCATTACAGCGTGAACAAATCTGGTTTGGTTGCTCTCACAATGCTTAAGGCAAAATAAGACTAGAAAAGGGTTTTCATGAAGATGGTCATGATCCACATCACATCACACCGTAAGGAGAAGTTGCAAGTTTCCTTTACACTGAAAGAAGGAACTGAAGTGGAAAGCCCAAACCCTGGGCAACCCGTCCCGGTCCAACCGCAGAGCAAAATGGAAACAAATGCGACTGAGGGAGGAAACAACCCAGCCTGCATAATATCGCATCAGTGGAGCTGGCCTGGAAAGCTCCTACGCCAGGTCTCCTGCCTGCGGATGGGAGAGGACTGAAGGAGGCAATGAAGAAGAAGCAGAAACGTCTGCTCGCTCCGCTTGACCTCAGCGGGGTGTCTGAAAAAATTCTGTGCGTGCTCTGGATGCGCACCCCTTTCAGCATCCACTGCCTTGCATGGGGAAACCTTAGATGTTGGAGAGACGTTCAGGGATGCGGAGCAAATCAAATGATATAGGGATGGCGCTGGCAAGGGGAAACACAGATGATTGAAAGCTACTCCCTCACACACCCCAATATAACATAATCTGGCTCCTTGCAGATCTGTGTCTTGTGGTTGATTTCAAGCTCGCAGGGAAGCTTTTCCTGTGGTTGGGACATTCATAAAGTGTCTCTCTCATGTGGGTGTTCCAGCAGTTAACACCATATGCAATCGTGTTGCAGACGTTGCCTGAACTGGGGCATGCATCTTGGCTTTTTATTTTACAGGGGCTCTAATTTTCACAAGACTGACAGAATTTAATAACGCCTCAGACTTTTTCCCCTCTGAAAAATGTGCTTGAAAAGGCCAAAAGATTCAAACATTGAGAGGCCCAAGCCAGGCAGCCAGCATGATTGCATAAGACTTGCTTCCTTAGGAAAACCACTCTAGAAAACAATAGAATTCAAGTAGCTGCTTTCTGTGCTCCAATTCTAGCAAACTAGTTTGCCAGTAGGACTGGAAAACTTTTTGTTCACAGAAATCACAGTGTCTGTGTTGGCAAGGTCCTAGGGATTCAGGGGCTCTGCCTCAATTTATGGGTGCCCTGTGTTCTACAGACGTGTAGAAACCAACCCTCCATTCAGCCAAACCTCCCCCCCTTTGCCTGCACTTTTTGAGAAAAAGTCAGAAAAATTCTGTTGACTATTTTCACAGCCCAGTTGAAAAAAAAGATACAAATCCTTGCAAAACTGAGTAGCCTTCTCTTCACAATACTCTCCTCAAGAGAAAAAAAATACTAAAGAAGCAAAAAAATGTTGGTTGGCAGTGTTCATCAACCTATATAGCTGCGGTGAGTGAAAACACATCACTTGCAGACTGACACTGTTGTGAAGAAGAGGAAGATGAGAAAGCAAGGGAGACATTATATCGGCTGTGTTCCATACCTGCCCGATGGGAGGTGGACCTGCTCCCTCTGAAGAACCTCAGACAAACTTGACCTACCACAAAAGCACCCGGGAGACTGGGACTATGTCAGCTTCTCCAGGGACCAGCGCTACAGGGCTGGACAGCCTGGCTGGCATTTCCCATGCCACCTGCAGCCTTATCGCCGCTCAGAGCCGTCCCTCTGAGCGAGGCGAGATGAGACGTGCACACACACGTTGCTGGCACGAGGGACACGGCTGTGGGTCTAGGACAACCCAAGCTAGCAGCTAATGCCAGCCTCAATCCCTGGGGCTGGGAACACAGACATTTCGGAGGAGGAGGAGGAGGAAGGTGGTGTCAGTGACACATCTCACACCACGTGTCGCAGCAACCACAGCAGCTGAGAAGGCTCCCGTGTCAGGGAACTGGATTGCAGATAACTGTGAGAGGTTTCGCCCATGTACTGTGGGTCTATAAAACTGCACGTGGGTGCGTTATCTGCCCTGGAACGTGCCTTTTCCCTGGACTGAACCTGCACCAAGAGCCCACCAGCACTCAGCTTTGCATTAAGAAGCAACATGTAGCTTGAAAAGCATCTCTGTCATCCTACATGTAAATAACAGGCACAGCGCAAGCCACATCATTTTTAACCGAAAGACAATCACAGCTTCTATAGATTTATTGTTGACTGTGTACATGCTAACATGAAAATACATTTTAAAAGCCTAAACGCAGTACATGTTTTCTTAGTCTATGTTCTTAAATTGATAAAATACATCTGCTCTGAAGAGCTATTACAGCTTATCACAGAAACTTGGATCTAATTTACTGCCAGCAAAAAGCTTTCTTAAAGCCCCTCTTTCTTTTTCAGATGCTCTACCATAAAACATGATAATTCACATTAAAAATACATTTAAACACAGCTGAAAAGGCAACTTGTCCCAAATAAAAGGAAACATTCAGGATGATGGCTAGTATAAAACACAGCCAAGATTGGAAATACAAACTTCAGCGATATGGAGTGCTTCAAGTCTTGCCTGATGATCCTTACATAGCCAAAGTGGCCTAAAGCCTGATGAAAACCATCACTTATTAAAACAGTTCCCTTTTGAGTCCTCAAAACCACCCAGCAGATGTCCGAGAACCCCAGACCCATTGCTTTCCCCCCATCAACCGTCTCCTCACTCTCCTTTGCGGCTTTGGGAGCCTACCCACCAGAGACTTTGCTCCTCAAAGGTTTTAAAATAAAATCAAATAAAATCAGAGGGGGGTGCAAACACCAAGTATATACTCGCTGACTGTGGCCAAAAGCTGAGGATAGGCACAATGGACAGCCTGAGCTCTCCTCTGCCCCAAGGTCAAGCAGATACCACTGTACCTTGAGGGAAGGTTAAGGGCAAGAGCTTGTGGAAGAAGCCTGAAGGGTGGATGGGGCCTGCATGAAGCAGTCCTGCTTGCCCCTGAACCAGTCTTGCCTGGCCCTGCAAGAGGTCTCTACGCACTGGAGGATGCTGCTACAGCCCATCTGTGCTCCATGGCGCTCACCCAAGCTCCTTCTCATCCTTCCCAGCTTTCTATACCTTCCTCCCACATTCCCCACCCCAGCCTTGGCTCTTTTGTTTTACTTCTCCCTCTGGATAGTATGTCAGCACAGAGCAGGCACTGGGGAAAGGTGATATGCAAATACACCTGGCGTTCCCAAGGAACACATGCTTCCCTAAGCAAACCGCACCCAGGCAGCTGCCTGCGGAGCTGTGCTTCTGGGGGAGCCGCTCCTCTTGCTCCTCCACCACGGACACCCTCCAAGACCAGCACCCACCTCTCCGCAATGGCTCTGCCGCGTTTGGCCGAGGAGGGCTGCAGTCGCCTGCTACAGCTGGTGCTTGGTCACTTGTCCAGGTCTTCTCCTTGGGATATCTCCCAGCGTTCACGCCACGAGTATTAAGGCAGCCCCTGGCACAACAGGGTAGCAACTTCCTTCTCCCAAAGAGAGAGGATGAGGGTGAGCAATATAGTGACTGGTCTCTATCCCATGGCATCAGGGACAGGCCCAGCCTTCCTGACCATCCTGGGGCGTTCCAGGCAGCTGGCAGCTTTTTGCAGCCCTGTCTTAGGCACTGGTCCCCGCTTGCATGTGGAAATAAACCACTTGCCCCAGGGTTCAAGCAGTGCTGAGGTGCTGCTGCCTTTGCACCACTCACACCTTGGCGACTGCATCCCTTTCCCTCACAAACGCTCCCCAAGCAGGTGGTGAGGCAGGGCAACCCGACACACGTGCGACCACTGGGAGGGTGAATGCTCTGCCAGCATCTCCTCAGCCACCAGGTGAGGCCAGATTGAGGCAGTCACCCCCTCACTCCAGAACCTACTTTCAAAGCATCCAACAGCCTGCCTCCCTCCCTCCCACCCGTCCACTCAGGGAAGCAACCACCCTCCTGTGGCTGCTCTACAACCTGGCAGGGCAGGAGCATTGGGCTTGGCCACACTTTTAGGTTTTTTTTCCACCTCTGCGTAGCCCCACTAAGTCATCCCAAACAGCTGCTGTTCAAGTACACATCCACATGGCTTTAACTCACTGAAAACACCATGCTGCTCCGCAACGCTCAGCATTGTTGGCAGATGTGCTTTTGCACAAGGTTATTCTGCTAACGTCAGTGTTTCTGGGCATCACCGGCCAAGCAGGGTTGCACACAAGCAGAGAGGCTGCAGGAGGCACATGAGTGTTTCAGGTTAGAGGTGCAATGCCATAGATGGGTAGAAAGAAGGAAAAGAAAAAACACGTAGGTAACCCTGCTCCCCCAAAAGGATCAAGTTCACTGGCAGATTTTGAAGTTTAAACATGACAAATGCCCTTGCATTATTGCTTGAACAGCTTGGCCAGATTCTCTTCCTCCCTCTGAGCAGAACTCAGACTTTCCTGGAGACCTCTCTGCAGCCATGGGTAAATCCTATTTTTTTGGCAATGCTTAAGCATTACCAGGATCTCTTTGCATGCACTCAGGTGTTCATACATAAACACCACCACCACCTACCCAAAGCATTCCGTGCCAGGTACCTAGCAAAAGCTGAAGGCATCTGTATTAAATGCTTTGGAAATGCCACCGTGGAGCATGCTCCTCAAGATACTGACTCCAGCTATTCGCCTGCTGTTAGAAAAGGGCCTGCACAGCCCAACATCCACAAATCAAGTGCTGTGCTACAGCATTGTTCACTGCAAAGAAAAAAAGGGAAAAAAAAAATCAGATTTCATCAATTCTTCATGTATTACAGTTGTTTAAACGAAAGACTTCAAATTTTCCTGCAGTCATTTTTCTGTCTTATTTCTGTTATGCTTCCAAATAACAGGCATGCATTTGGGAAACACAAGAAAAAGGAAGATGTTGAAAAGCTACTGATCTGCCAGGTGGAATATTCTACGTTTCATTTCCAGGACTTTCCTTCATCTTGGGAAACAACACATCATCCCTTCAGTAAAACAGTGGAATCATCACAAAATTGTTTTAGAACTAGAACAATCACAAAGACTATTTGTTCTTTGAATTTCTTTTTCAAGCCTGCACATCTATTGTATGCCATATGCTTATACGTATAGTCAGTGGTGAATAGAGTTTTGGGTCTTGCTCACAGTGCTGATTACAGCCAGAGAATAAAAAACTGCTAGCAACGCTGACACTCATCCCTATGGAAAAAGCTTCTCTAAAATAACTGCTCGTGTGCCATGGAAGATGCCAAATTACAGTACCTCCCTTTCCATTAGTCACTCCACAACATCGTTCCCTGTTGCCACATCTCATACTTCCCCAGCCAGAAAGCAAAGATGCCACCAAACTCCCTGCTATCCTCAAGTGACAGATTAAAAACTTTTTTTAAAAAAAAAATATCTATGTTTCAAATATTTTCTCCAATTAGTTCTCAGCTTATTGTGTCACTTCTCTCCAAAATAAAGTGTCTGCCCCACACACCGTCTCGGGCAAAGCCTATTCTAATGTCTCCTGGGCCTTCAGCAATTTATTCAGCAGCAAACACAGAAGCAGCAGCCGATACCTGCAGGTCCCCATTAATTACCTACCTCAGCCATCGCTCGTCGGACACGAGGGGGCTGACATCACCTCTTTCTCTAACTTAATGAACACTCTGTGCATTGCAAGGGTCAGAGAAACCCTAGACGGACAGTACCTGATGTTAAAAAAGAGCTTTAAAAACCAGTCAAAATCCCATTCTTCCTGTAGTTGCTTCAGAATGGGTGAAATTCTACAGCAAGGACAGCTTTTAAAGGCACGATGTGGATTCTGGCATGTTTTCCCCTTTTGTGTTCCAAGCTTTGGGTTGGAAAAGGCTGCGCTGAGGGTGGGGTTTTTTCTTGTTAGTTTAGTTATGCTGCTAGACATTTATTTAATCTTTTTCCCTGATATTCCTGTTATGAGAAGTTGCAGCCAGAGTTAGGGAGACATTTATCAGTAGAGAAAGCACACGCAGAATTACTGCAGCATGGGCTGAAACAAAGGGAGCTCGCTTTTCGTTACCCTGAGGCGTTGAAAAGGCTCTGCTATTCTACGCTTATTCTCCTCTCTCCTGCCAATATTAAGCTATTGGAAACTGGCACCCACTAACGAAGACATGGGCTCCTTGCAAGCATTCCGTGAAAACACTGGAGGTGGACCACATCAGCATGGTTGAGTTGGGAAGGGATCTGTGGATATGATCTGCTCAAGCCCCCCCACTTAAGCAGGGTCACCCAGAGGTGGTTGGCCAGGTCCCACGTCCAGAAGGCTGTTGAGTATCTCTGAAGATATATTATGCACTTAAAAGTATTTGTTTTCCTCTTGTAAATGCATGAAGTGCCTTACTTTACCCAAGCCATCCTTCCACAAGAAACAAATCCCATCGGTGGTGGAGAGGTGCCAGCATAAGGGAAGATCAACCAAGCCTGTGGATACTGCGTGGTCAAAACAGGCATTAATTCCTCCCATGGCAGAATCAATCCTTTCATTGCTTACGTGAGAAACCAATAATCCCACTCCTCCTTTCCTCTGCCTTTTATCTTTTTGCCCCTTTGCACCCCGACACCTTGCCTGTGGCGCTGGGTCTTCAAAAGGGATTACGGAGATGGAGGGTTCCTTTCTCCAAGATCCTCAAGAACCGCACAGCCAACTTTCAAATCATCTTATCCCATCAGGAGGGCCGTAGGGGTGACACACCTGGAAATCTTACCCAGGTCAGGTGGGTGGCTTTGTGGGCAAAGGAGCACCCAGCAAGTTTCAGTTCAGCTGGCTTGCTGCTCCTCCCCTGGGGAAATACAGCTCTCATGTACGAATCAAGAAGTGGTTAAATATGAGGTTACCTGACCAGGTCTCTGACCCACCTTCAGTATTTGGGGATTGCTTCAGGCACTGACGCATGCACTGCTGATTTTTGCTAGCATGCACGAGTGCAGTTCTGCATATTCTTGTTATCTAGGTAACTACCCTGTGGCTGGTTTTTTGGGGGTGCTGAGGTTTTTGGCTTTTTTTGTGTTTGAGTTTTGGTTTTGTTGTTTTTTAAAAAACAAAAAAAAATTAATTTCCAGACTTTGCTGACTTGCTGTGGTTACAAGCTTTGCAGACTGTTGTCCCTTATGTGCTGCTTCACCATATGCACAGCAACGTACCCTTTGGAAGCTAGCATGGATTCCCCAGCACGTTCTCATTTTCCTTTTAGGTGCAATAAATTCCCTGCTCCAGCACTAGTTGAAATAATTAGGAGCCATCTCTCTGGGCTTCGACAGGCTACAAATGAAGCCTCCAATTTGCTGTGTGAGACTTTTTGTAAAAGCATAGCACGGCGAGCTGCCCTGCACTGCGAGCGAGGCTTATTCAAGGAGGTGGCTGGGGCAGCAGGAGGCTGAAATTGCAAATTTCTCTTGCAGGATTGAAGCCTCCTGCTCTTGCCTCTAGCAGGGAGATTACGTGCTGTGGCACTGCAGTGCCTGCATTTTTAAACCATCTTGTCTTGTTATACAGGTTTATCCCAATTGCTACCATACTTAATTCTTCGTTAGAAAGACGGTGTGACTTTAACAGCCCAAATAAATGGGCTGATAATAAATGTGCTTGCTCGGTTGATAACTGAAAATCCTATTAATAAAAAAAAGGCATGATCTATTTGGCTTGTGTCAGCCTTTCTTTTTTTTTTAATCTCAAATTGGATAATCAAGTTTATTTCATTTTCATTTCAGTCAAGTTTCACTGGTGGGTTCAATTCAAAAGGCTGAAGCAGGGAGGGGACAGAACCCTGTATGAAAAACAGCTGTTGACATCAGAGTTTTTTAAAATGAAAGACATTTTCTGCATTTCTTTGCCTATCATTGCCTAATTTGTGGCAAGTCACAAACACATTCCTACAGATACAGACGATGACAGTATCAGAAGACTCTCATAGCTCAGGAGGTCACAAGAAGTCGATGGCAATGGGAGGACCCGGGGTGCCCCTGCAAAGAGACTTCTAGTGGTTTTAGGGATTTGTCCTTAACAGAAATCTAGGGTGAAATTTAATTTGACAAAAACTACTTCAAAAGAATGTTTTGGCAAAGATATTGTGTATGTTATCATTCCTACCATATACATTTGATAGCTATGTTAGGTTGTTTTCAGGCTTTTTTCCACAAACACAAATTGTGCCAAAATATGAAACTCCCGATTAACTGTGCAGTCTATTGTGTAAGTAATCCAAATCCAAAACACAGCATTACTCTTGCCCTTAACCCTATAAAATGCAGTAGAAAGTCTGAATTCACATGTTTCAGATTAGCTGATACCCTATAGATGGGCTTGGGCTATGATACACTGGTACTGCATACAAAACATCCCTCCTGCATGATGCCGCCCAGCCCAGGGGCACGAAGGAACAAGACTACAACCATGCATGCTCAGTGAACAAGAAGGGAATCACTGTAAGGGGCAGGTGCAGAATTTTCCTGCCTCCACTGAGAAGAAACACAATATACAAGCAAACTTCAGGGATGCTAAAACACTTCGCTCCAAGGAAAGGCCAGGACGTCCCAGGGAAGGGCACCAGTCAGCCAGACTCCATTAAAACACAGCTTGCCCCGTTTGCACAGGGAGAGCACCTCAGCCACACTTTCAAAAAAAAAAATAAAAAAAAAAAATGCACCTTTTAACGCAATCTACCCATGCCCTGGGTACAGCACCGTAGTTTACATCTTTTTTCCTGAGGACTTACATAGTGCCTTCATATTTGCACTTGCTCCATCATTCACTACTTAATTGAATTGGTGATGAAGCCCTGCATTTTACTGGCTCTCACCTGCTGACTCACATCGATTTCTTTAATCAGGCCATTGCTCCTCTCTGATTCAGCAAGCAACTGTTTCCAGTTCCTAGTTCCACTTCATTAACCATCAGTGTTACAGAGTTAAGGCTCTTTGTAGCCCGGTGAGGTAGGCAGAGCTAGTAAAAACATCATTGGAATCTTGAACTTACAGCAATAAAACAGTCATCAGCAACACGAGAAGGAGATGCAAGACAAGCAGAGCAAATAGGCCACAGCTATGCAGCTCCTAGGAAGAAGCTCTGCGACGTAACAGCAGGTATTAGCTTCTGATGCCTTGACTGCTAAGGGAGATGGCTCCCCCAGAAATGTAACCCAGTAAAACATCAGTCATACATTAACAGGTATTGCTGAAAAATTAAAATCCCTAGGTCTTGGAATCAAACTCAGAAATGAACAAACTCTTATAGGAAATTATATCATGTATTCCTTCAGACCCATTTCCTCCCCGTTGGCAGATTGTCCACCAGCATATCCCAACTTCCAGACATATGTGTTGTCTGACATAATTCATAAAATAACTTAATCTGCATGACAAAAATTATGCAGATAATTTGTAAGCAGACTTCACAAGCATTTAATATTCAAAATTCAAGCTGTGGTGATTAGCCTTGATTGAATACACAAATCAGCCAGCATCTTGCTGTGTTTGAATGATTAACTCCTTTTTTGGGGGAGGTTGCAGTGGGGAACCACTTATGTTTGAATGATTAACTCAGATTCTGCCTTCTGGGACTACTCTGACTTTTGCTTGGGGTTTTGCCCCATTTTTTCCCCCCATTCCACAGTGCTTTCGCCAGTAAAGCCATTTGCAGAAAGTAAACAGAAAAGGCAGATATATTTCAGGAGATTCTTGTAGAAATTTGGAATTTACTTTCACAAAAGTTTTCTGCAACACTTGCTCTGACCCCTGATTTTTCAGACAAATAATGAATTCATGCTGATGAACAGCGGACAATTTGCTGACACCAAGTCAAAAGTGCTTTAGAATTATTTTCTTCCTCCTGCTCTGTCTTTCTTGCCTCGGATCAGATCAATGGATGTGAAAGACCATAGACTGGGTGTCTTCCATTTAACTATTTTCAGAGGAACATCTTGAAAGTTTCCTTTCTCCTTCTTATGATGAAAAATCCTTTTGAACTCCATTGTCGCTTCAGCGCCAGTAATGAGATCAAAGTGAAGGGTTTCTTACTTCCCCCGCCCCCCCCCCCCCCACACACACCTGGAAGAGACTATCACCAGCTATTTGATATTCTGAATATCTGCCACATTTCCTTTGGCGGCACATGTTATCTTCAACCTTGGACACTGCTGTCCTTTACTACACTTACAAGCCTGGAGCCAAGGAAGAATGCTCTAGAACAAAAAATTCAACCATTAGAATGCAAACAGGAGTATCAATATCCTATTACCAGCCTCATTTGTAATCAACTGTATTGCATTGTTATAGCAAAACACACACATCACCTACATGTGGGAGACGACAGAAGCAGTAAGTATCCAGTAAAGGAAAACTGCCATGGGAAGAGTACCAGTTCCCTTGGAAAACAGCCTCCTAGCAAAAGCAGAGGAGCACAAAGTCATGCCAAGACACCAAGTTTCACTGACATTTTGTTTTGGAGATAACATCAAAAAATGTTGTCGATAGCAAAAAGGAACCTGATAGTAGTATTTAGAGTTTCAGCGTGCTAAAATTAAGTTGCTTAACTTAATTTCAAACCCACCTTTGCTTCAGTTTTCAGTCAATCAGGTACAATCAGTCAATAGGTTCAATCCCTACCTATACCCTCAAGAAAAAAAAGAGTGGGATGGAAATGCTTCGGTTACTCTGAAGCATGCTGGGAGGAGGATTCCAGGTAGTTTTTATTATTGTAATTATTTTGGTCAACCATAGTGCAGTCTGGGGACTTTATTTTGAGTCAGCATGAAATCACACCTGGAAAAAAAAAAATAACCAGAAGTGATGGTAGACCACCTCTATCCTGCATCCAACTGCTGGTGCAACAGCAAGGGGAGAGCTGCCCCAACGCTGCACGTGTTCTGGCTCTGCCTGGCAGGGCAGGTCTAAGGATCTTTGGGGTTTTGCAGCTTCTGCCCAAGGGGAAAGGAGATGCTCAGCCTCCTACTGCCGGTGTCGGAGCAGGGGCTTCCACAACAGAAATCTCCAGAGGGCAGGAAGGGCGGTGGGGAAGTCTGTGGGTGTGTGGGAGAGGGAAGGGCGATGGGGGCAGCTGCTTCTGGGGACAGGGCAAGGGTGTTTGACCGAGGTTTCTACAGGAGGGAATTCCCCAGCAGCTATTTACTGCCATTTCTGACTGAAAAAACAGGACTTGGGGAAATTTCAACACCGGGTAAACGACAGTGAGAAATACCCAGCTCTCCATCTCTCATTTCTGCTTTAGATAAGGAAGCCAGCCGAAGCCTGCTTCTGCTCCTCAAAGCAGCTGCATCACACGCACACGCACTTTATGTGCATCTTGTATGCACCTCTGTGTGCCCAGGAGAGGACAGGGCGAGGGGAGGGATTCCATTTACAGAGATATAAAGCCTGGATTTCCCCCACACACACCTCAAGAAGAGCAAGGCAGGGCCAGACGAGGTGCGCATGGGCAGAATGATGCCTGTTTACACCACAGTGTCACTTTTGGCCCCTCTGAGGGGGGAACCCAGTTTCAAAGTAAACGCTGTCCTACAAACAGAAGCTGCCTTACGATGGAGAGCCCATCTCACTGGTGCCGTAGGGAAGCCACGCCACTCCCCAGGGAAGAGATGTCTCCAAAACCCAGGCAGGTGGGAGGGGAAGTTGGAAGGGGCTCCTGAGGCTTCCTAACACACACCGTGCCGGTGCAGCGTGGCTGCCAGCACACGGGCTGTGGTCTGCCGCAGGTCACCGCTGCTGGGGGTCACTGGTGACAGGGGATGGTGCACCCAGCAGCCCCGAGCCCAGCAGCCCCCCAGTCCCACAGAAACACCACAGTGCACGGTGGGCATCGGAGCCCTCCCATCCCTAGGAATACCCAGGCACAGCAAGGGCAGCCCACCCAGCATGAGCGGGCATGGATGGGACCCTTTGCTGCCACCGTCGTGCCATGTTAAAAGATGGTACCCAGCAGCATTGCTGTGACACCCTTTTAGGATGCAAAAGCCCAAACCAACCACTTTTCACCTCCGTCAGAGGAAGGGGGCTGTGCAGGGGCCAGGAATGGGGGTGAGGAGCTCTCTCCCACACCAAAACCAGACCCTTTATCCCAGAACGGAGTAATTTCATACACCGAGCGACCAGATGGCAAAGCTCAAATGTTGTACTAGCCTGTTACAGGGCAAAAAAAAAAAAAAAAAAAAAAAGAAAAGAAACCCCCAAAAAAACCCAACACAAAACCAACCCAAGACAAAACTGGCAGAGCAGAGGGAGCGTGCCATGTGAGCGCACGCACCCACTCACCAAAACACAGCTGGCTGGGGTTATTTTTAGACCCACTTTGACAGCGTCCCTTTAAATTTCACTGGCTTTTGTCAGTTTGTATCACAGAGCTAACCTTGTTTAAACAGAGCACATTATTTTTGGCCCGTGAATCACAGGACTCGCTCAGCAGCCCTTCCGTGCAAGCCGTTGAGAGGCCTCTGTTTTCTCTGCACCGGATTATTGCAAAAAAACCCAAAACCAAACACCAAAAAAAACAACCCTTAATCACCAGGTACAGCAATTGGCTTCAAAGATTTGCAAATTAGGAGTAAGCTATCAAATAGCTTCCTAGGGGCTGTAAACCACACAAATCCCATTGCTGTTAATGAGGGCTTATGCTGCTAAATAATAATATCTTTTCTATACACGCACATACATATACACACACAGAGCATACAGCGCCTTTCAGCCGAAGGCTGCCGCAGTGCCTGGCTGGTTTACCCCCAGCAAGGGGCCATGTGGGATTTCCCCGGTGTAGCATCCTCACTCAACCCAACCGGCAGGCAAGCAGGGAGGTCTCCCCGGGACCCCTCGCTGGGACTGTCCTCCGGGAGCCAGCGCCCTGGGAGCAGCGATGGTAATTGCTCAGCTGTGTTTTTAAGGGAGATGCTGGCAGAGGAGCTGTGGGAGCGTTACGAGGGAGGGTGAAGCACCAGGGGACTTTTAAGCATTGCAAGAAAAAAACACCCAAGAAGAAAGGAAAAGAAAAAAAAAAAAAAAAAAAGGGGGGAAGACAGTTTGTTTTTCAGCTGTATTCCCAGAGACCTCTGTAAATATGTATGCCTTGTGCCTAACCGCTGTCAGTGGTGACGGGGATCTTCCCGGCTGCTCTGCGATGGGAGGAGGAACATCCCCAGCCCCAAGCTCAGCGCCTACGTAGCAGCGTGGTTCCCCGGGCAGGCTGGGCTGTGGGCAGCCCTCCTGCTGCCCTGGAGCATCACCAGCACCCTGAGTCACAAGCTGCCGGGCGCGGTGCCTGGGCCAGCAGACCGCAGCCTGCGCAACGCTCGGGGAAAGCAAAACAAAAACAAGCCCCGCGCTCCCCTCCGCTCCATCCCAGAGTTCGCTGCCCTCGGGATGGATTTACCAGATCATTTGCAGCTGTTGCACAAGGCCGTCAACCCTGGGAGGCATCGGCCCCTTCGCAGCACCGAGGGGAGGGCAGGGGAAAAGCAAAGCCCCGAGGAGGCCACCGCTCTTGGAAACCCAGTCCTCCCAACGAACCGTCCCAGTTGTTACTGGCTTTTCTCAGCTTGTCCACATTCAAACCCGCTATTTTAGAACAGCAACAAAATCCAAATCATTACATATGTGTAAAAATGAAAGGAATGCAAATGTTTGGGGTTTTTGTTGTTGTTGTTTTGGGTTTGTTTTTTTTTTGCTTGGGTCTGGAGATTCTTTTCTGCTCTAAATAAAAAAAATAGAGAAGGAAAAAGAAAAAAAAAAAACAAAACCACTTAGCTTGCATTTCCCCTGTTGAAATAAAATAATGCATTTACTCTTTAGCCCTGGGGATTTCCAGGCTCTTCCTCACTCGGTGAAGAGCAGCCCCTCGGAGCTGCCAGTGTCCCTGGCGCAGCTGGAGCCTGCAGCAGGGCATGGGCATAGGGGCAGGGCATGAGAGGGCTGTCTCCAAAATAACCTCAGCTGTGGCCACATTGCCTCCTCAGCACCCTTTATGTGACAAGTCACGAGCCTTGCCCAATGCTGTCTAGCCTGATTTTTCTTAACCAAGGCGAGCTGCACTAGAGCTTGTCCGAAAGGGGTAAAAAGAAGGCAGTGAGGAGGGATGCAAGAGAGCCCAAAAAACCCAAGAAGGGTGGGAGGGATGAGAAGCAGGATTAAAACAGCAACAAGCATTCCCAGAATAAAAAATGGTAACTCCTGAGAAATCATCATTTCTCTAATGAAACAGAGAAATTTCAATGGAGAGACTCCAGGCAGATGCAGACTCTCAACACTTTGTATTTTGTTATTAAAAACAAAACAAAACAAAAACCAAAGCAAATCCACAAGAGAAGCCCTACCTAGCCCTCTCCATTTTAAAGACCACTTTCCCCACACGGCAGCAGCAGTCATTACTTTCACTAGCTGCACAGCCCCGTGGAGTGGGCACTTCACACCATAACCCAGCAACACATCCAAACACAGCCCCTCTCCTCATGCACTTCAACCAACACCGTCATTCCAGCATCTCAGACTCCCCCACCCCTGAGGAGCCCAGGAGGTGGGGTGGCCCCTCAGTGGTACCTGGGGTGGGATGCTGAGGACATGGTGGCATCACCCACAGCACGGCTAGGACACAGGTAGCCAGGGGCTGCAGGTGAGGCGCTGGCCCCTCCACACGCAGGTCACCTCACCTCGCCTTTCCTTGCTCTCCCTACCACAAACGGTGGCAAAATAAACGCATTCAATCAGAGGAAAGTGTAACAAGTACTTGACAAGGGCTGCAAGCTACAGCAAGAAGTGCATGAACGCAAGATCAAGCGGTTTTTCTTTCCCCCCAGCAAACGCTTCCATTTTGTTCACCCTCCGATGACACTTTCCCACTTTTTAAGGCAATCTTGGCCCACACCAGCATCTTCTTTGCAAGACATATCATCATCTGGGACTTGCGGATAACTTATCCACTTAAAAAAAACATACGTATTACATACAACTACCACTGTAGCTTAATAGGGAACATATTCCTTCCAAAATAAACACGTTGGGCCAGTAAGCTTTGAGCGACTTTCAAACAAGGCTTACCAAAACAGAAATAAAGCAAATGTGAAAAAGCATGCCTGCTTTGTGCACCACCACCCCGCCCCCACCGCAATAAAACGGGTTTGTTCCTGATGGAAGATTCCATGAGAAGTCAAGGAGAGATAGGATTAAAGGGAGAGAACAAAGCCTCCTTCACGGGGTGGGGATGTCCTAACAAGAGAGGAAGAATCTGATTTTTGGTAGCTGCTATTTCACCTCAACAGCTGAGTGACAACAAGAAGGGAAATTTAGTTTTGCTGTTGAGGACACCCAAACCTCACTTTCTAAGCGCTTCGCACAGTAGCCTGCCTTGGAATTTATGTTCTAGAAACCGCTGCTGTAACTGCAAGTCTTACACTGGAGGCTGTGTTTTCATGCCCTATTTTTGTACTGTTTTTTGAGAAGCACCAGTAAAGAGTTTATATTGTGTGTGTATATATATATAAAGACAAAAAAATTCAGAGGTCCCAGGGAGTAGCATCAGGAAAGCTTTCCATGAGGTCCCTGGGACAAAACTACAAGGGAAAAAAAAAAAAAAAAAAAAAAAAGTACAAATACAGGGAGAAGGAATTAACACCCTAATGCAGAACAAGTGTCTACACAGCCAGCTACTAAATCACCCGAGTTTGGGAGCAGGTCAGTAAGTGACGGGACAGTTTAGCGACTTGCATGGCAAACCCTTACGAAATCCCTAAGGAGCCCAGATCCCTTCCCTCCAGTGTTTCACTTGAATTTAAAGTTGCTGGGCTGTGCCTCTATTCCCCCGCAGGAGACAACCAGCATTAGAAACTTCTCCCTCCTACCCCAAAGACCTAACTGGGTGGAAGATAAACCAGGCAAGAGAAAGGAGAAGGTCTGCTAATGATCTCCCACAGCTTTTTCACAAAGCAGCCCACGCCAGCAGCAGGCAGACACGTCGCTGCAGAGGACACGTGCAGTGGAGAAGGGATGTACAAAATCCGTCTCCTCCACTGGTGTCCCTGAAACACGCTATTTCTGTGAGAATTACATAATGCCAAAAAGCTGAACTACCGGAGAAAGGACAAGACATCACGTCACTTCTGTTTCACCAGCATAAAGCAGCTGTAGTTGTTAGAAGCGGTCAAACCCAACGGTTATCCCCTTCAGGTAAATCTGCATTTGCTGACCACATGTGCACATGGATAGGTGAACTCTGGCTGCTGAAACCCTAAAAGTGAGAAAAGAAAAAGAGGTATTTGGGGGCCATCGGGTGGGGAACAACACACAAAACACAAGAAATCCTCTTTTTAAGTAGCTCAGAGGCAGCAATGCCATGCAGGTCACTGGGGGCAGCCCCAGGAGTTTCCCCTAACAGGTGGCAGCAATGGGGCACAGGGTGCTGGAGGGGAGCTGGGGACCTCAGCCCAAGTCCAGCCCTGGCCTGGCATCTCCTGAGGATGACGCTCTCCAACCCACAGCGGAGGTGCAGCCCAAAGCATCCCCAGGGAAGGGGATGAAGTGGGCAGAACTGGCTGTGCTTGGCTGGGTGCGGAGCCCATGGCATCCCAGGTCGGGGCGGGGGGTGGGGGGGGGTGGGGGTGGGGGGAAGGGACAGTGTGGGGGGCAGGTGACAAAGCCTGATTTTCCATGAGGCTGGTATATTGCCCCTGGAGAAGGATGCAGCTTTGTGCTAACGAGCATGTTCAATCAGTGCGGCTCCCCAGCTAGAAGAGGCACGTTGGCCTCTAGAAGGCTCCACTAGAAGGAGACTCAGGCATGCAGCAGGAGGGAACTTCAGCTGGTTCTGTATGCATCTGCTGGTGGCAAGAGAAACAACTCCGGTTCCTGGGCATTGCTTCTCTGCTCATTCTGTGTTCCTTCATCTTAGTTCAAACGGGTTGCTGACGGCACGTAGGACCCTGGCTTTTAGGATGAGGCTGATGGACATGAAAGAAAATGGCAAAGCATGCACCTAAGAGCTACCAGTTACAGCTGCAGACTCTAAGCAGCACTCCAAAAATATACTGAATTTACTCAAGCTTTCAGCTCACCCTGCTTTAGGTAGAGGCTTAAACACAGAATAATCAACCTATAAGTTAAACACGACTTCTGTCTGCAGAGTGGTTAGCACCACGGTCTCATACAGAAGTCCAACCCAGCAAGATTCCCCTGTCCATCACAGTGCTGTTCCGATGGAAACGAAACAACCCACCTAAGGCCATTCAGCACATGGCCACAATTGTTTTATTGATATATATATATACATATGTGCACACACACGAACATATAAATAAATACAGGGGATCCAGAAGACAGAACCCCCTCCCTGCTTCACCAAGCCATTTTTTTATTCTAAAGCAACAGCCTTAGCTGTATATCCTCCTTCAGGGACTCAGTACCCAAAGGTAACAAGGCCGCTCTGAACTGCTGCTCCTGTCATAGTTACCCACTTGCCCAAGTGACCTTCTACATTTGAAAAGCAAAACAAGTTTGAAAAAAGTTATACTCCAGCTTCCTGGAGACTGCTATTTCCTTTTTCCATTCCTTTAGGCTGCTTTTCCCCTTGCCCTCCTACTTTCTTCCTGTAGTTCTCATAATATTTTTCATTCCTTGACTTCACCTTTTTTTGCCTGCCAAACTTCCCTCCGTGGCCCAAATGCAAAGCTACCCATCGAGGCTCATTGAAAGAGAAGGTGTGCTCAGTGAGACCAATTACACAGAACACAGGGCTTTTTTCTCCACTGCAGAAATACACTTCAAATAAATTTTTAAGAGTCTGTACGTGCCCCACAGAATTATGTGGCTAACTTCACATTTGCAAGAGCAATCCTCCATCCCATCATTTAAAGATGCCCAGACTGCTGCACTACCGAGTCAGTTCAAAGAGCTCGCTTAAATCTATATTCTCCTATATGTTGCCACATGGTATTTCTGGCAGCATTTCATATTTTTGCTATATATCTAGAACTAAAGACTAAAGAGTAAACAAGATATCCCGTTTGCTGTTGACTGTATGTATTCCAAGTCCCTGTACATTGAAGTGCAAGGCTCCTGTTGCAGACCTAAAGGGCTTTTATTCTCAAACCTTGCCTGCTTCCCCGCACTGTACGGGCCTTGCTCATGAAATCTGTTATCTCCACTCTCACGTAAGCTGGGGTCGGTACTGGAGTGGCTTCTGCATGTCCAGTGCAGCCATGACTGCCGTGGAGTCACTGGGGAGCTGCAAAAACAAGTCTTGTGGAAGAAACAGATTTGGGATTTTAATGCCAGGCAGCTTAGCTGTTTTGGTTTTGGGCTTTGGCGGATTATTTTTTTTTAAATTAACCAATTACTCCCCAGATAATGATTTCAATAATCTACAGCAAAGCCCTTACATGCCCTGACTTTTCTGTTGTTGGGAAACAAGACCCTGTTTCATGAAGGTGCAAGTCTTCTGTGGTGCAAGTCAGATCTACTCAATATTTTACGCATTAATTTCACTCTGCTCAGGAAGACCTCCTCTGCAACAGGCTTCCAGCAAAGCAGTGCAAAGCTGCGCTAGTAAAATCCCTCTGCCAGCTCCAGGTTCTGCAAGCTGTCCTGTGCATGATCCCTTTTGGTCCTTTGCAGGACCTCTCCTAATTGACTTCTGCTGTGCTGATGGAAACCATCTCCTGCATGATCCAGCCCTTGCTCCTTCCACAGGTCGTGTTCTGTCTGTTCTGCACGTGTGCGCACACACACACCATCACGCTGCATTTCCTGGCTCTACTAGAAGGAGGCTCAGGCATGCGGCAGGAGCGAAGCTCACCAGCAAGCCTCATCTGGATAGCCAGGGGAGCAGGGCTGTGGGGTGCACCACGGCTCCTACCTCCCACACAGTACAGATGCAGCCCAGGTGGCTTGCAGCATCTTTATTACTGCACTGATAGAGAAGCTTGAAGGAATGCAGCTTTGGACAGTCTGGAAGTCATTATCCCATGGCGCCGTCTTTGGAGCAGCTATTCCGCCTTGAACAAAGCTCTCTGAAAATGTATGCAGCCTAACTTTTATGCTTTAATAAGTGAAATACAGCTTTACTCGAAAATAGCTGCCAGGGTACATAGTTTGCTCTTTGAGAGGGATACGTGTTTGTTGAACTAGAGGAACTGTTGAGGAAAACAGAGGTGCTCTGCTCGAGGTCGTTACTATCTGCAAAGAACCAAAAAAGCCCAACACCATTTAGCACTGAGCAGTGCTGTGCTGTACAGCCGGCAATATTCACACGTGATACTTGGCCTTCCTGAACTGCATGCTTTACAGCTCAATTTAAAAAAAAAAAAAAAGTGCTGGGGGGGAGGGCAAAAAAAGGCAGTTCAAAGCATCCTCAGCATGTGCTGCAGTCATGTGCCACATCCTAGCTACAGCTAAGGGGATTGAACCAGACGTTTTCAGCAGACAGTAGTTTGATTCAATTGCTGGGATTCCTAGCAAAGCCACCTTCTAGCACAGCGTTGCCTTGCTTCAGCTCCAACACCAAACTGGCTAGCAGGTTACAAAACTCAGAGCCTTTCATATGGTAAGAGTGTATTTTTCTGTTTCCCAGTCACATGTAAAGGAAAACTTCGTTCCCCTTTCAGTTGTCCTAAAATAATGTTAGTTTTTTTGCTTGGAGATTCACATCCCAATGGAGAAGAGAGTGAGAGAGAGAGAAAAAGGGCAAGAGAGCAAAATAAGTGAAACTGGGAATTATCATCCTTTTAGCATGCCAGTCTCCATCCCTCCCATTCCGGTGTGAACTTCACATCACTTGCTTTAACTAACTACAGTTGCTATACAGTTATTCCTTCGTTTTCATTCATTACTACAGACAGCCTGGGTTCTCCTGTTTTGCTTCTGGTTTCATCATGGAGCATACATAAAATATCATACGGTTTCCTAACACTAAGTCCACTTAGCTGACATCACCCCCTTCCATTGCAGCCATGCTAGACTAAACCAGGTCATTTCATTCCACAGCGACTACACGTTTAATTAGAAGAGTGGCACCTGAATCCATGCTTATTGCATGACCTGATCTGCAGGCATGAGGAAAGAAACACAGACTGTGCTTGTGTACATCTGTGCAAGTGAGAGCTGCTGCCACCGAAGTGAGTGGAACAGCACCAAGCTAAAGCCAAGGGCACAGGCAAGTTCTGGGCTCTCAGCATCAGCACAGGATCACCTGCTTTCCCCTCCTGTACTCTCTGTATACGTGCAGGGCTGAACTCCAGGGATTAATTTACCACCTACTGTGCAGTTTTGCAGAGGAGGAAGGGTTCAAAGACTAGTTCAACAACATGAAGCTGTCACTAATGACGCAAAGGGCGATATTTCCTCTTGGCAGCCCAGGGCACAGAGAGGTGGCACTGGCTAGAAGGCAGTGCTACCCAGCCCTGGGTACATTTGGCTACAAGAGCAGCTTCAGGCTTGGCATCCCAGCAAAACTCCAGCTTGGCTTACATGAGGCTGGTGCTGATGGTACCCAGGAAAAGCCTCATCCAGGTTTGGGGTCCTTTTGATTATTTTTCCATTCTTACCCCTTTGTTTTCCCCTCACCGTGTATTATCCTGCCTTCATCTCCAGCACCAGGAGTCATCAGAAGTCAAACTTGCCCTCACAGCCACCTGCAGCAGCAGTGCTCAGCATCAGTGTACGCTAGCGTGGGCAACGCCGCTAGCGTGGGGCAAGATTTGGGAACAGGACTCTCTGAACTCCTACCTGTTCTTTGCCCTTTCACCAGTGTCCATCTTGCGTATTGGGACCAACACTCCCACACAGCTTGCCTAGAAGCTCAGGTTTTCTCCTTCAAGGCAAGGGCGATGATAGCCCCCCTTTATACAGCATCTGGAAAGGCACAAGCAGAGAGCAGTGCTGCAGGTCGCTAACGAGGCAGGAGCTCTGTCCTGCACACTGCGATGAACTCAAGCTGGCTGCCAAACACAAGCAGTTGTTTAGATGTGCAAACAGTAAACAGTAGAATTAGCTGATAACTAGCATCTTGAATTTGGCAAGGGCAGGTTCCTTTTCTGCCATTCTCTCTTTCTAAAAGCAGGGGGTGGAAAACTCCAAGCCTTGGAGGTGGGAAGCTAGCAGCAAACACCGCCTCCCCCACCGGCTGATCCCAGAAACAAAGGTATACAAACCACCTATGTTTTCACTAAGCAGCTAAAGCACATGACCGAGAAAGTTCAGATCCCTCAAATGCATTTAGCATTAATGAAACACAATGCGTTTTCAGAGGGCGGTGAGAAGGAAGGGGTCAGCACAAGAGTTTTGTGGCAAATGGCCGTATTCCAAACTCAAACGCCTCACAAATACATCTGATTATCTGACCGAGAACCAAACGAAGTGTTGCAAAAGCTGGAGGCACTTTTCCTCAGCACTGAACATCGCTGTAAGGAAAGAAGACGTGCCAAGGCACGTCACATAATGGAATCGACAGTGGCAGAAGGAAAGTTAAGGTGGATTTTGTCAAGGAGGAAAAAATATTGAGGGTTTTGTGGTTTTGGTGGTGTTGTCCATCCATCCATCCATCCCCTCCTTCCCCTCACTTGAGTTCATTTCTACGTAGGATAACTTTTGAGGAAAAAAATTTTGTTACAGGAGACAGCCTGCCCTGTAAACAGCTACGGCAAAACACTCTGCCAAAAGCCACCGCTAAATCAGCCTGGTCAGTGAGATGGTGACTGCTGCATCAAGCGAGGCAGCCCTGGCTGCAGATGCAAAGGCAACCATGGCCATGCAGGAGGCCCAGGGCTCCCGGCAGCATCCCGCTCCCAGGCAGGGGGAGAGCCGAGGCTGTGCCCGGGGCAGCCGGCAAACGGAGAGCACAGGGCTGAGGAGCGGACAGAAAGCGGTCTCTCACTGCCGCCTCCATCACCCATCACACCGCTACAGCACAGGCAGGTCTCCGGTAGGTGCTGGGTGTCAGAACTGGGTCTCACCCAGCACAGCTCTTTGGGTAGGTAACACATGCCTCACCACCTCCTTGAGGAGGCAAAGCCACCCGGACGGGAACATCCATGCAAATTAAGAAATACAGTGAGCAGGCGTACGTGAGAGGTAAGAAGCAGTGGACTGACTTCCTCACAAAGGTGCTGGTGATGTGGAACACCTTTATGTGGGGTTCAGTCCTAGGGATCAGGATAAGAAGAAGTGGAGAGGAGGCAGCAGGCCACTTCAGCTGGGGAAGCAGCGTAGGGCTTGCTCTGAACATGACCCTCCCCCATCCCATCTCCAACAAGAAAATTCAGAGAGCTCTTCCCAGGGCACAAGCGCAATAGGGAACAACCTGCCAGCTCTTCCCAAGGAGCACTGGCCCTCGTACATCGCTGGTGAGGAGCGGTAGCTAAGACACTGAGGTACCACTGGTATCCCACACAGCCCCTGCTGCAGAGTTTGCTTTTTTTGTTTGAGAAGGAGCTGAAGAGCAGCATTGACGTAGTAAATTGGACACTTGCACCTGGCTCCAGCCTGATGGCCAAGGCAACGCTTCACCCCACGGCTGTGCAGGCTGCACCGCTCCGCAGCCCTCTGGGTCACTCCTGCTCCAGTACGGAGCCACTACCACCTGGCTGCTCGTTACACAGGTAGGGTCCGGAGCCACGAGCTGCATCAGGCACGCCGATAACCTTGTGTGAACGCCACAACAACAGTGTGACTGCTCTTAGGTAGGGACCCTGCTTTCTGCCTTCACTGCTAGACAGGCAGTCTGACCAACCCACAGGTTCAAACTGTGGTATGTCATTGACATATTGCTGTTAGCACCATTAAAACATCACAATCTTCACTTTACCCTTGCCTTTGACAGACTGAAAAACTTACTTTGCTCTTTAGCGCTGGTAACCAGCGGGAACCGGACATGACTTTGGTGTACAAAGGATATTGTATACCAAGGAGAGAAGAATCTTGTACTTGCCACTCTGGCCAACTTGCAAGGTTCCCAGCATCTAGCAGGGTTTGGGAGGCTCTTGGGGTTGTGACATGTTTTATAACCTATTGAGTCAAGATGCTAGCAGTGGTGGGGAGCGAGACAGCACCTCTTCAATATCTCTTGCAGCATTACATCCTTTCCTTACAGGTGCTAAAGGTGTTATCAGGACTGCAGGAGAATGACCATTAATTTGCATTTCAACAGAGGCTTTCAGTGTGACCCTGAACACACCAAGTCACTGCTTTGGGTTGCACTTCTCCATGCACACGGTGGGGATGAACAGTTCCTTCCTCTGCCCAGCATTTGTTGCAACCCGAGTACTAAATGTTGTAACAGATTTAGGTACTACACCAATATGGGCTATAGCCATACATAGCCTTTATTTTATTATCTAATACCCATTTGTGACAGTATCTGCTCTTTAAGGTAGATTTGCACATAAACTACACCATTTCAGCAAGCACTGGCTGGTGGGGTCAGTGTTGGATGATTATTGCCTTATATATGGAATATTCATTTGCAATTATACATAGCCCACAGAAAGGTGGGAGTAACATACACTAGATCTGCTAATATTCTGAACCGCAAGTGGAAAAAAGCCACAAGTGATGTCTTCTTGGAGCCAGCAAAGAAGAATGACTTCCCTACCCTGCCATCCATCAGTCCAGCAAGGTGTCTCTATGTCATAAATCTTTTGAAATGCTTTTGCCAAAGAGTTATCGTGTCCTGCCCGAGAAGTTGCTGAGTTTCAGTGGTAGAGGAAGAAGCCCCCCACAAATGAAAATATTTTGATATGCAGTACATTTTCAACGCTCATCTATTTTCAAGACAGGTGGTACATTCTTAGCCCCTTCTAGAAAGGGCAAAGGAAAACATTTTAATATAAATGCATTTCTTACCTTGCCCACCACAGTTAGCTAGCAGGAAGGAGTCTAATGAGAGCCAGTCATACCTTGTGTATCCAAGACCTAAAACATACGCCCGGCATTTCTTCCCTACTACACTGTGGTGTGTTTGTTTCGCTCTGAACTTCAAGGTGTTTGTGCACAATATTCCTAAATGGCCAAAGATTAATTTTGCATCTCTGACAGAAAAGGGAAGAGGTAAAATTGAGGAGCAATGTTATATATCACTTCAAAAAGCACGTATGTTCTTGGAAACTGCTGAGAATCAAAGAAAAACAAGCCTTTTATTTCTAAGAAATAGTCATCTTATCAAGAGACAAGACACTGTTGGGGTTTGGCAATAAGACAGTCACTTGTTTCCACTGCAAGTTGGAGGTAATGAGATAGGCAAGCATTTTCCCAATCAAATGTTTCTTAATTTCAACGTACCTACTTTTAGAACCCAAGCTGTTAGCTGAAAAGGTTTTGTTTTGATTAGTGTTATAATTTTCATCCTTTTAAAAAGTGTCAGAAATGTCAAATCATTGTTACACAGGAAGTTTTGTTTCTGGATCAAAGTGACATTTCATTTGGCAGCCTGAATAAACAGACAGTCAAAAACCCAGTTGGACTCAACAAGAGGGAGCAGCTCTGCCACCCCAGCGAGTACTTTCAGCTACCGCATCCAGTTTCTGCTTGTGCACCAGTTGCCGCAAAATCCCTCTGGATTTTGGCATTTTGGAATAAATTGTTAAAACAATTCGGAATAAACATATCAAGATGGGATAAACCACTTCCTGTCTTCTCCTTAAAAAAAAAAATAATACATTTTTAAACTGTCACTCAAGAAAGAGGAGAGGCCCATGCAGGAGCACTTTCAGTGGTGTAACTTTCCTGCTTGCCGTACACATGGGCAGATGTTGCAGCATTGCCCATTCTCAGATTTTTTAGTGAAATAACTCAAAGTATTTTTGTTGATCTTCATTAGTTGTTGCTTTCACTGCCACATTGCCGGGCAAAGTTTTATTAGCACTTAAAACATTTTGACACTTGTTCACACAGCCCTGAGGAAGAGCTGGGAAACTCAGACCCCTGGAAGCCAATGGAGCCCAAAACAAAACCAAAGAGAATGGAATCTTGTGAATTACACTAACCACACGATTTTTTTGGGAGGTGTCGGGGGGTGTGCCTCAGGATTTGAGGATGCCTGGAGCAGGCTAGGCGAGGCATGCAATTTTGTCAATTGTGTTTCATTTTATACATCAGAAACGTATGATTTCTGACCACTGTGTCTGGGGGACACCGAGCTCAGTCAGCCACCTACTATGCGTTACAGAGCTCTCTTGGCCAATGTTTGTCAGAAAATGCTTCTTCCGCACAGACCCCTGCATCAGCTGCAACTAAACCAGAACACGGCAGAGATGAAGGCTGTTAACTCCAGCCGTGTTCACATAACACACAGAGGATGCTGCACAAGAACATCCCCAGGACCCATGTTCAAGGAATGCCACCTATAACACAAGCCAGGTGCCAACGGCAGTAAATTAAAATCAAATAAATTATGGAATCCACACGTGATAATAGAACCACACTGAGGATAGAAACAAGTGTCAGAAAACTAGAAGAAAAATGTACTTACCCAGCTCCTTGCGTTTTCTTCACCCTGTGAAATCCCTCTGATGGAGGCAAGTCCCAGGTGCATATCCATTCCTTGATCTTAGATTTTGCCTAGAAGACAGAACTAGGCACAAAGACACAATTTTGCTTTTTGAGACCCCCAAACCTGTCCTAGGGCTTTGTTTGGCTTTGAACCCTTTCCTCCCACCTGGCTTAACTGCTGTCACCTGCCAGTAATTTCCTGCCTCACTCTCACTTGTGTTGCCATCACTGGATGCTGCCCTGACAGAAAGGAAACCTTTGCAGTGCAAAAATATCAAAGAACATTTGAAAGGCTCCTAACTGGCCTCTAAATGAATTGTCAGCCCATGAGAAAGCAGGAAGATTTGTTTCTGCCAGCTGCCTCATTGGCGACAGGCTGAGGTGGGAACTGAACGTTATATGGTAGTAATGGACTTATGGGGAGCTGCTGGGTAGCCTGGAAGTGCCGTGCCCATCAGCATAGACACACAACTGTGCTGCAAGCAGGTGTGTTGGCCTAAGATATTACCAGTTTACACTTTGCTGTTGTCTCTGTAGCTGTACCATACTAATAATATCAGTGAGTCAAACCCATTGCCGTGTGAAGTCAGGCAAGCTGGCCTAACTCATTCCTGTAGAAGAGGGCATGAGCAGGGGACATTTTGCATAAACAAAGTGATTTACAGCTCCAGTTACTTCTTACTGTTCTTCAGCTGAACCATGTTGATGGACTAACTGGGAGCTCCCACTTTGCTTCAGCCCAAAGTCTGTTGCTGCTCCAATGGGGTGAGCCCCCAAAGCGGACTGGGAGCACTGGCAGAGAGTGTGAATGTGGCTCAGCTCCAGGGGAGCAGCAGATGTGAGCTGGGGTGTGGTACCCAGCAGATGGAAACCAGTTTTGGTCCCAAACCATCCTTCTAGAGCTGCAGCAGCACATCTGCCTGTGCCCTGATGTGCTCCTTCCGTCTTCCTTCTCTCCACTCCCTGCAAAAAGTTGTGGGCTGCATTTCCTATTCCACAGAACCTGTGGTAGATGTTCATACCAAAGGAGAGATGGCGTAAGATACAACCGTTCCAGTGTATTCGCTTGCTGCATCACCCTGGCGGTGAAGTAGGAAAGACCACATGAAGTGTGGGATGTTAGACTTTGGATCCTATCTGGTGCTCATCCTTCCTTTGTGATGCTTCTACAGCCAGACTTCATCCCTTATCTAGGCTGAAGGATATATATCTTGCTTCTTGTGTATGGGAAGACAAAGCAGATGGTCTCAGTCTATGGGACAGGTGTCCGCATCAGAAAACTGTCACCGTACTTGACACCTTCCCAGCCATACTGGCCAAGATCCTCCAGAAAAGAAAAAACACACCTTGCCATTTTGCATACATTTGCAATCATTTGCATGCATTCGGGCACCTACTGAGCAGAGAAGCACATGCCTTCCCATTTTTAAAGCTGCACTATAACAAAACCTCAGAAAGACTGGTGTGAAGATAACTTGTTAAGTGCCGACTGTCTGGTGCCTTTGATATGCAAATCACTAATAAAAAGGGCCCTTCCATGCCACAGTCCTATTCTCTTCCTGCCTTTTGTCACATGGATGAGCCTTGACAAGGAGAAGCAGCAGAAGCAGCTCAGCACGGAGGAAGGAGTGACAGCACTGCCTCCCAGAAAGGCTGTAAAGGCAATCAAAACCCCTTTCCTGCTAGATTTCCTAGGAAAAGACGAGTGACATTGTCAGAGTCCAAGAAAAAAAAATATTCCCATCTTTTTTTTCTTTTTTCTTTTTTTTTTTTTTGCAAAAGATTTTCTCCTCCAACCTCAAACCATCACAAAGGGATCTACACCTTAGTTTTTCCTAAGTGAGGCAGAAATATTGTTTGGGGATCATGATGGCTGGAATGCCTAGGGAATCTGGATGCCCGCAATCTGAATTAGGGGAGAAGTCAACGAAACACAGGAGAATATTGAAGTGCCTTCTTGCAAGGGCCCCAACATGCATGCACGCCGCTGTCTGAGTTCATAGGAAATCATCCCACATGGAGCCTTACAGCCAGTACCAGGCGGAGGGGTGGGGGGGGAAATCCAAGGGAAAACCCAAAACAAACCAAAACACAGCAGATTGCTCAATGGTTAGAAGGGAAAAAAAAGAAAAAAAAAAAAAAAAAAGAGAACCCTTTACACAGTTTGCTTGGCCAAAGCCCAGCCCTGCCCACAAGAGCAGCCCTTGTCCCCGTCCTGCGCGGGGAAGGTGCGGATGCTGGGGCTTGGTACCTGCTCCCCACCAAGGGCCCTGTGGAACACCCAGGTGACAATTAATGCTGGCAGCACGGCGGTTACCCAGCCTCGAGCCCAAATAGGAAATGCTCTGTGTGTTTTTCCAGGGCTGCTTGGAGAGGCGGGAGGGGAAGGAAAACCAAAAATTTCCACCGGAACTTTTCTGATCACTTCACTTTAGGGTCATGGCATGAGTATCAGTCCTTCTGTCCCTTACCCCAGCCCCAACGGCACGGCAATGTCATGCCAGGGAAGAGGGGCTCTGGCGGTGAAGGGCAGCAGGTAAAGAAGCAGGCAGGTGAGATGCCCTGCTCAGTGCTTAGCTCCAAGGCCTTTGCCCTGAACCTCCATCCCTGCCAGAGCTGGAGCTTTGGAGCGACTCGGGGCTTGGCCAACCTGCCACGCGCGGCTGTGATGGATGGCTGCATGGAGCAGCGTGAAGGCAGCCAAGCCTCTTCCCATGCAAAAGTGTCAACGCTCGCAGTGATTTTCAACCCCCAGGACTTTTGCCTACGAATCCTCTCAGCTTCCCTGCCACCTCCGTAGCCTATCAACAAATCAACTCTTTTTTTTTTTTTTTTTTTTTTTTTTCCTTTCACAGACCACTGTGTTTCCCACTTCTTCCTTTGGAACAAGGAAAAAACACGGTCACAGAGGCTCCCCAAGCTGAGCTGGAGGCACGGCTGCACCCACAGCTAGGAGCGAGGAAAATGCCGCTTGTTTTCACTCGCTATCCGATGCATGACAGCCCGTTACACAAAATCAGCAGCAAAGCTTCCCCCACTTTTGGCGGGGAGGAAAAAAAAAATCCACTCAAAAACTTATGTAACTCTGCAACTAATCTTTGCTAATCTTGAGGCATTTAAATCTGAGGAATAAGCCTATTCTTCTCACACACACACAGAGAGCCCATCTGTACAGGGAAAAGGGAAACAAATCGAAGCAAAGTTCACAGCCTTGCGATTATTCCCGTTGACGAGAGCAAAGTGGCAACGTGTCCCGAGCTTGCTCTGCAGCAAACCCTCCTGCCCTGCCATTTCCCATGCACAGTGACCAAGGACCTTAAGAGAAAATCTGCTTTTGGACCGATTATCACTTGCTTTTAGCTGAAACATGGAAATCTCTACCCTTGCAACGTACCATTGCTTTGCTTTTGTCTGGTATTTTTTCATTGCCTATTCAATTGCACACATCAGAACAGAAGAGCGGCCATCTGAAGTGTTCCTTTACGGTGGGCAGTGGAAATATTTGACAGTCCTCAATCTGGTAAGCAAACCGTGTTGTACAGTGATACCAATATGTCTATTTGTTTGGCTGCCATCTGTGCCTCAAGACATATGCAGCTGGTAGATTTGCTGCTGTTAAACTGCTTCCTTTAACGGTTTATACCCCACAGGAAACTAAGTAGGGATCCATGCTTGTGCTGTGAAATGTATTCACAGGTTTTATGCAGAAAGAATATTGGCTGGCAAGCTGCTTGGCTTTCAGAAAGTACTCCAGAGCTAGCTGCCTCCTTGTAAAAGAGACAAGCCCTCAGTGAGGAGAGGGGCAGAAAGCTAGCGTATGTCCAGCCAGCACACGTGCAAGTTTGATGCATGTTATCTAACCCTTAATTCAATACACATTATGATGCTGCTTGGAGTTTTACTTCATTTTTTTTTAATAGGTTTTTATGTCCTGTAAAAGACAGAAAAGGTAAAACAAAGCATGGGATGGTGTTAATTTAGCCGCTTGGAGTACATGCTTAGTTTGGCAATCGGTTGAAAGCATGAGAAAGAAATTCCAGCCTGTGGAGAGAGGTGCTTGTGACATTATCTCACGTGTTTTAACAGTGTTATCAACTGCTTGCTGCATTTCATAAAAGTATATAGAAAAAAATAGACCGTAATGTGTTCTGCTTCTCCTAAATATGCTAACATTTCACCAGATAGAAATCCAAACGAAAGCACGTGAGATAGATACCCTGGGGGGGGAAGGCTTGCTCACAGCCCAAGCAGTTCGTTGGTGACTCGTGGCAGCAGTGGCAGTGGGGTGGCAGGACTGGGAGTGTGGAGAGGGTTCCTACAAGGGGAAAATTTCAGGGACACTTGCTAGTCTGAAGGATGGCCACAGGGACCTCCATAGCCTTTCGTCCATTCTTTGTGACCATCAGAACTCAAGTATCAGTGGGAGGTCTGGCCTGGGGTATGTTCATCTCTACTTTTATTCTTCAGAAGGAGATTTCCCATGGTGGAGTTCAATGGAAGCTCAAAGGTTCCCCAGCTCCAAGTGGGGCCTTTGGAGACCCTCAGGGGTTTGGGAAATTTGGGTCCCTTCCAACCTCAACCATTCTGTGACTCTGTGAAATATTTGCAACCAAAAGGCGGTGAATGGCACGTGAGGTGGCTACAACAGCCTGGGCTTCGGGGATCCACAGTGTCCTTCTCAGCGGCCAAGCCAGCTGTGGAAGGATGAAGGCACGTATATCACTGCAGTCAGGATGGCGTATGTATGGTTTGTTGCTACGTTGTCTTTGTATCAGTACTTCTAGGCTTTTTGTGATGCATTAAAAATTAATTTCTCTGAAATGCCAGCGATAAAATGGGCAGGATTCAACAGCCTTAAGGATATTCAGTTCATCTGGCTGGGACATATGTTAGTAGACTAAAACACCACCAGCCGAGTCCCAGGAAAAGGACTGTGTGCCTAGCTTCTCTCCTTGGTTTTTGGGGGAAAGCTGGCCTCATTAAAGTAACAGGCAAAACCGCATCTCCACCCCACCCCTTGGCACCATTATGAGTTCTATCACCCAGTGTATGACACAGCTCTACAGCACGAGATCCAGAGGAGAAAGCAAGAGACCCATCTCTTAGTATCTGGGGATGCAGAAATACTTGTCGAAATTATCATCCAGCTTCCCTTAGTGACCAGCAGCAGATGATCAGGGGAAGACTGTACAAGACAAGAGGACGTGTAAGCATCAAATGAAGCTCCCATGGCTCCACCCTCACGCTGCCATACTGACATACCCCGCCAGGAAATAAATTGAGGCCAAGGTAGCTAATACCTACTCAAAACCTTCCCTTCATCCATCCAAAGGAAAAACACGCCTGTTTATACTTCTGGTACCTTCCTTACCCACGGCAATGAGTAGCACAGGGCAAGCGTGCCTTGTGTGAAAGAGCAGTTCGTTTCGTTGGTGTAAACCTGCTTCCTGACAACTGAATCAGATGCCTCTTTACTTCTGCATTACAATTTAATCGCCTGTCCCTGTTCACTTTTCCTTTGTCGCTCATTAGAGACCTCTACCAGGTTTTTCCCCTTGGTTATTCTTTTCTGCAAGCTGGAAGTCCGAGCGTTTTTCATCTCTCCTCACAAAGGGATGCTTCTTTCATTAGAGCATCCTAGTTGCCCTTTGCAGTCGGTTTTCTGGTTTCAGGAAGGGGTAACTAGGGCAAGCGGCAGCGCTGAGCTGTGAGCGCAGCATGGATTTGTACAGTGGCCTAACGGTGTTTCCTTGTCTGTTGTTTATTTCTTTTTAACAATTCTTAACTATTTGTCTTTTTTGATTACTGGTGAGCAAGGAGCTGGCAATTTGAGAAAGCTATCCACAGTGAGTCCAACATTTCTTTTCTGAATTTAGAAGCCACTGTTGAAAAATATATAATTGAAGTTGCTTGGGGTTTTTTGGTTTTGTTTTTGTGTTTTGTTTTTGTTTTAGAATACATTACGTTGCATTTACCAACACTGATTTTTGCCTGCTATTTGATCTTTCAGGCACTCAGTATCCTCAGATTTTTTGACAATTTTGCAGTCAGGCTTCGCTTTGACAGCAAAAAGGAATTAAAAAAAAAAAAGAAAAAAGAAAAAAGATTTACAAAGCTTTACCCTCGGTGTTTGCTCCCTTCCCCAGCTCATTTATGGATCTGCTGAACAGCTCAGGTCTCATTAAATCTCCGTGGGCGGGGGCCCTTGCTCCACTTCTCCAGTTCTGTCTCCCATCTTTTAACCACATACTGATCTGATCCTGACTGGATGGGACGGATGAGATGGAGCTGTCAGCCAGAGGGGAGATGGTTTGGGCTGAAGGTATGGCCTATCTGTCACGCAGAAAATGTGGCAATGGGGGCCAGGGTCTGCAGAATTACTCCTTTAAGGCTGGCAGTCCTTCTACAGAGATGTGGGTTTTTTCAGGAAAGGATTACCAACATGGAAAGGGGTCCAGGGAGATACATGCCCTCATCCCCATTTCTCCCGTTGATCTGGACGGTGCTTGTCAGTATCTCCAGGTGGAAAAAAGGTTCCTCAGCTGCTGCATAAGAGAGGAAGAGGTTGAGAAGGGCTCCCTGTGGGACACAGGGCCTAGAAGAGTTGTCCTATGGTTTGGCATTAAACCACTCCCCATCACTGCTGAAGTCCATCAAGGAACAAGAGGTGGCTGTCAGCCACAGAGGTCCATCAGGTGCACACCCAACGTGTTACATTTCTAAGCCTTTGAAAGTAGGCCCAAGAAAGATCTTGGGATGCCAGGAGGTACCATCCCAGAGAAGAGCAGGCAAAAGCTTCCCACTGGGCTCTGCTGGTTTAGTGGATCGGCCAGGCTGTGCCTTGGAGGCTTCCCCGGGGCCAGCAGGCAGAGCCCTTGTCCAGCTTTTGTGCTTGTCTCCTGCCAGACTGCCAGTGCCTGGCTTCTGGCACCAGCTGGCTGATTCGCTTGGAAATTTCCCCCGCCCCCCCCCCCCCCCCCCCCCCCCCCCCCCCAATTCCTCTTAGCTCTTTGGAATTGCATTTAAAAATTTCCTTCTGTGGAAAGCTGCTGTGGCCAGCTCACTCTGATCTGAAATGGAAATACTGGGAAACATGACATTTACCGGGGATGGAAATGCAGCCTGACTCCTAGCTCTGCTGGAGGGATGCTGGAAGAATTTCTTCTAGATATGACCCTCTTTTAGCACCTCATTCAATTCCTTGCTAGTCATGTGGCTCTCCCAAGAGAGCTAAGCTCTGACGTTACTCCAGATTCATTTATCTAGTTAATGATCATAGCAATCAAGATTCAGAAAGGAAATATTTTTGTAGTGTAGTAAAAAAAAAAAAAAAAAAAAAAAAGGATAAGTGGGTTTGGTATCAAAGGAGTTCATTGACCGATTATTGAACAAGCAGAAATGAGAGATAAAAACAATTTTGTATTCATTTGTCCGTGACACAAAAGAGTACAAGCTGAATCATTCATCGCCTGAAATATGAGCTCATAAAAATCTGCTCACTGCTGTAAATCTACTAGTACATCATTGCATAATGAGCACGCTGCACCTTTAAAAACTATTAATTGCATTCCTGCCCCATTTTATTCCTTACGCTCTTGTCTCTCATAATTGAAATACTTTTCATCTCTCCTGAAAGATGTTTTGTATTTCAAAATAGACACAGTATTTACTATACATATTTTCCAGGTCTCTATCATGTGAATGGATGTGTCTCCACACTAAATGTTGACTGTTATGTCTAATAGTTGAATATTGGATATCAGAATATTGGATTTATCCCCCCTCAAGGGCAGAGCTTGGAGCCCGATTTATTTGTACTAGTTGGAGATTTCAATATACACATATGGCCAGATCTTATATGCGAAAGTAAATCATGTCAGGTTAGTTAAACAGAAACACCCTTTTGATCACTGCAGCAGATAAAAATTAAGGTTTGTCTTTGTCACTACGACGCTCAGTTTGGAAAATCAATCTGGCCAAATTAAGCATTTCTACAGCACCCAGCGCCATGGGGCTCCGCGGGGTCTAGAGGGGAAAGCAGCATCCCTCCAACAGGGATAATCACATCCATATTCTCCTCTTTGGGTTAATCGTTAGCTTTCTGAACGCTTCCAGTCTTCCTTCTGTTCGTGTGGGAATACATTAGGGAATCTTCTTTATTTACAGCCAGCGGATTTATGTTCCATGAGCGGTCACAATGGATTTGTGAGCACCAACACTGCTGTTTGGGAAATTCACAGGACATCTGGAATAATCTGATGTTTTCCTGTCAACTTTTTTTTTTTTTTTTTTAATATCAATAATTTCCCATTAGTGAAGGGCTGATATTTGGATGCACCTTTCCTATAGGAATAAGCCTGGAAAAGCACGGGTTTGGAGCTCTGACTCAACTCTACTTGTGGTGGACCCTGCCAGACTGAGCGTTACTAGGGACGGTTCTAGCTAGGTTCAGGTTTTGGCTTGGGAATGACTTGTATATTCTTCCATTGCTCCTGGAAATACAAGATGATCACAAACTGACTGAAAACCCTTTGAACCTGAGGTGACAGTTGCACAAGCAGTGCAAAACCTGGTCTGAGACTGAGTTTAAACTTCTTCAGGAGTTGTTCTTCTCAACGTTCAGCCAGAGAAACGGGTCAGGTTATGCATTCAGATAAGCATTTTCCACACGGAAGATAATATTGTCCTCCCCTGCATCTGACAGAATATTTACCAGGCTGAGAATGTGGCTGTTTTGGGACTGTTTCTTTTCAGAAATGTTTGTTTTAGTTAATTTTTTTTTTTTTTTGGGGGGGGGGGGGGGGAGCGGGAAGCAGCCTCTCCCTGTCCCATGATTAATGTAAGGCTGACCATGAACAAGATAATAATAGCCCCATCCTCTGGGAACCAGGCCTCTCCCTAATTGCTTTATTGGCAATTAGTCACCATGTGTCACCAGACTGTCACCACCCTCACGTTCATTTTTCATGCTTTTTATGGAAAGTTACTGCTGACTCTACAGGGTGTAACAAGAGCTTCTGTTTGTAACCAGGCTTTTCTTAGCGCTTCGGGGACTTGAGTCTGGTGGCCTGGCGAGGCCAAGGGCTGGGACAGATGTTTGGGTTGAACGTGTGTTTGGGTCTAGGTGCTGCGCCCCGGTACAGGCTTTTCTGAAAGAGACCCCGTGACTTGGAGGGCTGAATCTCTACTGACCAAAAGTGTGCCTGCAGTTACAGACGCTAATTGTGGTAATGGGGAGAGAGGGAGAAAAAAACCACATTTAAAAGAGCTGGTTTGGGTGCCTCAGAATTGACCCAAACCATATGTGGGTTCTGATGAAGCTGCTTGGGGGGTTTTATGTAAAAATGTGGCTGTTCACCCCATGCTTTTGGAAGGAAACATGGGGCTTTGCAGCTGACCTGGGTGATGCACGACCTCCGATACCTCCCGCTGGGTGACCCCGGGCCAGTTACCCAGCCTGCGGCAGCACGTCCCTGCCTCCACCGCTGTGGGTCTGTGCAGGCAGGGGGGACACTCCACCGGTGGCACCTGGCTGCAGTCTACTATGGCGACCACCTGGACTGTGGAAAGGATAGGCGAGGAAGGATGTATCTTTTCTCTTTGCTGGGAAGCCACATAATGGATGGGGAGGCTTACAGATAACTGCAAGGATGCTTTGGTCAAATGCAAACTACTGTCGTTTTGATCCCCAGGAAGACTCAGTCTCTGCAAACTAAAGCTTGTAGAAACCCTTGTGTAACAAATGGGCACGGCAAAATCGTAGTCCCTTCCTTCCCTCAGATGTTTTGATAATAAAGGAATTTCTGATGAAAAAGCATTGCACTAATTCTGTCCCCTCCCAAGCACCACCCTTCTCGGCTCCTTCAGAAACTGATGAAGTAACCAGCCACAATTTCAGACACTTTGCTCTACATAAATATCTGATTTAGAGTAAGATCATGGCAAAAGAGATCTCACCCTGAAAGCTGTAGCAGAGCCTCTTTCCGTTTAAGCATCACTAGCTGGTCCAGTGCTTGCAGTAGGCTGCACTTCCAATATTGCATCACGCCGGGACAACCCAGCCTGAAAAAGCAGAGGCCACCTCCTGAGTTAACAGAACCGAACTAGACTCAGTGCTGAATGCAAGGGAGCCCGCGGGAGAAGTACTTTTCTGTAGGGTTTTGCCTTTGTGTGCCTGACAAATTGGGTTCAGCTTGAACCGCTGTGTAGCATTAGAAGAGAAAATGAAGTAATCAGAAAAGCAACACTGGCTTGAGCCACAGTACTGTGACAATTTCATACACAATTTGCGGAATTCTGTTTTGTCACTGTGCACATACCTAATTCTTTACCAAATCCTCCTAGCACTCTCCCCAAACAACCCCACCCTCATTGCCTGTAAATGATTTGAAGTCAGAAAAAAAAAAACCAAAGCCCAAACACCAAAACCACCACAACCCACCCCCCCGACTCCAACTATAAATGGTTTAACTTTCTCAGTTTTACTTAGCGAAGTCTGGATCTCTGCTTCTAAGCACTTGAAATCCTTTCCTGAACCCCCTGGAGTTCAGCAGAAGAGGGTCCGTTTTTGAGCACTTCTACATCTAATTCTCACATTTAAACATTTTGAGCTGCTCAACGCTGAGATCAGCTGCAGCGCGAGTCCCCGGAAAGCAGACCTCGTGTTGGGTAAATGGTGGGAGACACTATCTAGCAATTGCTTTACAGGAAACATTTCCTGGCGTATTTTGTTTGCTCCTGCTCAATATACACTGAACCCAACAATTAACATAGGAAGTGTGAAGGAGCTGGCTTTCAACATGTTCTTCCACCTCTCCCATCTGAATCACATCACACATCTCTTGTTTAGTCTGTTAAATGAGATACTGTTAAAGTTATCTGCTGAACAACTTTATTTATTCAGTCACAGTAAAAAAGATTTAGCCAACAGCTATTTCCCTCACGTGGGCTTGCAGCTCACGAACAAAACGGCTCCCTGAAGAGCAAGAACAGAGTTCATTGAGGAACGTGTTAATGAAAGCTGGATGAGTTTCCCTCATTAGGTGTAATTACTTTAGGTTTTGCAGGCTGCCTTCTATGGGGTGTCCTTCCTGGCTGATGTGTTGAGACTAATTAAGAAACTGCGATGTGCTAAGTGCGTAATTTCCAGCAGAGACCTTCTTTTCAGTGTCCTGGCTTTCCCAACATCCACAGTAAGTAACCTCTGTAAAAATAATGTTTGCATAAATGATTAGGGGTGTATAGCATAACATGCACATGTCCAAAATAGATAACAACTGCGGGCTTTCTTTCACCATTGGAAAATGGATTTGGACCGTTTAGAAGAAGAAACAGTGCTGAAGCCTGTCATGGTTGAACGCAAAGCCTCTTGCACAGGCTTCAGGGTGGCTGTCCCCGAGCGAACACAGCGTGACCCCAAAGGGTGAACGAGATGCAACCTCCCCGTTAATCTCACAGTTCAAATAGCTGTGGATTTACTGATTTATTGATTTAGGGCTTCTCTAAAGGGCAGCATGGACAGGAGGACATGAGAGAGTACCTAAGAGGCAGCAAAATCGCACACCTCCTTCTCTGACTCCAGGGTGGCTTTAAATAAGCACTGGAGAGAAGCAGATTCACAGGACAATTATAGGCACAGCCTATGTCAGGTTCATCACAGATCACTTACTCCCTCACTGACAATGCTGTTTATCAAAATGCTGTTTATCTGGTGCTGAGGCTTGGATGGGAACTGATGGGCTACTTATACATGTAGGTACCTCTCTGCATAAGCGAAGCCTGCAGCCACCTCTGAACCCCAAAGGGCTGCTTAATTTTAGTCCATGAGCAGCTCAGCCAGCTGGCTTACTAAAAAAATCCTGCCAGGGATGGAGACAGAGAGACTGGCTGATTTATCTTCCCTGCACAGCAGTATTCATGATGCTGCTGTCATATCCCCCTGCCCCAGGCATCCTCACTGTGCCCGCAGGACAGAGGCACAGGGCAGTCTCATTCTTCCAGCATCTCACGCCCCTGATTTCCAACTCCAAGCACAAAGTGTGCTCAAAGCCAGGCCAGAAATGTGCAAATAAGCTTCCAGGTATCGGTAACCAATACCAGGATTCATTTCCTCCAGTTAAGTTCTCCCACTGCAAATCCTCCTCTGTTGGGAGAAAAATGGGTGCCCACAGTGCAGCTTGCACCTGCAGTTTAGGAATTAGGCTTATGAATTGTGACGGTAAGGGTAAGTTTTATGTGAACGGGCCTACCAAGATCTGTTTTTACTTTGTTACTGAGCATAACAAACACCGTGGCTTGACAGCCAACCCCTTGAGCAGAACTTCTGGACCATCAAAAGATCCCATCTGCAAAGGAAGAAAAAAAAAAGTTTAAAGCTAATCTAGTATTCCACAGAAAGTGTCAGTGTTGGCAGTTTATAAAGGAGGTTTTTCTCGCAGTATCAACACAGAACACTGCACCTCAGAGTAAATTCCTTTCTTTATATTGTAACGTGAGATGCGTGAGTTTGTCTGGCAATATCACCGTTCTTCATGTAGGAGATGTTTTGCCTTCCCAGAAATGAAAGCATTAGCCAAATTTGAAATTTCTTTCACTGTGTGTTTTGGTTCCAGTTTGTGTCTATATCCTTTTGGACACTATATACCTACAATCGGGAGCTGGTTTACCCCAAAAGCCTTGATGGAGTCATCCCAATCTGGTTAAACCATGCTATGGTGAGTAAGAAACACCCCTGCCTCTTGCAGAGAAGAGAGAATTTGCAACGCGTGTCCCACCATTGCATTGTGTCCCTTTCCAGAAGAGTTTCACGGCTTCTTTCTCACCTGCTCCTTCCTACTTACCTGAATCTGATGCTGAGCTGTACGCAGCAAACAGCTGCATGTGCTTGAAGCCACCTCAAGAAGCCTTTTAGCACACAAGGAATGTCAGTGAATCAGTGCTTGTCAAGCCTCTAAAGTCAATGAGGTGATGTGTAGTCATAACCAAAAAAAAAACCACCAAAAAAAACCCCCAACAAACCCCAAACCTCACTTACTGTAGCTCAAAAAATAAATTTCTGCAAACAGAGGTCTATGAAATACAAAATGGCTGGGAGTATAACAAAGCAGTTCTTAATTTTTTTAAAAGGTGAAAGAACCAAAGAACATCTGACAGCTCTACAGCTAATAAGCTAATGTGTGCACAGCTTTGAATAGCTGAATTGCAATGATTGTTTACAGATTTTCTATAAATACTTTCCAGATTTCTCCTTCATTTGCTCTGGCCGTTTTTATGATGTGTTGAATAATCACATATTTCTCATCAGTCAAGTGTAAGGAGCCTGACAGTAACATGGAAACCGTGGGTGGATTGTAAGGTCAGGGAGGCCTCGTGGGGCTAATGGGAAGGGGGAGAGAAGGGAGAGGTTCAGCGCTAGACTGAATCAGAGAAGCCAAAAAGTATGAAATAATCGCATAGAAGGCTCACTTCTCTCCAGCCTCCATTTCTTAAGTACAATGCTTTGCAGCCCGCTGCAGCAGTCCCCGATGCATGTTGAAGGTAAATGCAGGAGGCTTCGGGGTTTCTGGCTGAGGACACTTGGTAAAGGTTTTGAGCAGCCACTTCATTTACACAGGCGTATCCAGATACGTGTGCCCGGAATCCAAACACACATAGGCATGTCCGCATTGCTGATACCCGAGCGATAAGCTGCAGCCGTCGTGCACTTTTAACCTCATCACCTGCTCTCTGCCCACCAATTCATCTCCACCAGGGCCTTTACGTCGCTGCCCAAACCTCGGCATGGATGCAAATGGGCACCGCTCTCTCTCAAAACCATCGGCCACCAAAAGGAAAGATTCCTTGTGTCCTCAGCATCACACTGGTTTCAGGTCTGGGACCTGGTGTGGATGACTGGTTGAAGTTTAAAATGTTCACGGTAGTGGAGGTGGTGGGGAAGGGGAGGCACAGGGTGCAGCTGAGAGGAGATGGGCTTTGCTGCTTGGTTTAATCCCGGCACACAGCTGAGAATTTGCCCTTTCCATTTCCACATTTGTTTATGACATGGGAAGGTTGAGAGGTGCTAGGATGTACGTTTTTATTTCATGTGCAGAAACGCTTTGCAGAAATCCGTCAAACGCGCTCGTTATAAGTTCTTTCTTACCCTACCTACACCTACATTTCATAACAGAGTCATTCTGACAACAACAAAAAGCTTTTCCTTTTCAGAAATGTCAAAAACAGGTGTTAAAAAAAGAAAACAATTCTTCAAAATTATTTTGACGAGAGACAAACTTCACAGAAAGCAAATCTCTATCACAATCTAGTACTTTATTTCTAAAGCTCTTAATACACTGCAGACATCTCATGCTTTACAGACCCTGGGTGGGAAATTTTCCTCCCAGTTACTACTGAGCATAAAACATCTGCCACCAGCACAGACTGATGCTCGCTCTTGATGACCCCCACGACTTGGGACACCTTCCAACAGGTGCCTTCAGGCTTATCTGAGGCATTTCTTTTATCCAACCCAGAATATCTACTGGGAACACTAAGAAGATCCAGGCAGCTACTGACACTTTAAGGGACAATCTCCAAGTTCTGATTGCCAAGCAGACACTTTTTGCGTTCGTTTCCTTGCACGTTGCTACACTTTATGGCTCTGAGATTACAGACATTTCATGGCAGATTGAGGCAGCATCTAGCTGGCTTTGGTGGAAAAAGACATTGGCGTATCAGTAGTAGATGTCAGTGCCATATTATTTGCAGTGGGAGTATTTTTTTTTTCTCGGTCTATTTTAAAGTTGTAAATAAGGAAAGCATATGTTGTTATGTAACTGAAGAGCAAACCTAAAAAATAGGCATGCAAAAACACTTCAAGAATACCAAGCTCCTTGAGTTCGTGGTGATGCTGCAGCACCTTCCTTGCAAAAACTGAACTAGCCATTTATTTTTCTCACATTTACTGCTCTTACAGTGGGAAAGTGTCGTTGCCCACCTGGTAGCCCAGAGTCATACAGAGAGCGTTACAATTTTTTTACATTCTGAGCAGAAACGTTTTCTGTTTTGCACAAAGGATGGCTAATGCAGAAAGGACTCTTGCTCATATTTGAAGGAGGCCAAATATTTTGGACTGCCTGGGTTTCTCTCTTTGCCTTCTGAGTTTAACCCAAGGGCTGCAGCTCAATTTCCACTTATCTCTGCCTGGGATAATTATGTTTTTCCATCTTGATATAAAGCTTTGAGCTTTATGGATGAAAAAAGTGCCCCTACTTATGTCTCAAGCACAATTATCTTACTTGAACAAGATTTTCGAAGTGGAAGACGGCTGAGACAGAAGATACACTGGCCAATTCCTCAAGTGAATTTGTTTATTTCTTTCCCAGCCATCTCTTTTCAAGCAACATCTGGATACTCTCCAGAAGGCGACTGACTGCTGGAGACAGCTTGGATTAAATCATATGCATGTATTATTCAACTTAATGGCAGTATACAGGAACACTACATTTTGAAGGGGCTGACAGAATTGAACGCTAAACAAAAAAGGACAGTGGTGGGTCAGAAGAGATCACTCAAACCCATATTAATCTATAAGAAAATATCAGATACGCACCAACATTGACCAGATGTGTTCACAAAAATGGTAATGGTACAATTGCCTTTTTGTAAAGGAGGTTTATCTTTTCAGCCTGTAAGGCACTGCTGTTGTAAAACACAAATGTTCTTGTAAAAAGCACAATTTTCTTTATTTTCAGGCTGCAGCTGAGTTTAGTTTAGCCATCTCTTCTCCTAATTTATTCTGTAACCGTCTTGCCCTCCCTGCTTTCCAAAAATCAGCATTTTAGTGTCCTGGGCACTTTACTGACATACAGTTGTGAGCCATGCATGTTCTGCAGACCTTGTAAGCTAAATAACTAAGAATAAAGGAGGAGGGATGGTAAATGGAAGCACAGAAGAAAAATTACTTACCTGGCAGACTTTCAGCAAAGATGACAACAGACCCCACAGGGCCTGAGCCTCTCAAGCTCCTTTGCGCTTTGCCCCAAGGTAGCCAAGCAGTATCTGAATGTAAAAAGAAAATGTAAGGGAGTGGAAGAACAAGCTGGGTGCACACAAGTAATTTACCTTCACTGAAGCAAGCCACCGATGCCCTGGCAGTGAGAATACTGGCAAGACTCACCATGTTCCCTCTCATCTTGGAGCTCCTTGGTATCTACAAGCTGCTCAGGCTCTGCCCACCAACCTAAACCACTCCTTTCCCGGTGTGGACACAACTACATCAACAGAAATGTTATTTTGGATCAGTATGCTTTACTTCTGGAAAAGAAAACCAGTTATATGAATACAAATTACTCTCGCTCTGTTGTGAGGGCATCTATGTGAAGGATTATATCTATCTACCGCTATTTTAGGAAGCTGCCGCAGCACTAACTAACAAGGGGGTGCAAAATCAGTGTGTGGAGCAGAACCCACTTGTCCAAGCCACTCTAACTGGACTCCTGCTCCAGGAGTGTACACAAGAACCAGCTCAGGCTCATCTTTGACCATCCTAAACGAGTCTCCTTGCAATTGGTATTTAATGCCTAATAATTCTTGCAGATTTACACAAAAGAGAAACATTTCCATTTGTTTGCATTTCACAGCATCTCAATTTTAAGCTGTCTGGCAACCATGGACATCCATAGGCTTCCAATTACATTCAGCTTTTGGCAAAGAAGAAGAATGTGTGTGTGAGGGATATGGCACATGAAATTAATCACCCCACACATCTAAGAGCAAAGATGCTTAGCTTTTCCCAGCGCTACATATCTATTTTTTTTGAAGTTTCCATTTCTGTTGACATAAGCCCATTTCCTCAGGGAGAAAGTATGTGTTTCACAGAGAAATGTTATGGCAGGGATTCCTCCCGGGCTGCTGCTACCCCGGTGTGCACAGGTGCAGTCTCTGTAACCCATCCCACGAAGGAACAGCTGGAGACAAATATTCCACAGCAAAGGATGTGTCACTTCAGTCTCAGGTCAGCTTCCAGCTGCAGTGCAACATCAGTTTCTTAGACTACGTATCTAATGTCAGGGAGAAATGCAATTAAAATGCTGGCATTGACACAGAGACAAAACATTTGCTAGTAAGCAATAGGATATTCAGCCAGGGCCTTATTTCCAAAAATGCATGCGTGCATGCAGGCAATCTTATCTCCAAAGCTCTTTTAACTTTGATCATACAACTGGTCTGACGTTTCATCCATTTTTCACAAGACTGCTTCCAAACCACCTAAACATCTCAGAAAAAGCAGGGAAAAAACCCCAACGGTCCTTTTCAGCTGAGCATGAACGGACCTGAGAAGGGCAGAAGCAGTTAGTAGCTGACAGTTCGGAGGGGAGTGCTGGTGGACTTCAACCGAGCAATGGCTTCCTGGCTGCTGCCACCGCACCTGCTCTGTAACAGGACTCCTTGTGCCTCCTGCTCCAGCCATAAAACAAATTTGTGGTTCCTTCAAAATCCACTGATGTCTGGGAATATAAAAGACAGGTAGTGACTCTAAGAGAGAATTATATGTTTGACTAAATACATCAATGTCCTAGTTGCGCACATAAAATGAACAATAATGCTTAAGCTCCGCCCACGCTGAAAAATAAAAATTAAGAGAGGAAGAAAAATGTGTAAGGACAGATTACAAAAGGAAATTTTAAAGAAGGCGTTTGAATGAAGGCAGTATCATAGCAAAATAAATCAAAAGAGGGAACTTGTTCCAAAATGAAGCCATGAAAGGAGAGAGCGTACAGAGATCCAGAAAATTATGAGGAGTATAAAACTAAATAGAGGTTATGGTGACAGGAAGCCATTCAGTTTTATTATGCTCAGATAACACAGGCTGTAATCGTTTATGAAAGCATCCAACCCAAGGAAATTTCCATAGACAAGAGGACGTTTCCCAACAATGAGCTGAATAACTGAGTGAATACCTCAAGGGTCAACTGATGAACGTGGGCTTTGCGAGCCTCATAAGACAGCACCGAAGTGCGTTTTTACTTTTTCTTTGCAGTAACCTACTGATGGAGAAGATACAAGCATGAGTATTGGCCACAAGTGGCTGCCAGCACACAAGCTCTGTGGGGAATTTGTCTGAAAGGAGAAACACGGGCAGTTTTTCAAAAGCACCCGATGGTGTCCAACTGTGCCCAGTGGAGTTTAGTTTGGCCAGTGGTAACTGTTTGTGAACAATCCCCTGCTGAAGTCTCACATGTTAATGGAAAGCAGACACAGAGGATATGTAAATGCAGACGAATTAGAAACAAACAGCTATGGTCAACTGAGGCATCATTTCCTTCACTCTGGAGTCAAACAGGGTCAAACTGCGACGCACGCGTTAGGCAGACGAGTGATCTCAGCAGCTCTGGGGAGATTATTCATGGGCTTAAAACTCAGCCTAGGCTGGAGCCTGCAGCTGAACACAGACTCTACCCAACCCTGTCTCCTCAGCCCCAGGAAAGTTGCTTTTACTTATATTCTCAACAGCAAAACGAGGATGAAACTTTGAATAAACAGACAAATTACTCAAAATACGGGAAGTAAAAATTCCTTATGGTCTTACTAAACTGTGGAAGTAATATCCGGAGAGGACTATTTATCTCAGTTTAAACTCATGAACCTGAAACGTATCCTGGGAAACATACAACGTAGGGTAGGAAACAAAAAGAAGCAGGAGAATGTCATAATTTCATCCTTCTCCGCAGGAGATGAGTTAACATGCCAAAATTTCAGATAAAGTTCAGCATACATTTAAGAAACTTTGTTCCCCCTGTATTCATACGCCAGAGTTTATGAGCAACAAAAACAATTTTGCAGTTTTATAACTAGTTCAAATTTACCTGAGTTCGTCAAGAAAAAAAGCAAAGAAACCAAACTAAAGTTAAAAATCATAATAAGTGCCAAAAGGAGCCACAGAGGATTTTTAAATCAAATGTTTGGAGTCAGACTTCAGATTATAAGTGCAATTCGTTAACAAAATGTCTCTGATAATTTTGAAAGTCCCATAACTTCTTTCCACTGTACAAATTTTTTTCAAAAAGGCATTTCAAATACTTCTGTCCTTAAAAAATCTGTAAGTTGAAAGCTTTCTTCAACAAACAGAGGCTACTACACAAGTAAATATGTTAATATTTAAAAGAATGTAAGAATAAGTATTTAACAGGATTCCTGGCAAGAGAAGAAAAAACCTGTCTGATTCAGTTCGGTTCACTGATAGCCTGGTCTGTACTCTCAGCTATTGTTTTAGCCTGTTTTCCTTACCTTGGAGTGAAATAGGTTTTTCCTCCCTGTGATAATTATTTTTGACAGTTTCACTGTTTATATGTGAAACTGAGAAACTGTTAATTGAAATAAAAAATGAGTCACTGTTTCCAGCAATTTTTGCCAATGTTTTGATCTGTGTCAATCTGAGCTTAATTATTAAGTTTTCTTTAAAGCAAAAGGCAAAATTTCGTATTTTAATTTGGCCCCATACAAACACTTCACTCTTCAAACATATGTCAGTTTAAGGATATAAAGCACAGCTAAATAGGGTTGAAAGTATATTTAACGAGCACGCACTAGAGACCTATGGTAAAAATAACTTGAATGAGAAAATACATCTTTTTTATTGAGAAAGATACGAGAAGTCTTTAAAGCCTTTCAGCAGATATGATTAACCATGATATATGGTCTATCACTAACGATGCTGCCAAAGTCAACGTCTATCAGCTGTGAGAGGGAAATCATTTGGAAAGCCAACTGCATGTCATAGGCAAAGGGCAGGCTTTGCACCACACATTCCTCTGGTGTCTGCTGTATAAATATGCATCTGCTTTTGTAAACATGCTCGGTTATTCGGTAGAAATTCCACCATGATTTTACCGTTAATGGACAAACTGGGCTCAGCAGAAATACATGAAGTCACCAGCAGACTCTTGGGACAGCAGAAGTGCAAGGGAAGATTTTTCCACAGATTTGGCCTGGGGGTGTATGTGTACATAAGAAGGAAAGGGGGAGGTGGGAGGAGAAAAAAAAAAAAAAAGCTTTATATCCACAAAGTAAAAATGCTAAACCAAACAAATTTCATCCTGGGGGTGCATGAAGCAGCTGAGAACTGTTGTACAAATCTGTCTCAAGAAGGCAACTGTATGGCAAGTTTAAATGGCCCAACAAAAAACACGTCTAGTTAATTTATACAGTGATTCCTTCTAACTAGGAATAAGCTAACAATCTATTAATAAATAAAATTGGATTAATAGATAGCGAAATATTTTTAAAAGATATGATCATGTGTACAGCACACACTTTAGTCATGTACCAGTGTCACCATTGGACTGGGGAAGAAGGGAGCCTTCCTATGCCACAATGAATTTCTTTCTTTTATTTTTTTTCCCTTCCTCCAAATCAAGATAGATCCAAGACCTTTAAAAAACTGTTCACAAAACTGTTCACAAAAATCCATGCCTGATTGCTTTCGCTGCTCTTGGAGGTGGAAGCACCCCTCCAGGTGGTGGGAAGCTTAGCTTCAAGCCTCTGTAAACCAGGCAGAGCAGAAATTTGAACCTACCCCTTCCACTAAACTTTTGGTTCTTTCTAAAAGCAGCCAGTTTTTCCAGATTTTTCCATAACTTTCAAACCTCCTTTGATTTATGGGCCCCTGAATATTTTCTCAAACTCTGCCATAAGTGGAAAAGCCCACCAAAAAATGACTAGTTAAGCAAATCGGTATTTTCTAAATCAACACGGCATAAAGGGAAGAGCTCCCAACTGTCTTTCACAACCACTACCAGTTTGCTTCCCGTCTGCAGTGCCACTGTGTGTGTTAGAGCCGTGAGTTCCCCCCCGCCACCCCCAGCTTGTTGCTCCCTGTGACCCTATTACGCTGTCCGCATCATCATCATCCCGTGCAGTGCTGCTCACTCCTGTGAGGCAAATGAGAAATCGTAAATGAGGTGCAGAGCTCCGCTTTTCTCCCCTCTTCCCCTTTCCTGAGGGATTCACATATTGTAAGGCAGCACAGAGATGTATGAACTGAGAAAGAGAAGTTGGCTAAACATGTGGAGACGCTGGTGGTCTTAGTCACGATAGCTTGCTCCCGTCACAAGAGGGAAGCCCCCGTTTCTGCATGCTTTCACCCTCTGCTTCTGGACACACGTGCTTGCCCCAGCTCTGGAGTCTGCACGGCCCTTGGCAGCTGGTTCAGAGGAAAGCTGAGGCTGGGCCAGAGATGCCCAGAGGGCACTTGGCAGAATCACAGTCAACTTCTTGTCTAGCTTCTCCTGGGAAGGGCTTGCCCAGCTCCCCTAGGTGGTCACTTCCCTGCTTGTCTGTGCTACATATTTCCCAGTATAAAGCTACGTTTCTCTTGAGGAAAACTGAGCCAATCGCCCTTGGTCCTACCTGCGATGGATGCAGAGAACTTTCCCATTGCAGTTATCACTGCATCAACCTCTCAAGCCTTTGAAACCTCTCTCATTTTCCTTTTCTCTCTACGCGCAACAACGCATTCAGTCCTGATTTCTACGTCTGCCTTTGGGCTGCTTTGTTCTTCACACTTTCTTGCTGTTGGTGCTGTCCTTTTCTGGACATGCTCCAAACTATCTGCACCTGTCAAAATGGGGTACCCTAAATCAGAGGCAGAGTGCCAGCCAAAACCTCATCAGTTCAGGTGGAGCAGCTTCGTTACCTCCCAGGTCTTGCTTACACACAATATTCCTGTTAATACCATCCCAGTACACTACACGCCTTTTCTATTTAAGCAGCATCATATTGCTGACTTGTGCTTATTTAGCATTCCTCTGAGAACAAGAAGTCCCAAACCCGAAAACTGAGCATAAAAACCCCCTCTGCCTAAAAACTGTTCACTTCAACACAGGATTATCTCACCTAGTAACTCCTAGGGCAGCAGTAATACAGCTGGAACAACCAGCTTACAGTTGTTAAAAGTGTTTAAATTAATTAAAAGACTAGCAAGGACATTTCATGAGTCCGAAAGGAATTTTGTAGCCCACTGGATGTCAGATGAAAACCAGGACTTATATCCGCTTTGCATAATGGACAAATGCACCGTGAAAGGCTAAAGCCTAGAAATGAGGACAAAGTGCAAGTTTCCATCACTGCTGTCTTGCATAGGCATTTTGGTTTTATTCAAAGACAAACTATTGACCACCTGTCGAAAGTAAACGTCTTTTTTAATCATTCTAAAAGCAGCTTAACACATAGATTTCTGACTAAAAGAAAGTTACAGGGATTATATATGAAAACTGTGTGCACTGAACACATTCTTCTGGTTAAATGAATCCAGGCATCACTTGTACTAATACAACGAGAGCTCTGCTATCAGCCAAGCAGGTTGTAGAGCTGAAGAATATCTTTATGAAACAGAACAGACGAAAATCTTGGTGCCTGTGAGTGTGAGGGACCGGAACATCAAATAAAACTTTCCTATCTCTTTTCTCTGAAAAATGATAACTGAGATGAAAGGGTTATTTTGGCAGTAGGACAGCCAGGTGTGAATAGCAGCTCCTGGGGGGCCTGAGGGAGGACGTGTAGCTTCCAGTGAGCAGTCACTTGGCAGCAGCAGACACAAACGGATGTCTGCCTCTTAGCCAAATAGGTAAAGAATGTTTTCATGCATGCTGTGTGTAGCTCAATGTGCATTTAAAGAATTTCATGTGTATTTGTGGCAATTTGTACTATAAATATACAGCAATAAAACTTTGACACCATACTCATACCAGATACTCAGCACAGCTTCTGACAAATACGTACATTGAAGGTACTACAACCATTCCCTTGGGACAAGAGGAAACGTCTCACCATACACCCAGCAGGCTGTGCCTTCAGGGAAAACCAAAAAAAATCATTAGTTTGGTGGGTTTTTTTCTATTTAAAAGTCTATCTATCTTTCTCTGCTGCCCTCCCCCACTTTCTTCCCCCATCTACCCATGAAACTATTTGCTAAATTAATAGGAATTTTACCAACTGGTCAGCTACAGTTGTTGCTATAATTTTCTCCTGTTGCACCTCATTGACTGCTCTTACTGTGTCATTCCCCAGTGTTGTTTAGCCCTTCTGCCCTAGGTATTGCTACTTAAGACTATCATTTGCTTGCACGGGGACTATAACAAATTTTTTAGTGGGGAAATTTCACCCCAACAGATTATTTTCTGAAGTTGCCACAAATCAGCTGACAAGTTGAGGTGTCCCAAGAACCCCACAGTGTCTGTTTAACATCTGAGCCCAGAAGGATTTTCGCAGTGCTCCCAGCCTCCCCACAGAGAGGAGAGGGGCATCACTCTTGGAGGCAGCTCCCCACCAAACAGTGCCACCAAGGTTTCTGCACTGTGCTGAAAATCCTCTGTGCTCAGACAGTCGCCATCATAAAAGCCCTTGAAACTGAAGCTACTTAATACAAATCAAACTGACAAAAAAAAAAAAGAGAGGAGAACAAAAAGCTTCTCCAGCCCGCTAACTCTTTACTAACTCTTGGCTAAGCTTGTTTGAAGTTCCTTCATCATCTTGAATCACCACTAACTTATGTGCACTGTATGTTTACAACCATGTTTTTCAGTTTACAGAGAGAAGTACAACATGCCGCAATTGCACTGGAGTAAATAATAAATGACAATATAATACAATACAGTAACGACTTGAAGAGAACATGAAGGCAGTTCAGCAATTGCTTAATGAGTTCAAGGAGGAGGCTTCCGACATCCTCAAGCACACATAACAATAGACGTCGATATCTTTTGTACTCTAATGGGAATTACCAAAAAATTTATTGCATTATAAAATGTAAAAGGAAAGCTCACCTATTATAAAGTGATGCAGATCATTCTACAGGCAGACCTCATTAGAGTACTTCTTAGAGCATACTAACAACAAAATGTCGGTGCTTGTTACTGAGGGGTACTTCTTCACTATAAAAAAAATGAAGTCTGCACATCTGTATACGATTACACTCAGGGGCAGGTTCTTGGGCTTCATGATCAGCAATGTCCGAAGGCCAGGCACTGTGACAGGTCAGTGACGGACTCTCTTTTCTCCTCAGCACACGGCTGTATTGCCATTTGCTGTCCTGGAAATCTTTGCCACACCGCACCGTTACCCAGCAAAGAAGAAGGGATTGATCCTATTAGGATTTGTCACTTTTCTGTATATCAGTTGGTAAGAATTACGTATTTTAAAACGTTTTCAAGTGATCTGCTTTGCAAACCAAAGCCAAATGCTATACTTCAATCTAAGTCCCCTCCCAGGCACACGGGAGACAGCAGTCTGTTCTGTGGAGAAGTCATTTAAACTTCAGCTGAGACCCAGGAAAACTATTTCCAGACGTAGGCAGAGCAGGTTTCTTCAAACACAATACAGGTCCTGAGCCCATACATAGTATCTCTTGCTCTTTCTAAGGCCTCTTCTAGGAAAACAACTAAATTGCCATAAACTTTGGGTTACTTTGAGTTATTTCTACTGGGCTGGAGTTTTTATTTCTACCAGTACCATCAGATTTACCTCTGCTCACTGTCTTGCTCACTGCAAAAACACAAAACCCCAAAGGTCTGGGGGTCACAGGAGCAGAAGAGGAGTAAAACACAGTTTGGTATTTGGCAGGGACACATGGCTGGGTTTAGAAACTTGAGATAGAAAATGATACTCAGAGCCAGGTGCAAAGTGACGGGTAGCAAGGAGGCATCTGCCCCACTACCACCTCCCACTCCACCAGTGGACACCGCCTACATTTCCAGCAATGTACCGCAGTTGATCTCCAACCTGTTGGAGGGCGATCCTGACAGGATAAATGGTATCTAATCAGCTCCCCACCGCCAGCCCACAGCCGTCCACCCACCTCCTGTGTGCATCATGCACCCCTGGAGCTGGGTTTGCATCCGTTCCTGATCATTGCACCGAGGCTGCGGGGCCGGGGTCTGGAGGCACTGCCTGCTCCATCTAACTATGGGCAGCTGCCAACACTTCAGACCCCTCTCAGCATGCCTTATGTTGAGACTCTGCTCAAGAACAGGTCCATATAGTTTCAGGGTATGCTGTGATACCACTTTTCAGAGCTCAGGAAACACATGGCCCCTGGGGATGGTGGGGGTGAGATACAGGACAACTGGCCAGCAGGGAGGTGGCTTGTCCTCATGCAAAGATTTCTCAGAAGTGGCTGGGATGATAAGAGAAACCATCCTTCCCATTCCTACCCACCACTTCTCACTCTCAGCTAGAGACTACCTTCAGCACACCAAATGAAAGTCTGGGATAGAAAATAAACTGCTCAGACAAAACACTTCTGTGACTTGAATCCCATCAGAGCGGCTGTGGGAGCGATGGACTTCACTGCTACCTTACGTAACCAAGTTAGGAGCCATTTATCCTAATCCAGCCCAGAGCCTAATAGGATTACAACCACGGCTTCCTAAATTCCTTTTCTATGTTCTGGTTCACCCAGTTGCTTAATGCCAGCTTTGTTTTGCTCGTCTTCAGACAGAATTTGGGTTTTACAGTCTTTGAGACCAGACAGCTCTCCAGGCAGCTGTTGCAGTCGTGTGTGCCATGCTTTCCCCTAAAGCCCCTATCGGCTCAGCAATTTCACCCCACAGGAGACACAGCTCATGCCAGGACCTGAATCCTCATCAAAGGATGAGGATCAACACAAGCATCAACACATTTGAGTCTTCCCAGTATCTTCTCTGATTGACGTTGCATGGTGCTGTGGGGGTCCTGAGTGGAAGGCAGTCCCTTAGAGTGCTTGTTCCCCGTGTCCCAGGGCCCTAATAACTGGATAGAAGACATCAGGATTTCAATACTGTTGCTTTCTCTCCTCCTGAGGCAGCAAGGAACCTCCTGTCTGCTTTCTTTTTGCCTCCTTGTCTTGGTTCCTTGCAACCACAGATAACAGCTTTCAACTAACAGAACACTTTTTTAGCCTGTGCAAGTTAAAAACCACCACATTTTACTGTTGCTGCTGCAGCCTGGTGATTTAATAGCCTGACTGGGGCACCTCATGTTTCACAAGCAACAGAGTCCTTCCTAAAAGCCTTGAACTGTCACCGTCATCGCTGCGCTTCCCCAGAGTTGGTGGCCGGGGAAATGGCTGGTCCCTGCAAGGCAGTAGAGAAATGGAGTGGCCGGTGACACCCTGCGCCAGGTACCTGCCTCTAGCGGGGCTTCACTATAGCTCTGTTCAAAAAGGAAAGGCAGCTTCGGTTGCAGAACACCAGGGCTAAGGGAACCATCAGGCATGTTACTTAATTCTTGCAAGGATGGATCTTGCATCTCCTGGTTGTGCTAAGTAGTGCCTTACTCCTGGAGTCATCAGACTGAAAACAGTGAAGAATACATAAATTTTAGAACTGGCATTTTAAATCTTAAAAAGGAAGTAACAATAGATTGTTCTTGCCCACTTCAGTGGTGATAGATTGATCTAAAATACATCTTAATCTTCACAATTTTGCATGCGTTTTCGGAGAAAAGGTCAAACTACCTTTGCAAGGCAATATAAATCATTATAGATTGCACTCTGTATATAAAACTAAAAGACATAAAAATCCAAACCAAATTAAATCTAGAGACTGATGGCTTTCTTGTAGTATGTCCATTTTCCACCTCAGTTAGGAATCAAAATATTTTTCCTCTACTGCATGCTCATTTTCAGTTCACCACCTTTTAATTTTGAATTAACCACTGTCTCAGAGAGCTATTATGTGGCCTACATTCTTTTCTCCTTTCTGAATCTTCCCATCTAATAATTCCCTAGATATACTTTTTTTCCCTTCCGTAAACACAGTGGTCCCATTAATGTTAACGGACAGAGTAAGTCTCGCAGTTTCATCCAGTTGTACTATGACAGCACATCACCTCTCCCTGGTATCTATATGCTGTCCTATATCTTATAGCCATTTGGCAACCTTGGTTATACCCAGGGCTGTTATCTCAATCTATCTTCCCCATAATTCTGGCCATTGTCTGCTTCTGACTCACTCCCTGATATCCAAGGTAAAATCTTGGTAAAAAATGAAATTTGGTAAAATGAACTCTTCAGAACAAAAAACAACTAGAACCAAAACCTGACAAGCATTCTGTGCTTCAGGAACCTGGCAGTATGACCCAAGATAAAAAAACCTGGTAACACACAGCTACTACCAAGTCAGAAAGCTGAAAGTGCTTTAGCGCTCCTGCATAGTCATTTGTTTAGGTTTGAAAATACAAGTCGGAGCACCTCATGTGAGGCGTGCCAGCTGGCCAAATTGCATCCAGATCATCTAGTTCCTCATTGCATGAAATAAAGGCGGTTGTCACTCTCTGTTTTACTGGTTGAGACGCATTAAGCAAATAGTTGCCCTGTGCAGTGAAGAACACATGCTCACATTTACATGGGCTCCAGTTAACACACAGTCTTCAGTATTTCTGCTCAGCCTCTCTGTGGCCTTTTGTGCAGGCTTTTTTTTTTGTATGTTTTTAATTACTTAGCTGTTTCACCGCCCTGTTTGTTTGATGAAAGAACCTTAAATCATGAAAATGAGTCTCTACACTTAACGTTTCCATGCTCATCCCAGACAGCTCCAGTACCACCCCTCTCCATTTCTCCACTCTACCCCTTAGGTGGGTATTAGTAAATCTCTCTTTACAGGCAAGGTAAAAACCCATCATTTTTTATGCCCTACCTCTTCCTTCTCTAACTAGAGAAAGGAGAAATCATCGTTTCAGACTTTTTTGGGTTTTTTTCTTAGCGCACCCTCATTCCTCAGTTTCATGACACAGTTTCAGGCTGGTGGGGCAGCCTGTTTGTCACTTCTCTTTGAGGCGTGACACTCTGTGAGGTGGCAGGCTGGGTGCCATCAGAGAGAGTCTGCATTCCCGTGTTAGCACTGGTGGTGGAAATTACGGCATACTCCTCAGATGAGGGGTTTTTAATCGAGAATTAAACCTTTTAGGACTCTCTGGACCCAAAGGTACTTTTTAGGGAAGTGTTGCCCATCGTTAGATTGGCACATCCTCTTAACGATCACTGGAGACCTGTCTTATTTTTTATTTTCTTTACATATTCAATAGAAATGCATATAATTTTATCCAGAACAATGTATTTTTCCCTACATTTAATATATAAAGGCCTTTTTTATATTCTGAAGTCTAGGCATTTACTACTAACTGTTCTTATGAGCCGTAAACAATGAAAATAGTATCAGCGAACTGGCAGCCACTACAACATGGTTTTTGAAAGAAGAAAAAGGCAGAAAGAGAGGGCCTAAGTAAAATAAAAGAAACCCTATAAAGCAGGCAAATTCTTCCTTTCCCTTCTTTTTCCAAGCAGTGCTTTGCAAATGGTTCTGGCACAAAGGAGCAAAAGAGCTACCTCTGTTTCCCACCTACCTGCCCTCCTCTCCCCCTCCTCTTAGACTAAGAGAAAATGTGCTGGAGAATTCCCCTTGCCCTCTTGCCTCCTGAAAACTTTCCACTCTGCTCCCCAAAACAGCAGTCAACAGCAGCACGACAGGATAGAGACAGTGAGAAGCAGCACTTTGTCTCCACAGACCCTCAAGATGTGGATAGGGGCTGAAAAGCTGTTGTAACCAAAGAGTAAACACACATGTGAGAGCTTATTTGACTAAGCTTCACTTAGAGTAGCCAAGTGCACATCCCTATTTCTGAGAATTTTGCTATTTTACTGTTATTTTACCGCTGTTAATAGCCAATGCAACCAGGATAACAGCAGAACTTTGTGTGTATTTCAACCTGCACTGAAACCCATCTAATTTAGCAGCGGCTCAAGTGTGCTTCACAGCAAATAGCCCAAATGCTGAGATGTATCAACAGCTGAGTTAATTTTCTCTGTATCAAGATTGTTTTGATAGCTTGGCCCTTCAGGAGTTAGAAATCATGAAGTGGTTCTTCTAACTGAATGGTCCTAACCAAAGGTCATTTCTCTTCTTGCCTAGGGTCCTGTGGATTTATTCTGTAACGGGAGAGTGGGTATATCCTCTCTTTGCTTTGTTCAGCCCAGCCGGCCTAGCAGCATTTTTCGCTGGTAGCTTTGCTGTCATCGTCTCTTTCTACAACTTTGGGGAGTTCCTCAACCGTATGATATGGGGTCAGTCCAAGCTTTGTTTTTCACTTCTATCCATATGAAAAAAAATAATTATCTAAAATGAATTCCTGTGATTGCCTAGGCAGGGGGGAGAGAAGGGGGCACTTGTACACTGCGGGGTGCCATCTGGGTGTCTGGTAGAGATTGCCGGGTCCTAACCAATTACTAGCACACACAGAACAACTGGAGCAGGAATCCCAACCCTACCGGATAACAGGCTGGGCCAGGTTTCTTCAATGTAGCTCAAGAAGCACCACTTACCAGCATTATCACTGGATTTTGAATTCCTCCTCAAACAAAAGTCCAGAGAAGCCAAATCTCCCTGGCTAACACTCTTACACCAGCATCATGTGGTGTTTGTCAGACTAAGGAATGGCACTGTTTACTAACAATTTATGGGAAGGCATTAGTATATCCAAGTGAAAGCATTGCAGCAGCTCCATGAGTAAAACAACACTTCAGAAAGTTTTACAAACTGTTGAGAACATCTCCCTTCTACTTTGGTAGTGGTTTAAACAGTAGTGATTTAAAGAAAATGAAAGACAGCTTCCTTGGACAAATGGGCAGTTAGGAAAAAAAAAACCTAGTTTAAGATGACACATTCAACAGGTAGAAGAAAGAACTGATGAAGCAGCTTTGGGAGTTTGGCATAGGATATTATGATGATGATTGATGATGATTATTATTATTTTCCCTTCTGGTTTCCTCTCTCCTTTTTCATTCAAGATTAAGTTTTTGAGGATGAAAGTGTTTCTGTCAGGAAAACGTGTGTATTTTATTTAGGACAAATGTGTGAACATTTGCAATTTCTTAAACTAGCTTTCTGATGAAAGAAAAAACACTGCAAAAACACCTCTGAAAATAAATAAGACAACCTCCCTCTGTTCTCAGGGAACATTTGATGCCTGATCCATTTTGTGAAGTCTCACATGCCTGTCAAGCCAAAGTAGAGTGTCTGTAGCTTGTCTCTCACCATCCGTACTCAGCTACCTAAAAGCAGCAGATTGACTTTCAAATGTGCTGAATAACCAACTTCACCGCTTGATACCTTTGCAAATAAGATGCTTGCTCTACATGTCCATGTTTGGAAATTTTGGCTGAATTCTATTCTGGCATAAACACGATGCGAGATGAGGATTGCTGGTAAATGAAAACAGAGCTGCAGCCTTTCTGCACTAGCTCTGGTGTAAGAGGCATCATACAAATAGTAACTATATACTAATCAAAGACCACATCAGCACTACAAGACAGTGTAGGTCTTTCTATGAGGTCCAATATCTGATACATCTAGGTATCAGATTTTTTCATCACCGAGTACGTATGAGTAATTCCAGGCCGACAGTATGCCTGATGGATAAGTTGGAGATAATCAGAATTAAAAAAATTTGATTCCCAAGGTGTTAATTGATCAGATAAAAGGTTGTGCCGAACAGAGATCAAAGTAACTGCATAAATTAGACTAATTTTGAACAGTTGAGTAAATATACTTGCTTAAGAGATGTTCATTTAAGAGATTTCTAAAGAAACTGGGACAAGCACTCAACTTTCTTTTCTGTGTGCACAAAAAGGCTGAAAAGCACTCCCAGTTGTGATAGCATGAACGTAACCTCAGAGAATACATATAAACATGGCATATGTGATATCCTCCATTGATATCTGGTGTGCTCTTGCAAGCCACAGAGGCCTCCTGTGTGTGGTGGGTCTGCCTCTCCATACGTACTTGATATTTTTCAAAGGAGCCACAAAATCGTGGCCATAATGATTACATGGTATTTTCATCCACGTGCAGGACACACCCCCTGAGCTACAGTTCCCCATGTTTGTGCACACTCTTGCTACTTCACATGCATCCTCAGCTCTTTGCCCCCAGGACAGGCAGTATTCCCTGGATTTGCTGCACACTGATAGAAGAAGCTGCAAGCTGCACCCCAGTAGCTGGTAACTGCGATATCTCAGGCTGCATTTTGGTTATACAGGGGATTTGGCAGCAATAACTTCTCAATAAGGTCCTGTCTACCACCCCTTACTCCTTCCCACTCCACCACACGCCTGTTTCCTGCAAGTAGGAGCTGTTCTCAACCTGGATCTTTTTCCCGATCCATTTCCCAGCTGTGTCCACCCAAGAGAAGGGTAGGACTTCTTTAAGCTGGTACTGATAACAAGGTCCCAATAAGCACTGAAACACAGCCAGAGGGAAGCTATTCCAAATTACAGTGTGCCAGAATCTTAATATGTTCCTGACTGAGACAAATCTCTGGCTCAGCATTGCCAGAGTAAAAAGAGCTGCAAACTGAAGGAAGATGCAATTCCAACATACCTTTCTTCTCACAGCAAAAAATGGCTCCACGTACTTTTTTTCATCCTACCCTTTGCTGTCTCACCTTCCCATCACAATAAGGGAGATGACGCAGTTAAAATAACCCTGCAGAAAAAAAAAAAAGAAAAAAAAAAAGGAAAAAAAAAAAAAGGAAAAAAAAAGGGAAAAGGCACAGACAAACAAAACAATCCTTGGTGGTAGAGGACGGACCTCAGTCCCCTGAAGGCACAGTTTGAGTTCCAGAGTAATGCAACTGTCCGCTGGGTTCCTCTAGGCACATCTGGAAACACCTTCTCCAATAACATCTGTAGCCACCAAGCAATCGGACCTGATGCTGGTGGCATCTGCCAAGGCGGAGCGCCCTGCCTGGGCTGCTGCCACCAGGCTTCTCCCCGAAGGCAAAGGCTCTGGGGCAACTTCTTTTTCTTTCTTTCTTTCCCACTTCAAGGAAGAAAGCTGGCTGAATTCGTGCCCAGATAAGTTGTGTTTATTCGAAGGTGCAAGGAATGATTAACAAATAGCTCCACATGAGTGGTAAGCCTGGTTTCCTTCTGAGCTTACATGCTGTGGCCAGCTGCAGGCTGCAAATGAAGCTTGTCCCACAGCATACCATGCTTCATATGGGCTCTTTTCCATGTTCCTTTAGTTTCAGGCCACTATCACTTTTCCTAAAACCAGCTAAATAAATATTCTACTTTTTTTCACCCTTAAAGGTATACTCAGTTTCAACTTATTCCAAAGTCTATGGATGGCAGCTTTCAGCTTCAAGCAAGTCATTTTTAAAGCTCTGTCCTGCGCTTGACCAAAATGATGCAGTATCATTTCTGAAAGCTGGAAAATCCAGGCTGTCAAATAATATAACCTTGTTATTCCTTTTCAGAACAACTGAAAGATGCCAGACCCTAAATTTGTTTTATTATTTATAGACAAACTGTTTCATACAGTATTGGAGGTTTTAAAAATGTATTCTCTCTCATGTGCCTCTCCCTCCCCTTGCACAGTTGGATTGATGGTAACTAAGGCAACCCAGCTGCACAGCCTGAGAGGCACAGAAAATAGTACCAGTAATGACCTTTTTTTTGTTTTAAATCCCAGAGTTTCTAGACAATGTTGAGCAATACAGAAACTCCAAAGAGGATAATTTGAAACAATGGGCTGATTCTTTTGCTGCCATAAATTTACCTCAGCCAAGAATTTGGCTGCAGGGTCCGAGTACCAAAGATGAACCATGCAATAGCTTCTCCTGTTGCCGATGGGTAGAAAATATAATGCAGGCAACTGATCATGTCACTTTGGCCAGTCAAACCGGAATCCTCAAAAATGAAGCAAAGCAGTTTTCCCTCGGGTTTTGCTCCTGGTGAGACAACAGATTCTTGGGAGAAATTTGAATCAAAGTTCTTCACAACAGGCAGAGTAAGATTTCAGGCAAGGGCTCTTCTCTAGCACCAGCATTTGAAGATGGAGCAGATTCATTTGTCTTCCATCTAGGGCACCTGAAAAAAAAACCAAAAACCAAAAACAAAAACCCCAAAACATTCATCAGCTTCTTCATTTCAATACTTTGAGATGCAAGTGGATAGCAGCTACAGCTAGCAACAGCCACCCGCTCCACCAGTGATTTAAATGCCTGTTGGGGGACACTGGCAAACAACTTGTGAGATTTTACAGCCACAAGGCCTCTGCCAAGTCCAGAGAAATGCTCATCCCCAGGTAGTGGGGCTGTCCTTCGGGAGAGATACAGGGCAGAAGGCAGCAGCTCCGACAGCCCCACGCCTAGATGCTCGCTGCCCTCCAGAAAGGAAACCTTTGTCCAGCAGCTGGCTGAGGAACATCAGGCAGGGCAAAGCCAGGATTAGATACTCTAAAGCAAGGGATGAGGCAGTACAACAAGCCTAAGAGCCATCGCTCTCAGGAAAAAGAAGAGACATGGTGGAATAACTTCCTCATGCCAAGTGCGTGGATGAATGTGTTCCTCCAGATCTTCTATGAGTTCTTGAGTGTCCTTGCAAAGACACTGGTGAAACATAGTCACCTAAGGCTGAGCTGAAGTTAGATAGCAATCTTTAATGTATTTTTCATTTTCTTTTCAGAGTACTTTTGCTTTCAATGTGTCTTCCAGAAACATATAACATGATTGTTTTCCCTGGATTTTATTGCTGTACTTCCGTGCTTGTGAAACCAAGCTCACTTAATCCCCCGTAGTCACCTATTGGGAAACCCAGCCTATGTGACAGCGCACGAACCTGCGCAATACAAAGCAATACTATAAAACAATTGAATCCTTGATGCTCTCATTCTTCTAGGCAGCTGCTGAGATTTCAGAACCTCAGCTGGCAAATAAAGGGATACAAAGGGCAACTGTGTGGGGTACGAAGCCATTCTACCACGGCACTGGTACAGGCTTATGAACAGCAGGTTTTATATGAAAGTTAAAAAGGTCACGTTCTGCAGGTAGTTATCAGTCCAGACACAGGTTCCACCCTTCAATATTACAGTATCCAGGAGGGATTTTTAAACTGAGCCTCCTTTCCAGAAGATACTTTCTTTTGTTCTATCATGCTTTTAAAAACTAAGAATAAGAGTCCAGGGTATATTTATTTTTTCCAGTGAACAAATAATGTTTATACCTACAATATCACTACATTGTCAGTGATAAATGGAGCTGAAATTTAAGCGGATTTACAGCCCTGAGTTTGCAAACTAAATACAAATACTTACTTTTGTCTCATCCGTTCATCCTAGTCGTGCCACAAACCTGTGATGGTGTATTTATATCCTTCATATTTGTCACTCCCCCAACTGCAGTTTACCCCTCGGGTAGAGGAGTCTAACTATTTAAAGGAAACCTGCACCATCTGTCACACGCCCTACTCTTGCTGACAAGTTTATCTGATGATCCACTGGAGGCAGACCGGATCGGAAGCTCTGGCAACCCAGGGCTTACGATTTCATCACTGGAGGCCAGACATTAACAGGTGCTTGCTAATATGCTGTTCCCTGGCCTAATAGGCTAGTCTTTTTTTTTTTTTTTTCCATTTTTTTTGTTCTCCCCCATCTTTGAAATATCTATTTGGTCGGTACAAAATACTTACAGGATCATTTGGGAAGGAAGAAATGGCAGGATTTTGTTCCACGTCAGGTCAATTGCCAAATGCTACACAGGCTGGAGATAAATAAAATATAGCAATTAGTGTTTCGGAGCCTCTGAGGTCTATGGACAAGGAAAGCACCTCTAAAAGAAGGTTCCCTGCAAGTAAATGATCATCAACAGGGAAGAAAAGAGGCTGAGACAGTGCATTAGATAAGGTACCCAAATATATTTGGTTATTGCCACACTTGGTGCCCCATGGCAGCATATCTGGTCTCCAGCTGGTGCTTCAGGAAGCTGCGGGTCTTCAGCAGGTCCTGTGCTGTCCTGGCCAGCCGTGTGGGGATGCTCCAGAGATCTCAGCTGCACGGATCAATTATCTGCTTGCTGCCTTTCCAGACAGGCTTTATTTTTAAAGCTTTTCACATATTCTTACACCAAGCTAAGTTTCTTTATTGACAGGTACTTTTCTCACTAGCAAAGCACCATTATTCTCAGTGTATACAGCCCGTGGTAGATTTCAAACCATTCCTCAGGAGTCAAGTAATCCCTTACTCACTGGGGATACCCCAGGCTCATTTGACTCCTGCAGCACTTCGGCACTAGCAGCTAGTCCAAGCCACACATTCATAGCTTACTCCCACTCCCAGACGGGTTTGGTTCCCCAGGGATGTTGGGAGGCAGGAGCCAGGTTCACGTCCTCCTCCTAACAGCATGCTTGACCTGCAAGAGGACTTCCCTATTGTGCCTTTTTTTTTTTTTTTTTCTGCTCCCGACAATCTCTTCTCCTCTGCCTCTATACAGGAGATTCAATAGTAATACTGGACTACAGGCGGAAAGGCAAGTGAATCCTCCTCTTCAAGCCAAACAATCTCTCCATGAATGCTGAAGCCATGAAGTAGAGGAAAATAAATGCAGCTGTGATAAATCCTTTCTCCAATGCATTGCAGCTTCTGGTGAAGCCATTATGTCATCAGACATATGGAAAACTGGTGGAAAATATGAAATGTTTGCCTCTTACATGATAACTCTGCAACTGCTATGAATAAGAAAACTGTGTTCATCTGTTTACACAGATTTCTCATCTCTTGCACAATGTACGTGAGGATGTGTCCATGGTTAAAACTCGTCACTGGTAAATGAACTCCCTCATGAGCTTGGCACCACTCTGTAAAAGACCTGTGAATGCAAGCCAGCTCTTGTTTGGATTGCCCTTCATCAAGTCTGGAAAAAATTAAGAGGAGGGATAATTCTAACAGTGCTGTGACTTCCAAGCTAGCTAGATAACAAATTGGGCTAATAAGGACTGTAATTAGGAATGTCTGCTCAGAAAGTTCACCATGAAGCCAAGTTCTTCTAACGAGAAACTTTCTGGAATATTAATATGCATAATAGCTCCCCTCCATTTTAACAGGAAATCTGAATGCAACACTTTCTTCCGTTTTCTTGGTTTCAGTTAATCTTGCAGCAAACGTAACCTCATTATACTGACTGTATGATTGCTTCGACAGAAAGCATGTTAATTTAAAGCACTGTTTAACATAAAGCTGCCTGCCATATAATTACACTCCATTCACATGTTTACTAATCTTCCTCAATATAGTTGATTTCTGTTATTAGCCTCAACATTTTGTTAAGATCTAAAACACTGGAGATCTGCTTTGCAAACTGCAATAAACAGGCAAAACTGACAGTAGTCTAAGTGTTCCTTAATGGTCAATGTGAAAAAGAAAGATCTCTGTTATTAGCCTCGCTTTTAAAAGACGATTTGAAACTAGTTGCAGTACTTAAATGTCTAACTCCATCTCCATTGCTAAACCCCCTAGCTTAGAGCTACTGTGTATGCAGTTCACCAGGGTGTTATTTTAATCTTTCAAATGCTGCTGGAGCTTAGTAAAAACGAAACACATTGTAAGCTGCCTGTGAGCAATAAAAAGATAATGTGTATACATAAGGTTGTTCTTCTCACATGTTAAGCACCTGATAAAATTCCAGTCTGGGAAGTTAACATACTAGGCTAGACTGTAAACTAAGCTAACTCAATGAAAGACACGCACGCATTCAATAATTCCCAGCTTATCTAGATAACTCGCTCCAGCTAACTTTGCAAGGGGAATGTAAGCAATTACACACACACACATCCCTCCCTCCTTTTCTGTTGAAGCTAAAGGAGAACATGGAAAGAAGTCAGCTGAAAGATGCTGGTCAAAGGAAATGTGTCTGAGAGACAGACAGAAGAAAAGCCATGAAGGTAATTAGGGAAGAGGGAAAAGTTCAGAAGACTCTCTGTACAGGTTTTTTGGTTTTTCTCTCTCTCGCTCAAATTATTTGATTTTGTAGCAATAGTCCAGTGCAAACAGTTTTAATGTCAGCAACTCAGAACAAAGCCTGGCCTCTGACATGGAGGGTTATAGTTCTTTCCATGTCCAACCAGAGGAGCTGAATGCCAGACCACATCCTCAGCTCCTGCTCGTGCCGGGACTGCCTCTGGGATCTGGCATGGTGACTGTGCTGCTGCACCACAGGGGTTTGAGGAGAATCATGGTGGGGTTGTTTCTTTCTTTGAAAAGGGTTCAGAAGAGGCACTGCTCTCTGCTGCGTCCTGCATGGGGAGGCGAGATCCCAGTCATGTGCTTTGGGAAAGCAATTAGGAATGCCTGTCCCTGAAAGACAAGTGTTGGGATCTTGGGTTTGTTTTGCTCCTTTCCCTGAAGCACACGGAGCCCTGTAAGGAAGAAAGCATGCATCGTTGTTCACAAAACATTTTCCCTGGGATTTCAAAAAGGCTTTACTGAAATACTCCAAGTAAGGATCTGGCTTTTACGACATTTACACTAGATTTCTCTTTCCAGTCTGTTTCTCTCTCTCATTCTATTTTGAGTTAAGTATGCAAAGTCAGTCAGAACTGTTTATTTATAGCTGTAGATTTTCATGGCTGTATAAATTAGATGTTATTACTGAATGAGATGCCCGCCCACTCACCCAGTGCAGCTGTACAGGAATCCTTTCCTGCTGCTTGATGGTACGCAGCCTCAGTCGGGAGGAAAACGACATGCTCCCGGTCAGATGAAGGGACCGCTGCTTAAACCCTTGGGCGAAAAAACCAGCAATTAATTTTTTCCACAGTACAATGTGCAGTATGACAACCACAATTACTTAATACTATTTAGACCTACCACTTCTGGTTGGCAGAGAGAGAAAATGAAGGTTTATATTCACCAGAGTAAAACCCCCGCAAACTAGAACCTAGCCCTGCACTTTTCTTTTTACAGGATTAAACATTTTTTTCTTTGGAGGGAGTTAGGGGGACAGGGACAGTCAGGGGAAGTAAAATTGGTTGTTATTTGAGACAGAGCACCACCAGAAAGTAAGGACCCATCCCATAAACACACAGAAAGCTATTTCCAGCAGAAACGGCTGGAAAGCATTATCCACCATGCTTAGGAACTTTCATTTTAGCTCACACCTTTGTAACAGTTTAGTCCCACAAAAAGCATAGGCAAGTGCTAATTTATTCCCTCCCCAATTTCCCACACAAATTTCTTGGTTTGGGTCTCTGCCAGAGCTTCAGGGTCACAATCTGACCTCAATAACGTAATTTAAGATTGTTCCAAGCCTTCAATGGAACTACTGGAGATCTACTTTGATGGATATGGGTCCAGGATCTGGCATGCAGAAAATATGCATTTACATTCTACCAAAGTGTCTAAAATAGTTGCCCAGGGATGCTGATATTCAATTTGAGACCTTGTATTCACTTGGCAGAGCACATAATTAAATATTTTGTGCCACAAAATTAACCAGAGTCTCAGGGGTATTGGTAAGAGGATGCTTGGAATCAACCATGAGAGCCAAACTAAGACCCATTTCCCAGGCAAGTTACCAGTAAGTACTGGAAAAAAATCATTGCATTCATATATGGGTTCATAATAATTTTTGTTAGCATTTAACCTTACTGATTATCTGTTTACCTCAGAGGAAGAGGTTATTGGCTGTGTGGATTTGTATGAATAAACCCAGTATCAAGTTCTGCTCTTGAACTCAAGCTACTGCTTACAGCTAAGAACTGTTTGTGATCAAATTAACCATTTGGAAAAAACAGCAGGTAAACCCCAAATACAATTACAATAGGCCAGACCTTGTAACAAGTGGTTGAAAGCTCCAAAGTGAATTTTTTGCCTTTTTAAAGTCTCCAGGGGACCTGCCCTGCAAGGAGTTCAGCAATTCTGAAGGGCAAAGCAAATACCTAAGGTGTTTGACGTCAATATGCTTTAATTTAACTTCCAGACATCGGTGTTTAAAAACATAGTTTTGAGTAAAACCTCTAGGATATGGCCCAATAATAGTTCTGAGCCATAAGATTTAATAACAACACATGGTGTTTCAAATGTCACCTTCTCTCAAATGCTCTCAAAACATTTAAGCAAACCTTCATGTTCCTTTCACCTCGAGAGGGTGATTTCCCTCACTACCCAAAGAGCAGCACACCTATAAGAAAATAACGCTTTTTTCTACACCCGAGACAAACAGAACTACCTCCTCCGAGGATGCAGGGTGATCTGGTTTCACTGTCAGGAAGGACTACGTTCCTCAAGGAGGAAGGATAGAAATCTCCATATACCAACACACACCTGTAATTCATTTAGAGATGTTCATTAAGGTTTGTGGTGTGGAACTGCCTAGCGATGATGCCATTGCCAGCTGGCAGGTAAAAGCCACAATTCGTCACTTAGTCTACTAGAAGTTTGTGTGCTACAACACACCATGACTTCTGTCTGGGTTTGGAAACACCAGTTTTTCCTTCTGCTGCTTTTCTTCCACATCGGGATCAAAAGCTCTGGTAGCAGCATCCCCTGGCTCTGACACAGCACTCTCACCCAGGGGGCCTGTCTGTGGGGAGTTCAGGCTTCCAGCTTACAAGCTCTGTGCTCCAGGGGTGACCATCCCCAGGCTCGGAGGTGACTGTCCCCAGGCTTTGAGGTGACCTTCCCCTCACAGGCTCAGAGTGACCAACCTCAGGCTCAGAGTGGCCATCCCCAGGCTCGGAGGTGACCATTCATTCACAGGCTCAGTGACCATCCCCAGCCTCAGAGGTGACCATCCCCAGACTTGGAGGTGACCATTCCCTCTAAGGCTTGGAGATGACCAACCCCAGGCTCAGAGGTGACCTCCCCAGGCTTGGAGATGACCATCCCCAGGCTCAGAGGTGACTATCCCTGAGCTCGGCACGACCATCAGAGGTGATGGTTCCCTCGCAGGCTGAGGTGACTGTCCTCAGGCTCGGAGCTGACCGCTCCTGTGGCGGCTGCAGCCTCCCTGCCTGGCTGTTGGAGCTCTCACCCAAGACCCCTGCAGGAACTCTGGGCTCTTCTCATCTAGGCCCACCATCACCCCTCCCTGCCTCGGGACCTGCCGCCACCACGGGCACAGCCCCAGCGCCGGAGCCAGGCAGGGACGGAGGACGCCTGTGCCCGGGCGGCAGGGCCGGTGTTTTGGCCGTTGCTGCCGCCAGGCCGCGGGCAGCGGGCCCGTTCCGGAGGCCTCTGCCTCCCACCGGCGGCACAGATGCCTTCAGAGCGGGGCGATCGCTGCCGCCGGGCTCCCACGACTCAACACGGGGGGCAAAACGCTCCCCCGGCCCCGCGCTCCTTCCGCGGCGTCTCCACAGGCCGCGGCGGGGGGGGCGGGGCCGCGGCTCCCGAGGCGCCACAGCGCCACCTGGCGGGGCCCGCGGGCGCCCCCGCCGCTGAGCCCCCGCGACAAGCGACAAGGGGGAGCGCGAGCTGCTTCCCCCCCCCCCCCCCGCAACTCCAAGTTGTTGCAAGCTGTGGGAAACGCTGCAGCTGTGGGTTATTTTAACGTCACCGGTGACGTTCAGGGGGTGCCACAAGGGCACGAGCGGTGTTAATTAATATTGCGGGACCCGCCACCGACGCAGCAGGCTGGCCTGGCTGGCACGAGGTGGGGGGGCTTTGGCCATTGCCCACACGCATCTGCGAGCCCACGCCGAAAGGGGAGCCCCCACTCTGCCCCCCGACCCCCCCACAGCCCACCAGCGCTGCTACAGCCCCAGCCACAGGCAGAATAAAGAGCAAATTGGTTATTCTGCTCAGCACATCCAACAGCTGTGTGCACGAGCAAAGAAAGAAAAGTTCATAGACCACGTTCTTTCCACCCACGGTCTGAGCTTTGGGGGCGCTTTGCCTTCTTTTATTATTATTATTCTTTAAACCACATGTTGCCAAATGGCTTTGCCCTTGAGTCACTCATGCCTTGAAATGGGCCACCACCTTTTGAGGAACAACCCCTAGGCTCTAACCCATGCAAGGCACCTTCCTCTTGCCAGCTGCCAAACAACAGCCGTTGTTCCTGCAGCATCCTCGCCAAAAACCATCCTCGCCAAAAATCATCCTTGATGAAAACCATCTTCACCAAAAACCATCCTCGATGAAAACCATCCTCACCGAAAACCATCCTTGCCAAAAACCATCCTCGCCAAAAACCATTCTGTGTGCCACGGCCCTCCTACTGCTGCCTTTGCAAAAGTACTTACAAGCTCCAGAGGTGATTTTATGGATGGTGTGCTGCACAAATAAACTCAAAAAGAGCAGGGTAACTTGAAAAAGTGGGTAGAAATGTTGGAGGTGGGTGGAGTAGGAATAAGAAAGTGGTAGGGAACAGAAACACCACCACCCCCATTATAGGGAAAAGTTTGTATCAAAAGATAGTGTTTAACTTAAGCAGCTGTTTTTATGCTGTTGCATAAATGAAAACAAAACACAAATATTTGACTACTCTGTCCACGTGCTTGTATCACTAAAACTTGCATATTATTCTTGAGCAGGGTGGTTGCACGATGCACCTTACATGACGCTTTCATACAGCTCTGATTTTAGAAAGAAAATGAGTTGCAAAGAGGGAAAAAGTTACGGAAATAGTCATCTTTTATTCCCCCCACCACTCCTTTCTTCAATTTTTACTACAACTATGCCAGTGTTGGTTCTCAAGGCACAAACATCAGTTTGAATGAGTATTTGTGAGGGAACATAAAATGGCCGCCCCTCCTGGTTGGGGAAAAACGTTATTTGAAGATGAAATAGCTGCAAATCATAGGGATCGCAGGCACACAGCAAAATTTGCACAGCCTGCGGCTTATGGGTGGTCGGTACTGAATTTAAAACTTTGCAGAAAAACATAATAAAAAAAAAAGAATAAAGAAAAAAGGGAGTTATTTCAAAGTGCCTCCTTAATAACTGAATTTATTTCCTACATATCGTTCAAAAAATAGCAGTGAAGGATCAGCTTAGCTTTTCTGCCATCAATAGTCCAGGCCACAGCAGAGGCATCTTAGATAAAACATGGAACTTTGTATTGTGGTTGACTGTGTTGTACATTTCCTCATATAAAATAAAGATTGCTTGTTTCTATCAGTAATACATTTATCTTATTGATGAAGAAAGCCCTGAAAGAAAGGACAAATCCACATGCATGCTGTGCATGGTATGAAAGTTTGACTTTCGAGTTCTCCTTTACATTTCTGCTTCTAGTCATCAGTCTACTTAGTCATCCCAAGTCCCAGTTCTAGACTCTGACACAAATTTAGAGCTCAACTTTGACCCGGAGTCCTGAATTATAGGTGTAGAAAAAAACATAGCAGGCCAAGAAAAGTCACCTCAGCTATTTCAGATGAAAGCTAATTTTAAAAAGCCATTTTTTTTATAGTCCAGTCTAAAATTCTGGCATATACTGAAGCCAATATTTCCACGTAATGCTATCCAATTACAACATATTTAATAACCACAGCATTTTTATTGCTAACAAAACGTTGCAAATGACTGCTCTAATGGGCCTCTGTTTAGCCATTACCGGCTATTTGATAAACGATCTGCAGTGTTAGAAGGTCACAGAATAATAGACAAACACTGGGGTGGGGTGGGGGAGAAAGAAAAAATCAAACCCCAAGGGGCCAGCAAGCCCAGGCTGTGGGAGAGCCTCGGTTACGCTTGTTTTCCATATGACCATCCCTTAAAAGGGAGAAAAACATGAGCAACGTAAAGCAGTCTATAGGCAAAGCCTGCATCCCCCAAGCTCTGTCCCTGGTGGCACATCTATATACTCATCGTACAAGCATGTTCCACGGAACGGACAGCTGTAGTAACTTCCGCCTGGGGGGAGCCAGCATCTATACGTCTAGAGAAACCAGCAGGTGGGTCCAGGTCTGACCACCCGAGTCCACCCGGTGCAAGCTGCTTCCAGAGTGGAGGGAAAAGACACGACCTGGAGGAAATGGTGCAGGAGGTCACTCTGTTGTCATCGGCTGGGGAAAAACCCCCAAACAAAACAGTCACAATGGAAACGGGGTTGATCTGGTCAATAGGCGGACAGAAAAAATGCATTTCCTTTTAGGAGTTTCTGGTTTGTTTTGCTTAATTGCTGGGGGCTGGAGTTCCCCAATTATCAGAGCACTCACAAAGCACTCCTACATTTTCTGTCTGAGCGTGTCAGTGCACTCTCCTATTCCCCAATGAGAAAGACATTTTTAACAAATTGATAAGCTGGAATTTTCCCATACAGTTGCTATCAGGCGGTCGGAGCGCTGCATGGCATGTTAGAAATGAAAAAATGTGCTTATGCTCTTGTCTAACTTGGACTAACCCTCCAGTTCCTCCTCCCGCCTCATCTCAAGGCCAGAACCAGACAGGGAAACATCTCCCAGGCTACAGCACTTGCCAGATTCTGCCTCGTGCCCTGGGTTGGGTCCATTTGCACATCTACCTTAACAGATGGGGAGTTTCAACAAAACAGAAAAAAACAGTAGCTGAAGGAATGAAAAATACGCCGTCACATCAAACATTAGCAACAGGCTCGCAAAGCCCACCACCCCCTTTATTTCTGTGTTGCCTCACACACTCCGAGGAGCCATCAGTCCAGCGTGATTGCCCTCAGACAGACTGAAAATAGCTGAGACCTGGGTTTGTAAGGGAAAGCACGCTCACGGGGGTGGTGTGGGAGGGTTTTCCTGCGGGAGATAAGCAAGGAGCACAGGGGAACGTACCGCTTGCTAATATACATGCCATGGAACACCTAGAACTCCCAAAGTGCTGAAGAGGAGGTTTAGCTTTGGGCAAGCGGTACAGTCATAGAATAATTTCGTAATTAACGGAGGAGTTCCTGCGTTTTAGTCTACTTGTGGTGAGCTTTCGGTCCTCCACGGTGTCGGGAGCAGCCAGGGATCAGGCAGCAGCGGGTGGCACCTCCGGCAACAAGTCAACAACGTGCTGCTCCAGGTGGCCGGCATGGGCCAGCTCAAGGACCCCTCTTCCTGCCATTGTTATTCCTGAAGCCCTGGAATTTCATCCAGATGGATTTGACCCCTCGCTAAACAGCCGGTGCATACCACCCTGATGAGGGTATTCCTGTGTGAGGAGAGGATGGGCTGGGGGGTGGAGGATGTCTCACTCCATCCCTGCCCAGGTGACAGGACATCCCTGGCTGGGATGGGGAGAGGATCTGTGCACCTTGGGTGCACTCCACCTGCAGCGACTGCTAAAGGGGAGAGAATATAATGCAAAGGATGCAGTTCTTCACCCAGCTTGCGTTTGCTTGTGGAAGAAATTCAGTAAGTGCCATTTATGCCCCATGCTTTAGGAAAAGTCTGTTACTATTTCAACTTTTCAAGTCTGAAGTACATTGCCCTTTCCTACAGTGCAGCTATCAGTCTGCCACAATGCCTTGCCACGCTTGCATATAGTTTTTATTTCTGCACATACCTTATAACATTTTTTTTTTAATTTCTGCACATACCTTATAACAACTTTGCACAGCATTCCCCTGCACAAGCACTGGCCTTGGTTTCTGCCTGGGAGAAATACTCGCTTTGCAGGACAGCTGATTATTCTTTGTGGGTTTTTTCAAGTATTTTCTGTCCATAGGATGATGTTCATAACAGTTTACTGCCACTTAGCCTCTGACATCTCAGATGATGCTCCAGTTCCACACTACAAGAATACATCCGAGTGGTCTTTGCCTTGTGATTTGATGGATATAGCCACGCCAAGGATGACTTCTGGTTTTATGTTTTTCTGAGCCTCACACTCCTAAAAAGCTTTGTCCTGTTCTCAAACCTCTCCATCTGTGTTTTTCCCCTCATATTTGTACCAGAGTATGCCCTGCTAAAATTGTCTTCACGCTACTAGACCTCAAAACGTATGACAACATTTTATATAACACAGAATGATCACCAGTTGGTAGCACAATCTGCTTCCAGCTGCCCCACTTTGCCCTTCACCATTCTATTCCTCCAGCCTTTCTACAGGAGAAACTTCACAACTTATTCCATGACAAGGCTGCTGATGTCCAAGGACAGGTCACTGCCACCACTTCAACCTTGGTCACCCAATTTATCCCTCAGCCCATTCATGAAAGCATTTCTAAAAGCCAAATATTGAAGAAAGCACCTAAATTTGAATCCAAGTTTTGCCTTCGTAACTGGTTCTCAATTTATACTCAGGGCATCCCCTTATCCCCTGGAGGGGTTGGAAAGATCGGGACCACCTCAAACTTTCCTGTCTTAAACAGACTGAGTTAACAGGAAGGCTTCTTACCTCTTTTTTCTCCCCTTTCCTCCTCCTCCATCCTAGACTTGACTCCCTAGCAGATGCCCATCACCCACCCTCTACAAAACGCCATATTCCCTCTCAAAGTTTCCCTCCTCCTTCCTCTCAGGACCTCCCAGAAGCACCATTCCTCTTCATTCTCCTGTTCCAAACTTCTGCTCCGAGGCAGACATGGAAACTTTATCAAACATTATTAACCCTAGATAACAAAGAGTTAGTTATTCAGGAAAAGGTCCATAGTTTGTTAAATATTAATAGAGGTTTTGGCATCCCAGGGCCACGGCTTCTGTGCAGCTTTAAGCAAGAGGGAAAGTCAGAGAATAATAATCAGAAATTCTATTTCAGCAGATTGACTTCCCTCCTAAGGGGATGTTAAACAATCTTTTGTTTGAACAAATCTCCAGGTACTTTGGGTAGGAACTTCAGCTGGGTGTCAGCATAGCTCTGTCTGAAGTTAGTGGGATCACGTCAATTTAAGACTGGAGTTGCCAGCCTCGCATAACGTAACTCTGTATTATGGCTCTTTCATCTAAGAAAATCTAAATATCCCCAAAATACTAATTAAGCCTAAAAATAGGACAAATACTTTAATACCATATGTAAAAGCAGGGAAACTGAGTCTTGAGAAGACAAGACCCCGGTAATCCATGATATCTGCTGCTTCTGGATGGGTACACATGAAAATGCCTCAGGATAGGATTTTCAGTACAGTTTGGCACAACAGAAGTCAGGGGAAATGGTTGCCTGACAGTACTTCTGATGTCCAGGTCGTAGAGGTCTCATACTGGATTACCCTCAAACAGAAAAAGCACATAAACCAAAAGCTACTTTTAAAACACATGAAGCTAAAAGGCCCAGTCAGAACGCTCCAAACATCGGAAGAGGATCTGGATCTTCTGCCTCCTGGCACAAGACCCTCATTTCATTCCCTTTGTCTTTTACTGGGCTTTGGATCAATACATGCAAGAAATGTTTCCACTGGGCTTTAACTTTGGCCATCCACTCAACCATGTGCTCCCGTACAGTCGCGTGCTATCATTATGGTTTTAATTAGTAAAGGTTACACCGGCTGCATCTATTGTTTCAGTAAAGTTTGGGCCACAAAGTTCACATGGTCACACTGAGCCGAAAACAGTGGTTATCAAGTAATCAAGCTAAGCACATTTGTTGCAATTACAGCTCCCTATTTGTTTTATTCACACTCACCTTCCTCCCCTGCCTTCCCTTCCCCCGAGCCCCACCGCCAGCTTACCAGCCTGCAGCGGGACTGTTGCTTTGTTGTGAGCAGTGACCCTGCATCATGTAGACAGCTGAATTAAGTCCTATCGCTGTACCGATCTAAAGTGACATTTTGACAGGGGCGACACGGGTGTACCTTGGCAACGAGGCTGCGGTAAACGATGTTACAGCAAAGAGACACCATTTAAACGGACAAAGCACATTGTTTGTAGCTGTGCCGCATTGAGTTCAACCTCAAGCCAGGCTGCTCTTAGCCGGAGGATTCAAATGCCAGAACTGACTGAGAGTTCTTCCTGTGCCAAAACAATAACGATAGATAAAAAGGGATTTGGACATTCTTCCCCTTTCACTTCATCCCGACTCTAAAGAAACAAACAGCTTGATCATACAGGCATGCAATCAGGTATTTTGAAATAAAAGTGCACACAGAAGACTGAAATTGTAGAACAAATTCTGTTCTCAGTTGCACTGGCAATGGTCACATGTAAACTACATCAACATTTTGGCCCCTGCAACTTAGCAGAACTTCCATCTTCTACTGGTAAAAAAGGTTATGTCTGATAACCTACATAAAGTGATTATTACCTGATACATTGCTCCATATGGCTGTTTTCTTATTTACATTTCACCCATCTTGGACTGTGCCATTGAGCAAGTCCATTTTACTTCTAGATTCAGCATGTCAAGTTTTGGTTCTTAGGAATTAGCATGAGGTACTAATGCTCAGATCACTGCAATGAATGCTGATATTCAAGCTTTTCAATAGGTTAGTTTAAAATGGCTTATTAATTGATTGAATTCAATACCTGGAAACTTAGATGGGTAGTCTTACCTATTTAAGCCTTGCCTGGTTCCATTTATTTATGCCTTTTAGAGGTTCAGCTTACTCATAAGTGTAGTTTGCCACTCCACTCTGCTTTTCACGGTCTTTAACCCACAACATTAAGAGTACTTCAGCCAAGGTTCTTTTTGTTTGTATTCTGCCCCAATAACCCATTAAGTCCTATGCTTTTCTCAGAAGCAAAATGAAGATCAGAATCTCTTTCTCTGTCTTTTATGCTCTATTTATGAAAAATCAGTTTTTCTCATAATTAAATGACACTAGAACTGTGGAGCCTAAACCAAGCTGCCACCATGATTCACAGAAAAAAAAAAAAAAAAAAAAAGCAGGGGCTTGCAACACAGCTATTTACAACAGCCTGGCACACAGCACACAACCTGCTCTCCTGCTTGCACAGTCAAGGATGTGCAAGCCCACATTTGACCTTAGCTTCATGGCAGGCTAAGAGTACACGTGTGGTTTGGTACTCGGGGGACACAGGGCAGTTGTTAAGGCCCTTGAGCATCTCTGGAATGGAACCAAACCAGGTGACCCAAAGGTGCCTTCCTGGAGCAATAGCCTCTTCCCAGAGACCAGCTTCTCTTCTTTAACTTCCCCCATGAGTTTATCTCTCCACAGCTTCTCCATATAGAGGAGCCTTAAGTAGCTCTTCTTCAGCTCTTTAGCTTGGGAGAAAAGGATGCCAGCTATCTTGAAATCCAGCAGTGAGCCTTCCATCAAAACCTGTTTAACACAAGGTGTATTCATGGGCCACACAGGTCTATTCTTAGCAGAAAACTTCGTGTCTGTCACAGGATAGTTATCTTCTTTTTCATAAATGCAACCACAGAAAAATCACATTCAGTTTAATTAAACAGTAAGCTTCACCCTTTTCCCAAGAATTAAAGAGGTTTCAAATACGGTGGCAAAACCAGACTTCTCTAGATCTCAGAACAAATGAAGCCAAGGCCCTGGAGACAACTATTCTTGGAATCCCCCCCCAAAAAATTAAGGAAAAAGATGTAGGCAATTCTATGATAAGAGATCAGAGGTCAGATCTGATAGAGCAAACGGACTATTTTTGTTCTTTCTCAAAAAACAAGCAGGACGATCTGGTCAGGATTCCTCAAAAAAATTGTGCAAGAACTAACTTTCTTCAGAAACAGAATGGCAGGTAGTATCCCTCTTCTCAAGCATCTGTTCTGCTTTCCCAGCTAATGTATTTTTAAGCACAGTATTGATCAGCTTTGATTCAATAGCAAGTTTTCCTGTGACTACTCACCCATAACGATGAAGATTTTTCCTCTTCAAATGCAAATAAGCAGCAATATAATTTCAGAACAGTAGGTATCAAACCATACGATGACTTGTACCTGGAAATTAACAGTTCAGAAAGAAAAAGAAAAAAATATTATTTATTCTTAATAAAACCAGATTTAAATACTTCTCTTTTTTTATACCTACTTTTTTAATGCCATCCCTGACCTTCATACTAATAATGGCTGTAGGTATCTAAACTGGGTAGCTGATAGAGACACAAAGAGGTTCAGAACCAAGTTACAGGGTGCTGTGCTGTAACGCTGGCTGGTGACTCAGCCCCACGCAGCTGATTGCTCACAGTGGGATGGGAAAGAGAATCAGAAAAGTAAAAGTGAGAAAACTCATGGGCTGAGATAAAGACAGTTCAACAGGCAAAGCAAAAGCCATGCACACCAGCAAAGCAAAACAAGGAATTCATCCACCAGTGCCCATGGGCAGGTGGGTGTTCAGCCGTCCCCAGGGAAGCCGGGCTCCATCGCCCATAATAGTGACTTGGGAAGACAAACATCCCCACCTGCCTTCTTCCCCCAGTTTATGACACCATATGGTATGGAATATCCCTTTGGCTAGTTCGGGTCACCTGTCCTGGCTGTGTCCCCTCCCAATTTCTTGCCCTCTCGCTGGCAGGGCTCGAGGAACTGAAACGTCTTTGACTTAGTACAAACATCACCCAACAAGGACCAAACCTATCGGTGTGCTATCAACACTGTTCTCACACCAAATCCAAAACACAGCACCGTACCAGCTACTAAGAAGAAACTTAGCTCCGTCCCAGCTGAAACCAGCACACAGTGGTAAGTACCAGCCATATTTCATTTAACTCTGTGTGAAACACCTAGTTTGCCTGACCTCAGCAACCTTTTGTGTTTCTTTTAGAGCACAGAACAGTTTCCATTTTCTTAAAAGTGGTGCCACTAATGGAAAGAACTCAGTGCTACTCATTGAGCATGATTTCTAATACAATTCATCTGTCACTAGAGCAAATTTGTAGCACAATGAAAAATGAGTGGCGTAGTTTCGTACTGGAGACTTTTCACTAGCTATTTCATTCCTGTGGTCTGAAAATGCTTATAATTAAATCTGACAGACACAAGAAATTACTTAACATGAGGCTCACACAACACAGGCTCCCGAGAAAGGCCAGAACAGCAGATACTCCCGTTTCAGGCTCCTTTTGCTTCTCGATGAACAGTGACACGAGCATGTTATTGCACGAGCACTATTTATTGATTGAATGACTCCAGGCTCTGGTACAGTCTCCTCACATGAGGCATTCGGCTGCCGCGAGGCTATGCAGCACGGAGGAGGGCGGCACGGGAGGCAGGATGCTATCCCTGTGCCAGCTAGTGAGCACCAGGGTACCCTACAGCTGACATACAGGTGAAAAAAGACTGCGTCCACTTTCTGCCCCTCCTGGCAACAATGCTAGGTTCTGTTTGTTTTCCATTTCTCCACCTCTTTCACACCAACCACAGAGTAAGAAAGGAGCATAACGGAGAGACCTTGGGAAGTTCTGACAAACCAAGCTTTTATTTTTGAAGCTGCATCTGCATCCACGATTTCTGCAAGTGCACGGTGAGACCAACAGGAGGACAAAGAGGCACCTGGAAAGTACAACGTTATTCCACTGCCTTCGAGTCAGCTTCTCAATTCTTTCCTTTGTGTGCAAGAGTTCAATGAGCCTAAAAGAGTATTTCTTATTAGAAATGTTAAGAACTGCTTAAAAAAAAACCCACAGTGGTGTAGGAGCAGGAATCAGAATTTTGCATAATGGATACACAAATATTTTAACAGTGAAGCTGGTGACGTCGACTTACTTTTTACTCCACAACTTGCTTTTGCTTTCTTCCCTTATGGTCTTCTGTGTGTTGTACATATGCTCTTCCAGTGTGAGGTTGTGGTGGCAATATGGACAGCAGCCCTCACCTGCAACAATAAGTGAGCCTTTACTTACACCGTCTATATCCCATGCCCCTTAAAGATGCCGAATTGTTTGCTTGTGTGGTGGTGTTTTTTGAGGAGCATGTGACTTAGAAAACATGCTTGCTTGCTCAAAATGCTGAACAACTTCACAGTGTCTCACAGGGAGGAAATATAACTAATAGTCATCTTTTTAAACTGGCACATGAGTAGCAATAGTGCCTCATGCAGTGTAATTGCTGCTGTTTCAAAAGGTGACTGTAAGCACGGATGCCTATATGGCACCCTGCTGGCTGTATGCTATTTGAAAGTTGCTGTGGTTTTGTGTGATTTTCTTTTTTTTTTTTTTTGCTTTTATCTTCTCTGTAAAAGCAACAGTTTGACTTTAAAGCAGAGCCTGGCAGGCAATTTAACTTACCAGTGACAAAACTGCGGTCTCTTATAGTGTCTGATATCAGAAAAGAGCAAAGAAAAGGGAGATAAATTCTGAGAATTATAACCCCCCCAAATTCTAAATTCCTGTGGCTCTTCGTAAAAAGACAGCTATGCAAGGCAGAAGCAGACAATTCATTTCTTCTGAATCATTTATTACTGCCATTTCCCCAAGCAATGTATCTAGATTATCCACTGTCACCTCAAACAGGTTCACAGGGTGATGGGTTAACTCGGGTTGGGGGGAACCTAAGGAGATCACTCCTGCTAAAGCAGAGGCAGCCATGAACATGGGGGTTTTAAAAAACAAATCTCCCACTCCTTTTTGTTTATATCTTAAACACCACATGCAACTAGAAAGCAGCCTCCTTCTCATCCAGCTTTTGAAAACAAATACATCTTAATGTTTTGGGTTTTTTCCCTGTTTAAAATACAAGGGTATTTATTTAACGATGACAGAACATGAAGCTTTCCTATCATCCGGTACTCAGAGGAGGATGCAGGGAAAGAAAACCCTCTCTTGGTAAATAGATACATTAGCACATACAAGAGAGGACATGTGGTGACAATGGAAATGCTGATATATGATTTGTACCAGTTAACTCCAGGGAAAACAGGTAAAGCCTGCTATTGCTTTCAACAGAGTTATGGTTTTACCATATGGAATTACAATGATGTAAACCCAGACTAAGTGAGCTCATAATTCGTCTTTTAAATCTAGTCAAAAGACGTGTTGGGGAGAGGTAACATTGACCAGTAATTATGGTTTGACTGAGACAGTATTACAAACGAGAAGTAGCAGAACAGCTCAGAAAAAAAAAAATTCTCCACTAACCCAAACCTCCCTCAAACCAAAATCTTTATTTGCAGATCTCACTTGGTTTGCCATGCTGTTGTTCACATATAGCAAACTTGACTTTAAGCCCAGGAGAGCTTAAGAGTTCCCAGGAAAGAAAGTGGCTCAACAACAGAGTAATAAAAAGCTAAGAAACTCCGCATCATGCGCTGAGCTCGGAACCGAATGTCTGCCCAGGGAGTGAGCTAATGCACAATGTGATGAAGTAGGAAGTTGCTAATGACAGACAAGCTCCAAACTGAATTGTTACTGGGGAGTCTCAAGTGCCTATCAGATGAAAAAATAATTGCAGCAAAGGAAAATATAAGAAAACATCAGGAAAAGAAAAAAAAAAAAGACTATTCTTATGCTGTATTGGATGTGGAATGGTCTCCCCTAGCGAAGAGCATTTGCCTCATATCTTGAGTCACTTTTCCAAAGTTTTGTTAAAACAATTGTAAATACACCTCTTAAAAAAAACAGAATTGCATTGGCGGGGGGAAAGACACAGTAATCCAAAGGGTCTTTTCTATCTCTAATTACCATGACCTCAGCTGGACATGCCCAAAAACTTTTAGAGAGGAATGTGTGTTAACATTTACATGAGGACATGGGCCCCTGGGGAGATGAATGCATAATTGCTCCAGCAAAGAAACACCACCTAACTAGTCAGGAATGAAAAGACATTGTACACACAGCCAGTATTAGTCCAGTCGGGAAATTTCTTGTCTTTTCTTATTTTTTAATTACCATCAGCAGCCTCCCAGTGTAATCCAGGTGATCAATTTCAACTATGTTTCCTAGCCCAGTTAGCAAGGAACCTCCCTGATTTCAAGTCTCCTTAAAGTTCAGATTAACAGTTTAATTTAGCAATATTTTATAATGATTAAAAAAAAAAAAAACACAACAAAAACAACAGATAAGCAAAAGGCTCTTTTGGGAAGAAATTGCAGCATGTTTCAGATATTCTTTTCACTGAATATGCCCGCCCTCCAAAAAACAATGCCCATAGTAATCAGGGTTGACTGAACTCCTATTGTTAACACTACTTAAATCAAAAAGAATTTTTCAAGCAGCGTTATAAATATTTATATGTTGTCTACTGGAACATTTTTAGCTGCAAAAAAAAGCTTTTGGCAAAAATATTTCTATTTTTGCTTAGTTTTCTAATCATAAAGAATTTCATTTTTTTAATATAAAATTGTTACCAAAGGTTTTCAGAAGCATTATATGTAAGTTTTTTGTTTACAGCTTTCAATTCAACAGGCACATAAAAATGTCATGAGAGATTAAAAAAACCAACAAACTTCAAACCACATCCATTAAACATTTCCTGAGAGGGAAAAGGAATTACTGACATTTTTATTGTTTTATTTTTAATAATAAGAAAGCACAACTGTTTTGTTTCAACAGCAAGTTCTGAGGACTTGTCAGAACAAACATTACTAAGCACTAACGTGCTGATAGTTGACTGCAATTACATTCAGCCTTCCTAACTGAAGAGCTTATTGGTATAATCAATGTAAATCTACGTGGTTAAACCAAATTGAAGGATTAACATCAAAATCAGCACGGGATCATATAACCAGATGAAACCGTAGGCATACTACATCACTGGCTTTTAGTATCCGAGGCAAAGACCTGGGAATAATATCAAGAATGGAGTTTTGAGCAAGGTGAGGAGGCTTCCCTGGCCTCAGCTTGACATGGAGCTGAAATCAGGGAAAGGTTTTGTAGTTTTAAAGGTTTTTTTGCACCCCAAAACCTGCCCACCACCATCAAGGCAGCGCTCAGCCCTGAAACTTGCTGAGACTGAAAGCACTGGAAAAGCACTTAACCTGCAGACATAAGCCTCTGGCTCTCGCTATCAACATTGTCAGTGCTGAAGATAAATATCTGAAGAGAACAAAATTTACAGTTTGGGATTTTTCTGGTGTTGAAATGATAAGGGAAAAAAATCCTGCCTGGTACTCCGCAGTGATATAACTTTTTTTTTTAGTCATTAATAGCATCCAAATTGCCTTAAAAGCTATGATAGGGAAAGGGTAATTTGAAAGAAAGATCAGAGTATGAACTTCTACCCAGTCTCTGAGGGAGGTGGAGATTTTTTTATTATCATAATCATCATTACTTTGTTATTGTCTTGAGATTAGCCTTAACGACAAGAGCTATTTTTGAAACCAAAACAACAAGTGAAAAATCCTTGGGTAGAGAGCCAAGGTTTCCTAGGGCACTGTTCCTTAGCTTGGTATTTAGACATTCTAGAAAACACTTAAAAAAATAAGTAAATTGCTTTATAGCTTTTTTCTTTAAAGCAATATAGCTGCTAGCCGCAGTGCAACACTGCTCGGTGAGGCTGAACCACACCTGGGGTGGAGATGCACATCTGCAGCGGAGCTTGGGGTGGCAGCTCCAGCATCAGCACCGCTGCACCAGCATCAGCACCAGCATCAGCACACCTTCCGCACCCTGCAGAGGGACCACAGCCCTGCCAGGGGCACCTTTTGTCTGTGCCTCAGGATACTCCTTGCCCTCCAGGTGAGGGAAAGGGCTTTGGTCAGAGACCCACCCAACCATGCTTTTTTACCATCCTTAACTGCTTAGCAGCATCTCTAATCCCAGATATGCAGCCCAAGTAGAAGTGCAGTAGGTACAATAAATCGCTCCTTTCTTCTCTTTTCCCTAAGAGACCCTTGACAACTCTATAATTTGGATCTTATGCTTTATATTGGCCAGCCTATACCCACTAAAAGCATGATTATATTTTTTTTCCTGAAGTCACCATAGGTCTATACACTGCAGAGACTTCACATGTACACTCATATATGTAAGTATCCTACAAATCACCATACACATGCATATGCTCCCTGCAGACTGTGTTTGCACACAAGCAATGCTCTTCTAAAACGCAGCTAGACTGTTTTTTGAAAATATCAAACTTAGTAGATTGCACAAGATAGATGCATATCAGCAAGGAATTTAAGTATGTACCCCAACTTTAACTCATTGAAAACAACATGTGTGCAGCTGAATATATGTTTACCCATCTTGCTAAACTGGAAACTGTAAGATTTGCAAGGAACTGCTACAAAATAAATTAGGAATTTCTTGTTCCATTTTCTCAGTTGGGAAGGCATAGTTAAAGATTGGAATGGCAGTGTAATGAATGTAAGATGAAAGATATTTTTCTGTGTCATGAAAATTCTCATGAATAAAAAAATTACAACTGACGTTTTTTCTAGAGATGGTTAGGGAAATTAAAGAGTTTTTGCTATCAGCAAAATGTGTTTTTTAGAGGGTCATTCCTCTGTGTAGGGGAGATAGTGGGCACCTGTTCCCAAAAATATAATGGCTTGACTTGTGTCCTTAATTAAGATAATTAAGTGCATACTGGATTAAAAATGCTGTTCTACAGGGATCCTGCCAAGCCTACAAATGTCTTAATGTCTACAGTGTTACCATTCAAGAACTGCAAGATGGTTTGGCAATGAATTCCTAAAAAGGGATTGTTTATTTTCTTCCCCTCAAAACTCATTTTTTAAAAAGCCTAAAATAAAAAGGCACACAAAAAAAACCCTGGCATCTGCCCAACTGTATGTTGGAAATAAATTATGAATTTGCACTTTGCAAAGTGCAAATTCAGCCCGTGTTTTGGAAGCCAGGGGTTTTATGGGTTGCCCTTTGTGTGTCGCTGAGCTCCTCTGCACCTGTTTCATACTGTACATACTTGGAATTTTTCTGTATTCTTTATCATTTCAAAGACAGGAATATAAACAACCCTGCTTTTCCTGCGATGACTGCCTCTCTGTGTGTATGTATATGCATCACTGAAACTTCCTAGACTCCAGTGCTGTTTTCTCTTGCCAGACACCCCTGTGGGTCTTCCTGAACAGCAGGCACTTTTTCAATAGCAACTTGGAGATACTGGCGGAGAACAGAAGGTCATTTTCTAAGACAGGATGCCAAGAGGACAGGAATTGAATGGTGCTGGCTGGCCACGAGACGCCATGCAAATCAAGAATGCAGTGTGGTCCCCAGGGAAATAGTTTATGAGCCTGGAGTATATGATAAACCTGCAACCAAAGCCTTCTTAGGCAACTGCGATAACAATGTGTCACATTCCAGAGCAGTTAAAAACAAAGGTTGTAAAAGCCCCTGCAAAGCAGCATTCCCTTAGACATTTGGGCTTTCAAGGAAAAGGAAAGATTTGGCAAGTTTTGTCACTTCTGGCTATTTTCTGAAAACAAAACAGAACAGTTTAGGGTTAGTCCCTCTCAAAACCCCCAAGCAAGTAACAGCAGAAAGCAGTTCTAAGATTCGCTAATCTTTAACAGGTTAAAAAATACGTATATGCACCCACAACACTGAAAATTAAGTAAATGCCACAACACAAGTGGTAAACGGATATTTCCATAGTATATTACAAATAACTACCTGCCTGAATGTAGTGTTAGCCACCAGCTAGGAAGATTAAACCCATGTCTTTAAATTAGCTTTCATACCCTGTTCATTTAAGCATCTTTCATAGATAAGGAGTCAGTTCATTGCTGTTCATAAATTGAGCATCAACAGTCCAAGATACTTGCTGCTTCTATTTGCCATTGCGCAGTGACTAGTCTGTGCAAACAAGCAGATCATGAATTAACTGCAACGAGTATTTGTTGTTCACCATTAATTATTGATGTTGACTGACTGGCCAAGTCCCAGGCTGCGGGAGACAGGCTTGGATGGAATGGGAGACCAAACAAAACACCCTTGTGAAGGTGACAGACAAAATCCTGCCATGCATGTATGAAGTATGTGATGCAGCAGATTTCACAGGAGAAGCATGACTCATGGTGTCCTAAGAACCGAGGAAGGAAAGATCAAGAGTGCCTCAGAATTCAGAAAGCAAATACATTGCACTTTTGTGAATCAGATCAAGTTTACTACCTCACTCTGCTTTCAACCTTGAGGTTTGCTGCTTCCCTTTCAGATCCGAAGCACCCGAAAGCTCATTTGCTTCTTTGTTCCAGATATTCCTGCCAATAGCAGTACAAACTACACAGATCTTTCTGGTGTTGCTTTGTAAAAATTCTTTGATATCATCAAAGATCAGTTCTCCCGAGCACAGTATTACAGTGCACCTCACAACACACCACTTCAACAGCAGGATAAAGGCCTTTGTGATGGAGATGATTAGCTGAAGTGTACAAACAAACAGCCAAAAAAATGCAGAGCATAAGAGCAGAAAAATAGTTTGGAAAAAAAGCACCCAGATTATTCTATGCCAGGTAAGAAAGCTGTATTTAAAAAAAAAACCAAAACAAACAAAAAAAAAAAAACACCCAACAACCAAAAAAAGTGCTGGGAAGACAGCCAAGACAGCAGCTGTGTCAAGGCTATGTCTTTCACAGAGAACCCAAGAATTAGTAGAGCTGTGAAGTCAGGCTAAGGGAGGCACTGCCTCCTTAGTCTGCAAAGGCATCCAGAATGCCTACATGGGTGAGTACAAAACACACATCCACAACAGAAAACAGCTACCAAGAGAGCCCCTAGGAAAGGATCTGCTGCGCAAGTGTGTAACGCTGACCAGAAAACCATCAAGGTTCAAATGCAGTGGGTGTCCTGCACAGTAAGCTCTCTCTCTGGCACTGTTTCTTAAGGCATCTTTTTGCCTGGCTGTCAGTACTGCTGTTTATGTAGTGCTTTATTTCTAACACCATTTACATGACAACCTCTCACAGACCTCAGAAGGCACTGTTTAGACTACCATATTTAAAAAATTAAATAAAGATTAGCAAGTTACCAGGCATTCTCATCTTGCAAGGACCGAAAATTATCCGCAAGCGCTCTAGCAGCCTCTAATTAAGAATACCAAAAGTGTCAGCCTGATCACAGAAAGTGCTAAAAAGCTATTTAACAAGTGCAATTTGCCTGCATAACTGTTTCCTGAAGAAAAAGCCAAAGGTTGCGATTAATTCTGCTTTCTGTTTTCAGCAGTGCATTTAAGGCGATCAGCCCTTTGCTTCACTGGTAACCCACATACTGACAAAGCTTTCCCCTTCTCCTCTGCCCCACAGCTGTGCTTCCGAAGGAACACGGAGCCAGAGAAATAAAGTTGCAATGTCACTCACCCGCTTCCATAGGCTGTTCCTTCCCCCCCCTCCCCAAACAACGTCTGTCCACAGCAGTGTGCCCGCTCTGGAGAGACAGCAGAAGCTGTCCGGCCAACGGGCAGTTGAAAGCGCTTCGTGGTTTGGGAAGTCGGGATGTTCTGCTGTTCCCATGACCAGAGCGAATGCAGCCCTCCAAGTACCTGAGCCAGGCAGGAATCACGGGTCTCCTTCCCTCCATCCCACGCCCCCTCCACAGCTCCCAGGCAGCCCGGTGGTTTTCCACTGAAGTTCAAATCTCCAGGTGATTCTTCCGCTCAGATTTCTCGCAGGCCCCAGAGATGAGTCTGAATCCCACGTTCAGATTTGCAACCTCAGTTTTCCCCAGCATTCAGAGTTGCTCACGGGAAAAACAAGGACAGCACATTGGAATGGTGAAACAAAGCCTGCAAACAGAAATAGATCAATTTTCTGTGCAGATACCACTTATAGCTGAACGTATGCATTAATCACAAATCTATTATAGAGTCAACTCTTGGTTTCTGCTTCCTCATGCTAAAAAAACATCCTACACAATTATTTCCTATATGATTCTTTCCTTCCTACCCACCCCAGCCACTGCCCTTCCTGGTAGCGTGCCAGTTTTGTTATTGTTCAAAGGTGAAAAACAAAAAAAACTACCCCAGGAACTCACTTTGGCCAGGCTTCACCTAAAATGTTTAATTTAAGAAGAGTGAAGCAGCCTGGTACAGGGGCCTCCACACAGGGCCAGTAGCCCTGACACGGCACAGAAAATCACACAGATCACCCTTCCTTCCATTCGCTTTACAGTGATGGAGCTGACAGTCCTGCAAGTACAGAAAGCCGCTCACATTCAAGAAAGTTAAAAATATGCACTTACACTTGTGATTAACTTCCAGGCAAATAATAATGAGGTTGCCATGAGGATGCCGTGGGGTTTGAGAATAAAAAGGGGAGTGAGCCATTCAGTCCTGAATGGAAGTGATGCTTCCCTCCCACATAGCCTCAACACACAGCTAAAGATTTTCTCCATTTATACAATTTGTGGAAAAAATTTGACTAGGCATCTAGGTTGCCCAGGGGCAACCTACAGCTTCTGTAAAGCCACCTACAAAATGAAGCTGAATAATGAAGCTCTGATTATTTGTACCAGCTGGAGACCTGCTCCCCCAAGGATCATTGGCACTCTGTAAAAATCCCACTGTTGAAATTTCACGCTTCCCTTTTCAGCTTACAAGATCAATGTCCTGGTGCTTTGTTTTATTTTATTTTTTTTTTCTAAGAAAATAAGCATCAACTGTATGGAAGCGAATTAGCCTTCATTCAAAATACGTTTTGCAAAAGGTCTGATTTTATTCAGTGCCACCCAGAAGACAGACAGTGATCTTATATATGAGAGTGATCTTATTATATATGAGAGCCGGATCTATTGTCTAGGTTTAATTAGCTGATTATTAAACTTCCCATTTCTGTTATTGCAGATCCTTAATTCATTTCCTAGCACGATGTGCTTTAAAAAATGTTTTCCAAAGAAAGCAGAAGACATTTCTATTCATTCTAATTGTTCAGGAAATTAAAACATGCCAAATATTTTCCAGCTAATTAGCTTGAAATACCTCATTTCTCACTGCTGTAACTGACCTGTAACATCTTTCTCCCTCTCTCTCTAAATCACCAACTGCTCGTTTGCTTCCTTTCACCATCCCACATCACTCAGCAACCTTTTCCACTGGACATTCCCTCTCACCAGTTGTTCATTTGCCCATAAGAAAACATACCCTAACCGACACATTGGGCTTTTTTCTTTCCAGATATTGATCATGGTGTACTGCTGGTGATGGCAAAAGTCACTTCTGGAGGACTAGAAGGTGCTGCTTCATCTAGGCGAAGG